>NC_139947.1:48205030-48722530 GCF_963454915.1 Gymnoscopelus microlampas | reverse complement strand
AGAAAGTTACAGTACAAATACTGTACAGTGTATATGTCCCTACAATTACAGTCCATTTAGAGGCATAAACAAGTTGTATCAAGTTCTGAATATGTCTAAGCCAGTGTCAACATGCAGCTCAGTTTAGACCGCCATATCTGGTAACTGGTCTCAATTATCAGATGTACACCAGCATGGCTCAGATAAAACATCCTTTTTTGTCGTAGCCACACACACACACACGGTTCCACAATTTATTCTTATCAGCGTTGGGACATTAAGACACGCTTCAACAATGCACAACTAGTTTGCTTGTGGGCAAAAAATAATAATAAACAGATACACAGTGTAGTGAATCTTACATGTGCTGGCTTTGCAGTAACAAACAAAAATAAAAATAGAAACATCTAATTATTCGATTGTTTTCCTCCATAGTGTTAATAGAAGGCCCATAACACATTTTTTGTCAGTACAATTATGTTTTAGTTTTTTTTCCATGGCAAAACAATGCGTGTGAAATCAAACAGAAGCCAGAGTTTGGGCTTTTAGAGAGAGAGAGAGAGCGAGAGAGAGAGAGAGAGAGAGAGAGAGAGAGAGAGAGAGAGAGCGAGCTCCATAAAGGAGTGTCCTAGTTTTTAGGACAGTGCTGCACAGTGCTGAATGCCACCCACAGAACACAAGCAGCGTTGCCAGATTCGGCAAGAGAAATAAGCAGCCAGGTCTATGAAAACGAGCCCAAAAGAAGCGACTGAGCAAATTTGAAAATGGCCGATCTACAAGTTCACAACGCGTTGCGATATCACCCTCCCCGCCCGGCTTCTCTCCCCATGAACACGGGCAAATGTTGTGTTTGTGTTGGAATAAAATAAAGTATCCTATAAAATATATTTTTGAATTTCCAATTTCTGCAACTTGTGAGCTTCAGTCTCCGGCCAAGTTCAGAGACTATGTTTTCGCTCCGCTCCTGTCCGTCAGTCAGTCAGTCAGTCAGTCAGTCAGTCAGTCTTTGAACAGCTAATCTCTGGCACTGCTGGACCGATTGGTGTGAAATGTTGCTCACACACTTGGTAGCAGTGTTGGAAAGTAACGAAGTACATCTACTTAAGTACAATTTTGAGGTATTTGTACTTTACTTGAGTATTTCCAATTTCCATATAAAACATACATTAACCACTTTAGCCCTATTTTATACCTAGGCTATTTGAAAATAGACGATCTACAAGCTCACAACGCGTCGCATCGCCATTTTGCGCCAGACTAGATTTTCCACCATTAAAAAATAAATTAAAAAAACACACCGCGGTGTGACCTTGTAGATCGGCCTATTTTGGCTGAATGTTCATCCCAGGATAAGAAGGGAAACCAGGGTTCAAGCAGTGAGAGGGTTCATTCAGACGTCTTTAAAATATTCATTGTGTCCTTTCTGCTGTTTACCATTCAGTAGGATCCTTCCTTCCTTTCCTTACCTCCTTCCCTCCTTCCTTCCTTCTTTGTAAAAAAAAAAGGAGGCCAAGCGTGACGTTCCCTCCATCTTGTCTTCCCATCCATCCTTTGTTGCCATGACAATACTCCACATCACTTCTGTAGGTTCTGTCCCTAGAGAGAGAGAGAGAGAGAGAGAGAGAGAGAGAGAGAGGGAGAGAGAGAGAGAGAGAGAGAGAGAGAGAGAGAGAGAGAGAGAGAGGGAGAGAGAGAGAGAGAGAGAGGGGGGGAGCGAAAACGAGTGAAAAAGAGAAAAGGGAATAAAATATAAGGTCAATGACAGCAGGAAACAATGGAATGTGAAGCCGTCAGATGTGTGTGTGTGGGGGGGGGGGTTGTGGATGGGGGGTGGAGAGAATGATAATTTTGTCGCCACTCCTTTGGGTCTAAACTCTGTCCTCTGCCTTTACCCATCCTAACTATTAGGAGCAGTGAGTGATATTAACACATTGGGTGCCTGAATTTTATAATAACAGATTACGTTCGGTGCCAGCGTCCGTTGCACTGTGCTGTTTAAAGCTGTAGACTCCACGACGAGCAATCCATGAAAAACAACGCATGTGTGAAGGGTGCGCGATGGTCCTGGCTCACGCTGGGCAAGACCTGGGATGTTGGTTGTCTAGGAAGTTGACGACCGGAAATGGTTGAATTTGGCGGAAGTACCGCCCAAGGAAATGACGTTGATGCTTTACAAATCTGTTAACATTCTCCTTGAATGAAACAAGTGTTGTGATTGGTCAAAAAATATAGTTTCCAGGGGAAACGGAAATCCTGTCCACTCAGGACTTCCTAGACACTCGATGCTTTAGGTCGTGACCAGGCTCTTCTTTTCACAGATGAGTGAGGCTGGGACCGAGGCTAGTCCTAAAAATAAGTAAATAAATCAGCCACTGCCAGCGACTATGAGCTTGTAGATCTGCTGTTTTTGAATAGCCAAATAAGTCTAAAATGACACAGATGTGTTCCCGGTCTTAATGGATTAACATTCACACCTAGCCGTTCCAATTAAACTAATCAAAATAGACAGAGTCTGGCAGAGTGGAGCCGGCTAAGTGGCTAGGCAGGGGAAGTTTGCAGATGTAGTAGCTAAACCTTCAGTAATTTTTTTTTTCTAGAATCAAATATCTTTATTACAGTGAGATTGAGCTAACAGTTACATTTTGTTTCTCTGTGTGTTCAGTTTGGGAAAAGTTGTCTAGCGCACCACACACACACAGCCATCTCAATGTTGGTTCTGGATTAGTATTTTTACTTAAGTAAATAATCTGAGTACTTCCATTGCTGCAAGGAGCACCACCTCGCGGCGCGCGCCCACACACACACACACACACACACACACACACACACACACACACACATTCATTTATTACCAAGCTAAGCATGTGCAGATTGCTATAGTGTTTAATATGTTTGAATAATGTATGTTGTGTGTGTGTGTGTGTGTGTGTGTGTGTGTGTGTGTGTGTGTGTGTGTGTGTGTGTGTGTGTGTGTGTGTGTGTGTGTGTGTGTGTGTGTGTGTGTGTGTGTGTGTGTGTGTGTGTGTGTATGAGAGAGAGAGAGAGAGAGAGAGAGAGAATGTATGTAGTGTGTGTGTGTGTGTGTGTGTGTGTATGTGTGTATGAGAGAGAGAGAGAGAGAGAGAGAGAGGCGTGCTCTGAGCCATGATGACTGGCAGTGCGGGGGAGGGGCAGGCCTGAGTCTGACATGGCCTTGAAAAAGCCATCTGTCACATACACATCACAGCGTTGTGTGTGTATGTTTGTGCGTGTGCGTGCGTGTGTGTGTACGTACATAAACATGTGTATGTACTGGGGGTGAAAAGATGAGTGGATTCTCTCTCTCTCTCTCTCGCTCGCTCGCTCGCTCTCTCAGACTCCATCTCTCTCTCTTCCCCCAATTGAGGAGCAAAGCTAGGATTACATCATCACCTCTGAAGGGAAGATCTTCACTCAGTAGAAACCTCTTATCTCCATATTCTAACTTTTTGTCTTTTTTTTTCGTAAATTAACGCGCTACTTGATCATACTACAGCGTCACACAAAAGCATCGAAAACAGCAGATCTACAAGCTCGAAACGCGGCGCGAAGCGACGCGTTTCGAGCTTGTAGATCTGCTGTTTTCGATGCTTTTGAATTTTAATCCTGAAAAGTAACAGTTTTGGACATTATGAGGTTTCCACCCGACAGAGACGATACTCTTCTTCATAACGCATATTAAGATTAATCTGAGCATCATTTTTTTTACAAAAAAACTCATGTCGTTGCCGGGCGACAGAAGACTCGATTGAAAACATCAAGTCTTTTTGCCTTTTTTTTTCGTAAATTAACGCGCTACTTGATCATACTACAGCGTCACACAAAAGCATCGAAAACAGCAGATCTACAAGCTCGAAACGCGGCGCGAAGCGACGCGTTTCGAGCTTGTAGATCTGCTGTTTTCGATGCTTTTGAATTTTAATCCTGAAAAGTAACAGTTTTGGACATTATGAGGTTTCCACCCGACAGAGACGATACTCTTCTACAAGCAGATCTACAAGCTCGAAACGCGTCGCTTCGCGCCGCGTTTCGAGCTTGTAGATCTGCTGTTTTCGATGCTTTTGTGTGACGCTGTAGTATGATCAAGTAGCGCGTTAATTTACGAAAAAAAAAGGCAAAAAGACTTGATGTTTTCAATCGAGTCTTCTGTCGCCCGGCAACGACATGAGTTTTTTTGTAAAAAAAATGATGCTCAGATTAATCTTAATATGCGTTATGAAGAAGAGTATCGTCTCTGTCGGGTGGAAACCTCATAATGTCCAAAACTGTTACTTTTCTTTATGAAATGTTTTTTTTACCAAGGTAATGAAAACCAAGGTAATAAGTTCCGGTGTTTCAAACGGAGGCTGTGCTGAGGTGAATATGGCTGAATGGCTTGGTGTTTCAATGCAGCGTTTGTGTGTGTGTGTATGTGTGTGTGTGTATGCGTGCACGTGCGTCCGTGAGTCAACTGTACCTCAACACCACGCAGCTGTGTTGAAACATGCGCTACACCAACAATGGCCTCTCCTCCTGGTTTGATGCAAAAAAAACAATTTTGCCCATGGTTATTTATTTGTTCTTCTTTCTTCTTCGTGCCGTTCTATTTAGTCTAATATTCCATTCTCTTCTCTCCATGGGGCGGCTCGCCGAGTGGGCAGAGAGGCCGTCTGGTGAGGCAGAAGGTCCCCGGTTCAATGACCCCCCTGGCCACGGTCTATGTGTCCAAGTGTCCCTGAGCAACTCATTCACTGCCATTCACTAAATAGCCCAAAAAGCCCAGACTGCCAGGATTTTGTGATTTTCTTACCCTTTTTCAAGTAGTCACAGAATATTTATCTCCAGTATGATCGATCCCCTGATGGTTGCTAATCACTGAGGGTTTCACTGTGCTTCCCTAAAAAAAAAAGTTTGCTTGTTATACCCAGTTGAAAATAGCATATTTCGCTCCAAAATACACAGGATACCAAATATTTCCCTAATACTTTAACCAGGAAGTGAATGGAGCAGTAAATCTTTGGATTGCGTTATCTCATGGTTCTGTGTGGGAAAAAAAAGAAGACGTCATTGGCAGGGAATGAGTTAAGCAGCCCGACAGAAACCATATTATAACGCATTGTAGACCCGACCTTATTATTCAGCCTTAACCCGATTAAAGATCTTCACAGTCTCCTCTCTCTCTCTTCTCATTGTGCTGAGTAAGGTCCGTTCAGTATTCATAAAAGCCGGTCCTTTCTCTCTAAGCCTCCCTCCCCCGCGTTGCACCTTTAGTGATCCGTTCAAAACCTTTTTTAAATGGAGAGACGGTGAAGAAACAGATTAATTGTTGCGTTTCAGGCAGCGTTGAGCAGCCAGGGCCGTGTTATCGTTCGGCCCGGCTTCAGGCAGAGAGAGAGAGGGAGTGTGAAGACTTAATGCATCATTTATAGATGCCGTGCGCACGTGTGTCGACGCAGCAAGCTACGCTTACAGTTTCTTTTTTCTTTGTGCCAGCTTGCCTGTGTTGGTATAATGTATATCGTTTGCTGTCGAGGCGAAAAAAACTCTTATCTCCATATTTAAACTTTTTGTGTGTTTTTTCGTAAATTGACGCCCTATGTGATCACACTACAGCGTCACAAAAAGCATCAAAAGTTGCAGATCTGCAAGCTCAAAACACATCGGGGTCAAATTGATTTTCAGTTTGGTTCTCTTTAATTCCTTTGAAAAAGGCAGTCATCGATCGAGCCATATTGTCTTTGTTCAAACTCCATTAGTGCCGTTGTTACCTGGTCTGTGTAGGGGAACGCTCTAATCAGGTTTGACCACGTTCATTGTTCAAGTGTTACAAAGCGAAACGTTGTCCATGTTGAAAAGAGATCAGCCTCCCAGTGCTGGCAATGATGCAAGGGTCACAGACACGCACGCACACACACACACGCACACGCACACGCACACGCACAGCTAAAGTACTGTACTTAAGTAGATTTTGAGACTTTACTTGAGTATTTCCAATTTTCTATACTTTTACTTCTACTCCACTACATTACAGAGACAAATATTGTACTTTTTACTCCACTACACCTATTTTAACAACTTATAGTTACTAGTTACTTTGTAGATTTCGATTATTATTGCAAAACATACAGTACATTAACCACTTGAGTCCTTACAGCATATACGACATACTTTGACTATTTGAAAATGCCCGATCAGTTTTCTAAAGATTTTTTATAAATGTTGAAAAACTGTACATTCTGAAACTGCATAATGACTACTACAACTGTATTTTTATTCCAATACTTTTATACGTTTACTCAAGTACATCTTCTTACTTGTAACAGAGTATTTCTACATTGAGTTCTTCTTCCACCATTGCATTGCACGCACGCAGTCTTTGTGGACAATCCCACAAAACAGGGTGAGAGAGAGATGGAGAGAGAGAGAAAACAGAGAGAATAAATTATGAATCGTGTGGAGTGAGGGAGAGAGGGAGAGAGGTAGAGAGAGAGAGGGGGAGAGGGAGAAAGAGAGGGGCTTTGCAGCAACACAAAGTTTTAACTTTTAATGATTTCTCAGCGATGCTGCAGAGTGTGAATATGAAAGAAAGATTCTGAGCTGGAGATGTTCTGCTCTCACGCCCTTGTGTTAACCCCTTGAACCCCAGCAGCATCCATATTGTGGGGACCCGGCCGTGGCGGATCCATTTGTACACTTTCAGAGTAAAATGTATACTCTGCGTTTGACTGTGTGGAGTCCAGGAAAAGAGCACGACGTTCACTGATCTCCTACAGAAACCTTCTATGGACCTTTTCACACTTGACAACATACATCACACATTCTAAATGGCTCTTAATGGACCTGTGACTCTGAGAGTGTCAAAGTGCACCCTATGGGTACACTTGGGTCCATGACATGTTGAATGATACTCTCCGAGTTAAGGGTGTCATTTATATTTTATGGTTAAAACAATATGCTTTTTTTGTTAAAAGGTTTATAGCTCTATTTTCTGATAGTATTCATTGCTATATAGAGCAGGGGTCTTCAACGTTTTCAGGCCAAAGAGAGAGATGAAGCAGGGACCCCCTCTATATTGCATACAATTGTGTTTCAGATTCAGCTTTTTTTGTTTACTTGGTCTGCTCTTTTTTCCCTCTACACCAAACATCTCTTTGCCAAAAATAGCCGATCTACAAGCTCACAACGCCTCGCAGAGGCGTTGCCCTCAGAATAAGGATGCTAGGGTTCAAGTGGTTTATGTAAAAAAGAAATCCTCTCACACAAAGATTTGGCGGACCCCCTGTAGTAGCTCTGAGGACCCCCTAGAGGTCCCGGAACCCGTGTTGAAGACCCCTGGTTTATAGCTCTATTTTCTGATAGTATTCATTGCTATATAGAGAGTTTGTTCAGTAACAGGAGTCTCCCTGTCTCTCCAGCTCTTTAGTAAACAGAAAATGCATTTTGAGGTTGGGATACCAATTTTATCCAATCAGGAGAGAGACCTCACACAGATTAAACAACTGAAATAATTTGGGAGTGATGACAGGAAGAAATTAACGAGAGAAAAAACGTAATGGAACTGAAACACTATAAAAATTCAAGCTGACTAGACCATACCCGGTCGGCGCAGCGCATCCGTGGGGGGATATGCGCACATGATCTGGCAACCCGGGAGGCAGTTTGTCCCATAGCTGGGCAGCCGCAGCTATGGGACGACATTCTTTGACACAAAAACGCTAATAAGAAGCTGGGATTTGATTAAATTGAAAAACGGGCTTCACAGTTGCGTTCAGATTGTAATGGTCAATGGCTGTGTGCAAAATCAGAGCAATTGGTCCAGCCAGTGAGGAGAACCGGGTATCTTCACTCACCACTACAGAGGTTACTAGAATTATTACTAGAATTATAGTAGGATAGTAGGATAAATAGGTACTCACTCCTGATCATCTGAAATTATCAACCCACCTGAAAATGTATTTTCTGTTTATTAAAAGGTGGAGAGACAGGGATACCTCTATCACTGAGCAAATAAAACACTCTATAGCGATGATTGCTTCCAGGGGGTCCCTGGAACAAAACATTTTGAGATCTGGGTCCACGGCCAAATACATATTTAAAAAATGTTTCTGAATCCTAACAGTACGTTGCTATATCAGTGATGCTCCAACGTTTCCATGTCAAGGACACGAACCCCCATCTCAAAATATGTTGTTCCAGGGACCCCCAGATGCCCAGCTCGGAGTTAAAAAATGTTCGCTTTAAAACATATATATATATTCAAAGATTTTCCTCGTTTTTAAAAAAGATAGCAGATCTACAAGCTCATAGTGTGGCACTCGGTGCCGCGCCATGAGCTTGCAGATCTGCTATTTTTGGATAGCCAAAGAAATCTCAAATGACACGGATGCGTTCCCAGGCTAAATGAGTACTGAGTGTGTTAGTCCGCGTAGTGACACAGTTCCACTGACAAGGTGTGCATGCTATATTTGACATGCTAGACTCCTGCCACTGTAGTATGTAGGACAAACGTTTAACTGCCACGAGTAGCATAGCAACAGTGTTTCTTCTTTGTGGTCCCACTTTATGTTATTTATACTACTCATTTATATTATTATATATATTTGTTTCATCTCTCAGTGTTTTGCACTGTTGTAAGAGATGGCATAGCGCACTGTTCCTTAACGTTGGTTTACGGGTCTGTAACTCTCGAGAGTGTACAAATGGAACCAGATGGACCCTGAAAGGGTACACTCTCAGAGTTGTATTAAAGGTAGGGTTAAAATAAGTGTTAAATAGCTCTATATTGTGATAGTACTCATTGCTTTAGAGTGTTTGTTCAGTAAAAGGAGTCTCCCTTGTCTCTCCAGCTCTTTATTAAACAGAAAATGCATTTTGAGGTTGGGATACCAATTTTATCCAATCAGGAGAGAGACCTCACACAGATTAAACAACTGAAATAATTTGGGAGTGATGACAGGAAGAAATTAACGAGAGAAAAAACGTAATGGAACTGAAACACTATAAAAATTCAAGCTGACTAGACCATACCCGGTCGGCGCAGCGCATCCGTGGGGGGATATGCGCACATGATCTGGCAACCCGGGAGGCAGTTTGTCCCATAGCTGGGCAGCCGCAGCTATGGGACGACATTCTTTGACACAAAAACGCTAATAAGAAGCTGGGATTTGATTAAATTGAAAAACGGGCTTCACAGTTGCGTTCAGATTGTAATGGTCAATGGCTGTGTGCAAAATCAGAGCAATTGGTCCAGCCAGTGAGGAGAACCGGGTATCTTCACTCACCACTACAGAGGTTACTAGAATTATTACTAGAATTATAGTAGGATAGTAGGATAAATAGGTACTCACTCCTGATCATCTGAAATTATCAACCCACCTGAAAATGTATTTTCTGTTTATTAAAAGGTGGAGAGACAGGGATACCTCTATCACTGAGCAAATAAAACACTCTATAGCGATGATTGCTTCCAGGGGGTCCCTGGAACAAAACATTTTGAGATCTGGGTCCACGGCCAAATACATATTTAAAAAATGTTTCTGAATCCTAACAGTACGTTGCTATATCAGTGATGCTCCAACGTTTCCATGTCAAGGACACGAACCCCCATCTCAAAATATGTTGTTCCAGGGACCCCCAGATGCCCAGCTCGGAGTTAAAAAATGTTCGCTTTAAAACATATATATATATTCAAAGATTTTTCCTCGTTTTTTAAAAAAGATAGCAGATCTACAAGCTCATAGTGTGGCACTCGGTGCCGCGCCATGAGCTTGCAGATCTGCTATTTTTGGATAGCCAAAGAAATCTCAAATGACACGGATGCGTTCCCAGGCTAAATGAGTACTGAGTGTGTTAGTCCGCGTAGTGACACAGTTCCACTGACAAGGTGTGCATGCTATATTTGACATGCTAGACTCCTGCCACTGTAGTATGTAGGACAAACGGTTTAACTGCCACGAGTAGCATAGCAACAGTGTTTCTTCTTTGTGGTCCCACTTTATGTTATTTATACTACTCATTTATATTATTATATATATTTGTTTCATCTCTCAGTGTTTTGCACTGTTGTAAGAGATGGCATAGCGCACTGTTCCTTAACGTTGGTTTACGGGTCTGTAACTCTCGAGAGTGTACAAATGGAACCAGATGGACCCTGAAAGGGTACACTCTCAGAGTTGTATTAAAGGTAGGGTTAAAATAAGTGTTAAATAGCTCTATATTGTGATAGTACTCATTGCTTTAGAGTGTTTGTTCAGTAAAAGGAGTCTCCCTTGTCTCTCCAGCTCTTTATTAAACAGAAAATGCATTTTCAGTGCTCTCTGCTGATTGGCTTAAATGTTGTCACCTACCTGAAATATTCTGTACCAAAGAACTGAAGAGACCCCTGTGACCGAACAAAACATTATTTTAGCAATGATTACTATCAGAATATAGTACTTTAACCTTTTAAAACGAAACAAAATGTTAACCAAAAAATATCACTTACCCTACCTTTAACACTTGAGGATCTTACCTACCCTACAATGTAGGTCAGGATCCCAGAGATAAGAGATTGTGATCAAATGGGGGGGTCCGTAGCCTTAATGCATACCAAACTGCAGGGTCCTTGAAATTAAAAAAAAGACAAGGGTTGAGAATCACGGGCGGATATATAGGGAATATCAGAGGCATACAATACAGTTCAGGAGTGATATTCGTATACGTTTGAACGTTGTGTGAACGTTGTTTAAAAAGCCGGGATGGTGGATGCAATCTCCACATGCATGTTCGCTTTGAACGCTCGCCTCATGACAATTGACACTTCAGTGTTAATATTTCATGGAGGAGGTGTGTTACATTGATCTTTTCAGGGGGTGAATCTCTGCGTGATCCGTGTGTGTGTGTGCGCGTGTGTGTGTGCGCATGCGCGCGTGTGCCTTTGAGGAAAATAGCGAGAGAGAGAGAGAGAGAGAGAGAGAGAGAGAATATGAGGGGTGGGTGGGTGGGTGTCTCTAAGCAAGTCGCTAGTACATCTAGGAGGAAGAGGGGGAGGGCACAAAAAAGGAGCCAGAGAAGGAGAGAAGATCCTAGTTTCCAACGTGTGAGGCTTCAAGCAGAGGCAGGGGGATAGAGAGCAGGTTCGGGGAGGGAGGGGGGGCACGGCATGGCAGGAGGGGCAGGCAAGGCGGGATGCTCAAGACTCGCCCTTTGATAATGACGCTTTAACCTGCCCCGGGCTGCTGCTGGCGCCGACCCTCTCTACTACACGGATAGCCTCCCGGATTCTTACCTGAGCGCCGCTTCTGTGTGACTGTGTGAGAGAGAGAGAGAGAGAGGGAGAGAGAGAGAGAGCGAGGCGTTGGGCTGGTGGGTGGGCGGACAGAGAGAGAGGGAGAGAGAGAGAGAGAGAGAGAGAGAGAGAGAGAGAGAGAGAGAGAGAGAGAGAGAGCGAGGGCGTTGGGCTGGTGGGTGGGCGGACAGAGAGAGAGGGAGAGAGAGAGAGAGAGAGAGAGAGAGAGAGAGAGAGAGAGAGAGAGAGAGAGAAGAGAGAGAGAGAGAGAGAGAGAGAGAGAGAGAGAGAGAGAGAGAGAGAGAGAGAGAGAGAGAGAGAGAGAGAGAGAGAGAGAGAGAGAGAGAGAGAGAGAGAGAGAGAGAGAGAGCAGTGGGTAGGTTTGTGGTGGACCTGTGGCGGCAGCATCATCGGTATAGCAGTCAGTGTGTCTCTAATGCAGAGCGATGAGTGGCTCCTCGTCCTAATAGAGGTGCAGCGCACGGAGAGAGGAGAGAACGGAGAGGAGAGAACGGAGAGTGGGGGGGGGGGGTAGGACCTCATCACTTAGGCAACCCCTAGCGCAGTGGTGTTGCTGAGAGGGAAGAGAGAGAGAGAGAGAGTGAGAGGGCGGGAGAGGAAAGCTGGGGAGCCAGCTGTGCTCGCTGGCTGGTTCGCCGGTTCGCTCGCCGCCGCTGCTGCTGCTGCTGCAGGGAAAGCGCAGAAACGTTGGTTCCCGGGGAGTTTTTTGTTTGTTTTAGTTATTTTTGTGTTGTTGCTCAGACAACAGAGAGGACGGGGTGTGGGGACGAGGAAAACGACCGGTTCATTAATGCTCTCTCTGTCTCTCTGTCGCTGCTTTGCAGGAGTGGTGCCGGCCAAGCGGAGTCCCAAGCTGGTGGTGAGTACTAAACACTTACTAACTAACTCTGTCACGTACAACACCTGTGTCCAATCCTCCTCCCGGTGCTGCCTGTAGTTCAACCCGGAGGAGAGGTGTGCAAATGTAACCAAATGGACCCGCCAGGGTTCATTTGGTTTACATTTGCACACCTGTGTGCGTGTCTGTGTGTGTGTGTGTGTGTGTGTGTGTGTGTGTGTGTGTATATGTGTGCCTTGTTTCTGCATTTTAGACATAAAGACGTGGTAGAGAATATATCTTAGCCTCTCTCCCCCCTGTTCAACTCTGTGTCTGTCCAGAGCTCCATAAATCTCCCTCCCGCCTCTTTGACTTCGACGTTCACGTGTTTTTTTTTTTTTTTAATCAAACGCTCGCCGTCGTCACCGCTGCATGCGCTCCCACAACACCCCCTCCCCTCCCCCACCCCCCTCTCCTCTCCTCTCCTCCGCGCTCTGTCGCGATGGCGTCATCCTCTCCTGAGTGATGAAGGACAGCTGGGGGGGGGGGGGGGGGGGTTGAGGGGGGGGCTGGGGTCCTGGCAGGACAAGGCAGATAAAGATCTGAAAAACGGCCGGGCCAGCTGGCGGTTGGGTGGGTGGGCGGGAGAGGAAGAGGAAGGCATGATGATGAGGAAGATGAGAGTTTAGAGAGAGAGAGAGAGGGCGTCCCTTAACCCATTAAGACCTGAAGCCGATTCTACATGTCTCCTAAATCTCAACAGTATTCTGAAAAACCTATGTTTCTATATCAGTGGTGCTCAATCTTTTTCATGTCAAGGACCCCCAAAATGATAAGTATTTGGCCGCGAAACCCCCATCAAAATATTTTGTTCCAGGGACCCCCAGAAGCAAAGATTTGAGTTAAAAATGTTCGCTTTAAAAATATATATATTCAAAGATTTGCACACATTTTCACAAATTTTAAAAAATAGCAGATCTACAAGCTCATAGCGCGGCACTCGGTGCCGCGCTATGAGCTTGTATATCTGCTATTTTTGAATAGCCCAAAGTGTGTTTAGCTCAAATCTAAAAAATGACACAGTTCCAGGTATTAATGGGTTATTAAGTGGTGAATCACTGAGTCGACCCACGGCGAGCGGGGGGACGAGGGGGACTGAACAGAGGAGTTTGATTTGATTTATTTGACTTTAGGTTTCAAAGAAAAACACGACAAAGAAAGAAACGTCAAGGATAAAGACACACAATGAAGTCAGAGGCTGGTTTCCGTGGTGTAGTCCTTGGTCTCGCACAAACAAAACACATCAAATAATGTAAGACACTTTAAAGACTATATGAAAAAACGAGAGAAGAATGACAGCATATAAATCAAATAAATGAAACAAGCGGCTGCTAAAAATAACCTTTTCTCAAAGACAAAACAAAGACGATGACTTTAGCTAATGCTAATGTTATCATCAGTCAAGTCAATCGGGCTCTATGCACAGTAGCCATTATTGGAAAGAAATTGGGCCTCTTCCTTACTTCCTTCACAGGTGTTACCCAATGATACTACTGATGAAGCCTCTGTTCCATTCTGGTCAAACACAGGTTGTCAGGGTGCTGATATTGTTGCATGTTGGCTCACTGGAAACACTACACCAGTGGGTCTCAAAGTGGGGGTCCCTCATGGTTCCTTGAGGGGGTTCCAAATGGACCCTTACAGGTGTGTAACTCTGAGAGTGTACAAATGGAACCAATTTGGTTCCATTTGTACACTCTCAGAGTTAAGGGGTTCCTTGAAAAAAAAATTGAGAACCACTGTGTTCCACTAAATGGAACAGAGCCGTCATTAGTGTCATTGGTAACACCTGTTAAGGAAGTAAGGAAGAGGCCCAATTTCTTTACAATATGGCTGCTGTGCCTAGAGCCTATTACATTTTTCTTTGCAGCGGCGGATAGGAGAGACATGGGGGGGGTAAATCAAGGCATGGGGGGGGGGGGGTCAACAGTTCGAACAGCAGCACTTGCTCGGGTGTCACAGAACAATTATTCAGGCGTTTTAAAGAGCGTCCGCGGCGCCTCGTTTTTACAGCTCATCTCCATCTGATGAGAAATCAATACTGGAACCTGGCGAGCGGCCAGGGAACGCCACGGGGAGCGTTGAGTTACGGTCAGCCTCGGTTCAACCACCTATAGGGAGAGAGCCACAAAAATGACACCGCTCTACCCCCACCACCCACACCCCCACACCCTCACACCCCCGCAGGCACACTTGTCCCAAGGTCAGCATGGGACAGTGGATGTAACCCAACCCCAGGAAGGGTGTTAAACAGGAAGAGTGGACACCTTCAATGTTAACCCCCTTCAATCCAGGAACACGTCTTCATCATTTTAGGTTTTAGCTATAACCATTATTGTTTCTATACTTTGGCTATTCAAAAATAGCAGGGGTCCCTGGAACAACATATTTTGATGGGGATCGGCGGCCAAAAACATGTCATTTTGGGGGTCCTTGACATGAAAACGTTTGAGCATCAACTGATATAGCAACAATAGTTTTTCAGAAAAGTTAAGACATTTGTTGAGACGTTTGACAGTTTTAAAATGTATATATATTCAAAGATTTGCCCAAACTTTAACGTTTTTTCTAAAAGCAGATCTACAAGGTCATAGTGCGGCACTCGGTGCCACGCTATGAGCTTGTATATCTGCTATTTTTGAATAGCCAAAGAAATCTAAAACGACAAATCCGTACTTGCGAGGCTCACCATTGCTCCGATCCGCACCAAACTTGGCACAAACACTGTTCAGGGGCCTGGTGTGGCTATTGTGATGGCAATCACAATAGCCACACCAGGGGGCCACATGTGACTTTCAGGGGCCACGTTAGAGGGCCCCCCAAGGGCCACAGGCACACCGTTGATCCAATCCGTACCAAACTTGGCACAAATACTGTTCAGGGCTCTGCCTCGAGAACAGTCACACAAGGGGCCACGTCAGGGGGGCCCTCGGGGGCTCACGGGCACACCATGGTCCAATCCTCACCAAACCTCACACAAACTGTTCATGGGTCTGCCACAAGAATAGTCACACCAAAACAAAAAAAGCGGGTGGCAAAAGAAAAAAAAACATAGGGTAATTAATTTGTGGTTGTAGACAAGACAAACAGGTTAGACACCTGTTATATTTAATGAATTGTTTTCATTTACAATAAGTGAAAAGTTTTCATTTACAAAAATGCTCATACCCTACATGAACATAATGTATATTTGGTACATATCTGTCAAATGGATAAAACACGAGAGAGACCTCGAAACAAGCGTTGTGAGCTTGTAGATCAGCTATTTTTTGATTAATGTTCACCTAATACGACATGCCCAGAATTGGAAGTGGCAGTTGCCACCCCTCCCGGGACCCTAAATGAGGTAGGGGACTCTAGCATGTCAGCCTTTTTAGAACCAGCCTGTCTCCGGTATCTGACTAAACACACACTGCACTGACAAGTCCCACCTCGTTAGGAGGCTGGGCTCCTTCTGCCCCACCTCGTTAGTGGGTGGATCCCTCGTTAAGAGGGTGGGCTCCCTCTGTCCCACCTCGTTAAGCCCGTCTACCAATGATCAGACGAGAAGCCATCTCGGGGCCTGACAGTTTCCCCTCATTAATATTCTATGCCGGGATATTTTTAACCTTTCAGCTTCTCTGGATGTGAATCCAGATCAAAGCCAGGCAATGCAAGGCAAGGCAATGCCCTTTAAGACCGTAAACGCAAGTGATATGTGTGTTATCATAACCAGATAACATATGACGACGTTGATTTAGACCTAAAGTGTCTGTGATATTCAATGAAAGGGGTGAAAACTGCAGCTAATGGTTGTGGAAAGGAATTTGTCTCTGCCGTTTAGGAACATTGTGTCCAAAACCATTCCTTTTTTATTATTATGTAAAAATAAATAGCCGATCTACAAGCTCAACAATGTGTCGCATGGCGACTGCTATTTTCACTACGTTTGTGCGACACTCCTGTATGACATGGACATTCTGCCCGAATTACTTAAAAATCACTATCTATAGCTGTGTACAGACAACCATGTGTCATTAACATTTAATATAAATGCAATTACTTACTTATCCGTTTGATAACTACAGTAAGTAATTGTACACCTAACTGAACAGGAGGAATAGTATAGCTAGATATTAAAAGGTGCATTAAAAAGTGATCCCCCCTTTTTGTTATAATAAGCATTAAATAGCTCTATATTGTGATCGTAATCATTGCTATAGACTGTTTGTTTAGTAACAGGGGACTCGTCTCAACAGCTCTTATAAATGCTCTATAAAATGCATTTTGAAGTCGGGATACCCATTTAATCCAGTCAGGAGAGAGAACAACACATTGGAAGTGATGACACAGAGAAATGAGCAGACAGAACTGGAACACGATACAATTGAAGCTGATAAATGGGTTCTCTCCTGATTGGGCACACCCTCTATAGCATAATATCTAAATATAGGGTTATGGTTAGTGAGCTTGTAGATCGGCTATTTTAGGCACGATGTGGCGTGATTCACATCCAAGTGTAAATTAATATCGTAGGCAGTAGGCATTAATATCAGCAGACAAATATATTTAACACTAGACCATAAAATCCTGACTGCTAATTTGATTTAACCCATTGAGACCTGAAGCCGATTCTACATGTCTCCTAAATCTCAACAGTTTTCTGAAAAACGTATGTTTCTATATCAGTGGTGCTCAATCTTTTTCATGTCAAGGACCCCCAAAATTATATGTATTTGGCCGCGGACCCCCATCAAAATATTTTGTTCCAGGGACCCCCCAGAAGCAACGATTTGAGTTAAAAAATGTTCGCTTTAAAAATATATATATTCAAAGATTTGCACACATTTTCACGATTTTTCAAAAATAGCAGATCTACAAGCTCATAGCGCGGCACTCAGTGCCGCGCTACGCGCTTGTATATCTGCTATTTTTGAATAGCCCAAAGTGTAAAAATAATGCTTTTTAGCTCAAATCTATCTTAGTGGGTTAACTTAACACTAACTTGATTCAACTGTAACAGAGTGTAACAGCGTTAACATGTTTACAGTGTATTGTATGGATTTATGAGGACTGACATCCGGTTGGCTCCCATTCATTCAGCAATGTTTCCTCTGCGCTCCACGTGCACACAGTGCACCGCAACATGCCAACACACAACACGCCAACACACAACACGCCAAACGCGCAACACGCCAACACACAACACGCCAACGCGCAACACGCCAACACACAAACAAAGCGCAACAACCTTGGGCGTGTTGTCTTCTTCCATTAAACGCCTCACATTATGAACGGCCCTCTGGCAGCCATAGAAACTATTCAAAAGTCATTTTTTCCGTCATGCGGCCACACGCGCGCACGGAGGCATGCAGGCTTTCAGTGTGTGTGTGTGTGTGTGTGTGTGTGTGTGTGTGTGTGTGTGTGTGTGTGTGTGTCTGTAAAAAAGATGACCTTGGAGAGATTTCTGTGCTTCCTTCATTGTCCTGTATCTGCCTCTTATCACTGTGACTCACTTATCACCTCCTCTCCTCTCCTCTCCTCTCCTCTCCTCTCCTCTCCTCTCCTCTCCTCTCCTCTCCCTCTCTTTCTCTGTCTCTGTCTCTGTCTCTCTCTCTGTCTCTCTCTCTGTCTCTCTCTCTCTCTCTCTCTGTCTCTGTCTCTGTCTCTCTCGCTCTCGCTCTCGCTCTCTCTCTCTCTCATATAACGTCTCTGTCTCTTGCTCTCTCTCTCTGTCTCTGTCTCTCTCTATCTCTCTCTCTCTCTCTCTCTCTCATATATATATATATAATGTCTCTCTCTCATATAAGCAGCAGCTGGAGAGAAGGGACAGTCAGAACAGCTCTCAGCACAGTGTGTGCAGCCACCGCAGTGCCCACACCGACTCTCCCGGCCACCACGCGCCCTCCGCCATGCCCAGCGGCGAGGGGGTGGGGCTGGGGGGCATGGCCGTGGCGGTGCCGGCCGCGCCCACCCAGCCCCTGCCGGGCCTGCCCCCCTGCAGCCAGGAGGGCGGCCCCCCCATGATGGACGGCACGCTCACCCTGGGCAAGAAGCCCGACCCCTTCAAGATCTGGGCTCAGTCCAGGAGCATGTATGAGAGCAGACGTGAGTCACCCTCTCTGTGTGTGTGTGTGTGTGTGTGTGTGTGTGTGTGTGTGTGTGTGTGTGTGTGTGTGCGTGTGCGTGTGCGTGTGCGTGTGCTTGTGTGCTTGTTCACCAGAGCTTCTATTGTAATTGTAGCTGTTATACCTGAATGCATCCACCTGTTTGACTTTGTTCACATTTTGGCATCAACAGTGATTGGGTGGGGGGGGGGGGCTGAGAGGGTATATGTTCTGCCGTGTGTCCCTCGTGCACGTTGCTTCATGATTCTGCAAACTGGCACCAGTTTTATTTCAACATGTTTTTGTCGTGGAAGAAGAATAACATGGCCAAAAAAAACGCTTTACTCTCTTTTGAAGTGAAGACCTGAATTATTTTAACGATGCGGATCGCACTGTTTTATTTCTCAACCAGCGATTAGTCCCTGGTGGGCTTTTCTTTTTCTGTGTGTGTGTGTGTGTGTGTGTGGACTGCCTACGTATAGTCAGTGTTGCCATGTCTGCTTATTATAAGCGACTTTGGGCTTTATTTTCTGTTAAAGGGTTATTTCACTTTCAAAAAACCTTTGGGTCATTTTATCTTCTACTGAGGCTTTTGTGAGCCCCCCAGACTGTTTTTAAGTTGCTTGATTCAGTATTTAGATATTTGATATTCCTTTTATCAGACACGCCCCCTTCCTATACAAACCCATTATAACTTCAAACTCCATTTTTAACATGTTAGATTCATCGAAAACACCCGTCCTCCAATATCAAATATGTTCTATATATTATATTCTATATATTATAGCAGATCTACTCTGAGTTTGTATATCTGCTATATTTTTTATTATATATACATATAATAGCAGATCTGCTCTGAGCTTGTATATCTGCTATTTTCAAACACCCGATGCATATAAGTTTAAAGTGCTCACGTGGCCTATATATATGTAGTCGCTTCTTTTGGGCTTTGTTTTCATTCATAGACCCTGGTTTGCTTATTTCTCTCGCAGAACGTGGCAACGCTGCATGCCTCAGCGTGTGTTGGTGTGCGTTGGTTGTTGCAGTGCTAGTTAAATCTTGAATCTAGGTCTGCTGCTGATTAAATATTAACTGGGCCCGGTGAGGGCCGCTGTGAGCTCCCTGTGTGATTGGTTGTAGCAGCTCCAATGCGTCTTGATGCATAACATAACCCCTGGAGAAGAGCTGCTGCTGCTAGCCTCTGGTTATTGCTGCTGCTTACAGTCGGCCGGGGGATTAGCATGGTTAACCCTTTAAGGCCGGGAAGGGAACGCATGTGTGTCATCTTTAAGATTTATTTGGCTGTTCAAAAATAGCAGATCTACAAGCTCATAGCGCGGCACCGAGTGCCGCGCTATGAGCTTGTAGATCTGCTATTTTTTTTAGAAAAATCTTGAAAATTTGTGCAAATCATTTTTTTTTAAACTCAAATCTTTGCTTCTGGGGGTCCCTGGAACAAAATATTTTTAGATGGGAGGGGGTCCGCAGACAAATACATATTATTTTGGGGGTCCTTGACATGAAAAAAGTTTGAAAACCATTGAAAATATAGCAACATAAGTAAAAAAAAAAAAAAAAAAACTTTAGGAAAAAAAAACTGTTAGGATTTAGAAGACATTTGTAAAATCCCCAGAAGCAAAGATTTGAGTTAAAAACTTTCGCTTTAAAAAAGTATATATATATATTCAAACTAAAGATTTGCACACATTTTCACGATTAAAACAAAAAAATAGCAGATCTACAAGCTCATAGCGCGGCACTCGGTGCCGCGCTATGAGCTTGTATATCTGCTATTTTTATAGAGCCAAAGAAATCTTAAAATGACACAGATGCGTTCCCGGTCTTAAAGGGTTAATAAAGCCTGATTTATGCTTGGTCTGCGGTGCCCAGTGGTGGAAAAAAGTACTCAAATGTTTTCCTTGAGTAAAAGTATCAATACTGCAATGTAGAAGCACTCTGTTACTGTTAAGTAAAAGCCTGGAATAAAAAAGATTACTTGAGTAAAAGTACAAAAGTATTGGTATACACTGGCGACACTCTTGTATGATCAAGTAGGGCATTAATTTACCAAAAACGTAAGTCACAGTGATAGAGAGAGAGAGAGATTAGATTTTTTTTTTAAAGGTATTAGAAAGATCTTAAAAGTCATTTAACTCTCTCAGTGCCAATGAAATAAAAACATTATTGCGAACTGTGCCAAGATTTATTTTGTTTTTTTCAAAGTAAAAAAAAAGTGCTTAGGAAGCTAGATACAGCCTTTTTCAGTTGTAAGTTAAACAAGGAGTGGATGGAGCTGCAAATCTTCAGATAATGATATCTTGGGTTCTGAACACTTTTTTCAATTTTTTGCGGTGCCAACCGCTCTACACTTGACTTTGTCCGTATGTCCGTCCGTCCGTCCGTCCGTCCGGATGAGCACGGGATGAGCACGGGATTTTAAACAGCTATAAATCCAGTTTACAGCATGCCACCAAGTCCACATTTGGTATTTGGACTTAGACCACCAATAGGCACGAGCATGAATTGATGAAGTTATCAAAGAGGGGTCCAGGGACCCCCAGCGCCCGTATGAGCACGGGATGAGCACGGGATTTTAAACAGCTATAACTCCAGTTTGCAGCATGGCACCAAGTCCACATTTGGTATGTGGACTTAGACCACCAATAGGGACCAGCATGAATTGCTGAAGCCCCGCCCCCTCTGTCTTCCCATTGGCTGGCCTTCAAACAGCCATAACTCACGTTCGCAGCATGCTATGGAGTACAAATTTTGTACATGGACTAAAGCCAGCAATAGGGACTAACTGTCATTACTTAAGCCCCGCCCCCTCTGTCTGCCCATTGGCTGGGCTTTAAACAGGCATCATTTCAGTTTGCAGCATGCTACCAAGTACAAATTTGGTACGTGGCCTCAGACCACCAATAGGCACGAGCATGAATTGATGAAGTTATCAAAGAGGGGTCCAGGGACCCCCAGCGCCCGTATGAGCACGGGATGAGCACGGGATTTTAAACAGCTATAACTCCAGTTTGCAGCATGGCACCAAGTCCACATTTGGTATGTGGACTTAGACCACCAATAGGGACCAGCATGAATTGCTGAAGCCCCGCCCCCTCTGTCTTCCCATTGGCTGGCCTTCAAACAGCCATAACTCACGTTCGCAGCATGCTATGGAGTACAAATTTTGTACATGGACTAAAGCCAGCAATAGGGACTAACTGTCATTACTTAAGCCCCGCCCCCTCTGTCTGCCCATTGGCTGGGCTTTAAACAGGCATCATTTCAGTTTGCAGCATGCTACCAAGTACAAATTTGGTACGTGGCCTCAGACCACCAATAGGCACGAGCATGAATTGATGAAGTTATCAAAGAGGGGTCCAGGGACCCCCAGCGCCCGTATGAGCACGGGATGAGCACGGGATTTTAAACAGCTATAACTCCAGTTTGCAGCATGGCACCAAGTCCACATTTGGTATGTGGACTTAGACCACCAATAGGGACCAGCATGAATTGCTGAAGCCCCGCCCCCTCTGTCTTCCCATTGGCTGGCCTTCAAACAGCCATAACTCACGTTCGCAGCATGCTATGGAGTACAAATTTTGTACATGGACTAAAGCCAGCAATAGGGACTAACTGTCATTACTTAAGCCCCGCCCCCTCTGTCTGCCCATTGGCTGGGCTTTAAACAGGCATCATTTCAGTTTGCAGCATGCTACCAAGTACAAATTTGGTACGTGGCCTCAGACCACCAATAGGGACGAACTGAAATGAGTTAAGGCCCGCCCCAAAGGCACCGCTTCCTTCACACAGGGTGTGATTTTTTATTTATTTTTTTAAAACACGGGATTTTTCGTTCTGGCAGGGAGGGTATTCATTAAAAACTCGGGATAACTCGGGGTCTGGCACTGAGAGAGTTAATTGTGCCACTGTCATCTGGGGACCCCCCCCCCCCCCAAAAAAAAAAAAATCACCCCAAAGGTTGAGAACCACTGCATTGTAGGGTTAGTGCATTGTAGGGTCCCACAAAAAAAAAACGCGATGCGACGCGTTGTGAGCTTGTAGATCGGCTATTTTCAAACATTTCAGTACTTTTACTTTTTGATACCAATACTTTTGTACTTTTACTAAAGTAACATTTTGAACACAGGCCTTCTACTTGTAACAGAGTATTTTTATATTGTGGCATTGCTACCTTTACGTAAGTAAAGTAAAACATTTGAGCACTTTTTCCACCACAGTATCCGTCTGAAACATTTACCAACTATGGAGTCAAACTCCAGACCGGTCACACGTCCTGGCAGAGATGGTGCGCTCCACTGAGCATGTGAACCTTCTCTAGTGGTTTCTAGTCATGGCCAAGGGCGCCGATAACGTGGGTGCCCGGGGGCACAAGCACCCACTATGGGTGAGGAGCACCCACTGGGTGCTGGTCAAAAAAAAAAAAAAAAAAGTTAAAAAAAAAAAATATTTCTCAAAATCAGATCGCCTGGTTCAGATCGCCACTGAACAACCGAATTAACCGAAATAAAGTTACAAAACCCCCCCAAAAAAGTCAATTATCCGACCAAAACCCGCAAATTTTTTCGCGCCCGCGCGAACGGGGCTCACATGCACGCGCGTGCCTTGTTGGGCACCCGCTAGAGCTTATAAATATCGGCGCCCCTGGTCATGGCTGCCAGTTCCCACCTGATGTTGTGAGGGAGTTCTGACTGCCCCACACCGTACCGAATAACTACTAGCTGGCATAGTGTCTTCAGTGTTGGACTTAAATCTAAGACGTACAGGTCATCAAAGAGATGGCTGTCGTTTCGTCCTCCAAAGAGGATGATACGATCTCCCACCATGCAACAGCACATCCTATGCCTCGGAGTAGGGGCGTTTCCCTTGCGTTCAACGTTCCTCCAGGTGAAGGTCACTGGGTTGAATTTCCACAGAACATTTAAGTACTGGTTAGCGTTGTGGCCACCGTATATGTACAGCTCTCCATTGTAGGCGAAGGCTGAATGACCAGTGCGTTTACCTGGGAGAATCTGTGCAGAAGTTGTTTTCAGCCAGCTGTTGGTCTCTGTGTCAAACACTCTGAACCCCACGGCCCCAGTGCCCCCAAATACAAACATCTTTGTCCCGATCATGGTGGCAGAGTGACCTACTGAAACAGGTGGCGGAGTGCCTCTGGTGTTAATTAAAGACCAAACCATTGTGGTGGTGTCCAACTTGTACATAGTGGGCCCAGTGATCATGGTGAAGGTGTATCCTCCATAGATAAACATGACCTTCTCCAAGACACAGGCTGTGTGGAAGCACATCGCCTCTGGAACAGTTCCAGAGATCTCGGGCTTGAACCATCTGTGGGAGTCGACATCAAATTCATAGAGCAGGTTGCCCCCTCCCCAGATGTAGATGCAATCTGCTATGAGTACAGCTGTGTGGCCCCAGTACCTGGAGGGAACATCGGGGAGACCTTCTCCTCTTCCAGTCGTCACCGGGGGCAACTTCATCCAGAGTAAAGACTCTGTGTTTAAGACGTGCACTTCAATCTGATCGCTGTTGTTCTTTTCCCCTCCAAAGTAGTACAGCTTGTGTCCTACTGAAACAGCAGCACCACGGTGCTGCTGTTTCAGTTCCTCTGGTATTCCTCTCAGATGTACAGTCCAGCGTAACATTTCACACACCAGCACCACCTTCAAAACAGTGTCACCAACTACAGTAATTACACGGGAAACAGATATAAGATATAAGCACGTCACGCTAAAAGTGTCCGAATGATGTTTAATTTATTCGACAACTCATTTTAAAGGACAGTTACATGGTGACAGTGTGATGTCATTGCATTATGATGTCATCATGTAGAATGAATGCGCACGCAAAGTGGATGTTTTGGAACAGAAAGGTAATTAAAGGTAGGGTAAGGGATTTGCTTTGGTTAAAATAAGTGTTAAATAGCTCTATATTCTGATATAGTACTAATTGCTATAGAGTGTTTGTTCAGTATTAGGAGTCTCCTTGTCTCTCCAGCTCTTTATTAAACAGAAAATGCATTTTCGTTTCAGTTTCAGTTTCATTTCCAATTTTATCCAACCAGGACAGAGAACTCAATCAGGATATAGATTAAACAAGTGAAATTGGAAGTGATGACACTAAGAAATGAGCAGGCAAAATTGGAACTGCAACACTATACAAATTAAGCTTAAAAATTGGTACTTTCTCCTGATTGGCTGAGATTTTGACACCTACCGAAAAATGTATTTTCAGTTTATTAAAGAGCTGGAGAGACAGGGAGACTCCTGTTACTGAAAAAACACTCTATAGAAATCATTACTATCAGAATATAGTATTTTAACCTTTTAACAAAATACTTTTTGTTTTGACCAAAAAATATCACTTACCCTACCTTTAAAGTGACACAACAACAGCACAAACACCATGTCTTCATTTGACCGGCTCACCATAGATTCTGCCCAGACAGACAGACTGCTTCTCTGGTCCGGTCATTGTGTGTTGAACCTGCAGTTTATATATCGTTGCTGTCGGGCAGAAACCTCTTATCTCCATCTTCTAACTTGTTGTGTTTTTTTCGTAAATGAACGTCCTACTTAACCCATTAAGGCCTGAGTCCGATTCTTAAAATATTTTCTGAATCCTAAAAAAATATAAATAATATTTTTTCACGATTTTTCAAAAATAGCAGAACTACAAGCTCATAGTGCGGCACTCGGTGCCGCGCTATGAGCTTGTATATCTGCTATTTTTGAATAGCCAATGAAATCTAAAGTGACACAGATGCGTCCCAGGTATCAATATTAATCAAGCGTCAAACGTAGCAGATCGAGAAGCTCGAAACCCGAGCTTGTCGATCTGCTCCTTTTGCTATTTTAAAATTTGAATCCTGAAAAGTAACAGTTTTGGACATAATGAGGTTTCCACCCGACAGAGACGATATGGGGGTGGGGTCTAACAATTAGCCAATCAGCGCCACGGACCGTTGTCAGGATGTTGTCAAGCTGAATACTATTGAATACTTTTATTGACAATTGTTTTTTCAAGTAAAAAAAAAAAGCACCAAATGGATGAGACACACAAAAAGCCAAGGGCTAGTTTCCATTGTGGTCCATTAAACATTTAAACACTCAAACAAACTGGACAAGAACAACTGGTGCAACACAAACCAGAGAGAGAATGAGCTGCTGACGTAGTTGTGGGAATTAGATATTTTTTTCTTTTTCAGTGTACTAGTTAGGTCTAGTATGCTACAGTATGCAGTAAATACAGTACAGTACAGTACAGTACAGTACAGTACAGTACAGTACAGTACAGTACAGTACAGTACAGTAAAGACATTCAGTACAGTTCACTAAAAGTTGTGTTCACAATCGATGAGTCATACATCAGTTTGTCCGGTGCTTGGCTAGTCTCTGACTGAACTGACACACACACACACAGCTCCTTTCGCTGACTCATCGCTCCTCTCAGCGCAACATGTTCACCCGGCCCGTCCTCTCAGGCTATGGGACACGTCGTTTTACACTCGAAATACGCCTCGTATTTCAATCATGTAAACGTGTTTTAATTTATGTTTTTGTTGACTTTTTTACATCGGAGCAAACCATTTTGTTTAGCAATTTGGTTTACAGTGTGAGGACATACACAATTCTTGCCTGCATGTGTGCAAATGTCCACAATCACCCACATGCATGTCTCTCTCGACACTTATTTCCTTTTTTTTTTGGTATCCTTCACCCTTTTTGATGATAGTGATTGGTTAGGGCAGTGGTTTTCAACCCGTCTCATATCAAGGTCCATTATTTATTGGGTATTTGAGCCACGGACCACCATTTGATGAGATTAAGCCTCTCGCAAACTTTGAACATTTTGTTGTCGTGGATCAAAATAACAATTCTTGTACATTAACTAATTGTGTAGACTTCTTGTAAATTACGCAATGCAAATGTTTAACAATAATTTAACACTTGAGAAGAGTCAAGAGTTAAAGATCTAATAAGGGTCCATTTGGTTACCAACTCTCCATCATTTAGCTGGGGACCACCTGGAACCCCTCAAGGACCACTGGTGGTCCCCGGACCACTGGTTGAGAGCCACTGGGTTAGGGGGGAAATCAAATCCCCTCAAATCCCCTGCATTTAGCCCGCTACGAATCAATACAACATCCAACCAGCATCCAAACGTATATTGTTTTGTTATGATTAGCCCATTGAGACCTGGAACGCATTATTTTTAGATTTGAGCTAAAAAACATTATTTTACACTTTGGCTATTCAAAAATAGCAGATATACAAGCTCATAGCGCGGCACCGAGTGCCGCGCTATGAGCTTGTAGATCTGCTATTTTTGAAAAATGTGTGCAAATCTTTGAATATATATATATTTTTAAGCGAACATTTTTAACTCAAAACTTTGCTTCTGGGACCCCATGGAACAAAATATTTTGAGATGGGGGGTCCGCGGCCAAATATAGTTTTGGGGGTCCTTGACCTGAAAAAGATTGAGCACCACTGATATAGAAACATACGCTTTTGCGATTTAGGAGACATGTAGAATCGGCTTCAGGTCTATATGGGTTAGGAATGATTAGGAGACTTTATTAGTCAACTTTGCGGTGACAGTAATGTCACCGCAGACATCACAGTCACAGGTGGTAGCCCTACACGGAGGCGACCTGTGGCTGTGATGTCTGCAGTGACAACAACAACAACGCACCTCTCGCCGTTGGCCCTACGTTGATCTGTGATCACTGTCTTTTACAGACGTGGGTCAGCGGAGGGTTAATTACCGGGCAGACGAGGGCGGTGTGTTTAAAGTCACACTGAGAGGGGACAGACACACAGGGGCTGTGCTGATTGGCTCAAGCGGTGGACCTGCGCCACCCAGACTAATCATGCCCCCGTGCCAGCCAAACGGTTCCGCGCCGCCTTCTGTGCCATGTGTCTGGCCGTGCCCGGGGGAGGGGGGAGGGGGGGGGGGACAGATTGACACTAAATCGCCCGTGTCCCTCCTCCCTCCTTCCCTCCCACTCTTCGTCTTCATCCGTCAGAGGTGTGAATGTGTTTGAGTGAGTGGGCTATAGTGCTTGCCAACGTGTCGTCACCACGGGGGGTGTGGCATAGTTGCTGCAGACATGCTTGTGGGGGGCAATGTTAACCCATTAAGACCTGGAACTGTGTCATTTTTAGATTTGAGCTAAAAAGCATTATTTTACACTTTGGGCTATTCAAAAATAGCAGATTTTGAAAAATCGTGAAAATGTGTGCAAGTCTTTGAATATATATATATTTTTAAAGAGAACATTTTTATCTCAAATCTTTGCTTCTGGGGGTCCCTGGAACAAAATATTTTGATGGCGGTCCGCGGCCAAATACATATCATTTTGGGGGTCCTTGACATGAAAAAGATTGAGCACCACTGATATAGAAACATACGTTTTTCAGAATAATGTTGAGATTTAGGAGACATGTAGAATCGGCTTCAGGTCTCAATGGGTTAAGTCAACCTGTTTATACCCCACAAAGATGTCCGCACTACCAAATGACACTTGTTGACACTATATATCGTCTCTGTCGGGTGGAAACCTTGTATGTCCAAAACTGTTACTTTTCAGGGTTCAAATTCAAAAAGAGCGAAAGTAGCAGATCTACAAGCTCGGTGGATCTGCTCATTTTATACTTTTGTGACGCTGATCAAGTACGGCGTGAATTTAGGGAAAAGAAATCCAACAGATTTTGGAGATAAGAGGTTTTGCCCCGACAGCAACAATGTCCAAAACGGTTTACTTTTAGGAAATTGTAAAAAAAATAAAAAAAATAACCTGTGTTCCAATGGAGCCAAATAATGTAGTTATAGTCACAAGATCTTGTTCATGCTTTTCATTGGTTCTAAATAACAAAAGTAGCAGATTTTTTGTAGGACCCTAGGGGGTCCTAAGAGTTACTACAGGGGGTCCGCCAAATCTTTGTGTGATGCAGATATTTTTTTTACCTTAACCACTTGAACCCTAGCATCCCTTTTCTGAGGAGAACTTTAGCCAAAAAAATAGCAGATCTACAAGCTTGTAGATCGGCTATTCTTTGGCAAAGAGGTATTTGGTGTAGAGGGAGCAGACCAAGAGCAGACCAAGTAAACAAAAAAAGTTAAATCTGAAACACAATTTTTATACAATATAGAGGGGGTCCCTGCTTCATCTCTCTCTCAGCTAGGGGGTCCTTGGCCTGAAAACGTTGAAGACCCCTGGTGTAATGCATATCAAACTGGGGGTCCTTGAAATGAAAAAGGTGGAGAATCACTGGTTTGTGATTGTACATTGAGTGGCAGTGCCAGTACAGCAGAAATGCAGTGTATTCATAGTCATTCATATACATGAAGTGATAATGCCGGTAAATATATGGACGGTGCAGCAAGTATTCAGTGATGAGTCAACATGTTTTTTTCCTTGGAGCCCCCCCCCCCCTTCTTACTGTATATCTGACTAATGTGGAGACCCCTCCCGCACACACTTGTGTTTTTCAGACAACTTGAGTCTTCTCATACGATGAATAGCAAAACAAAATGGCCGATCTGCACGCTCTCGTGCATACAGCTCTCGCCGTTTTTGAAACTTTTCTTGAAATATTTTAAAACAATATTGACTATATGTTTGACAATATAATGAAATGCCCAAAATAGGGATGCCAGGTTGAAAATGTTTTATTAGTCTGCTTCACAATGACAATACATTTGGCTATAGGACAAATTTGACTGATATCACATTGAGTGGATGAAAGCAACGATGATTTTGTGTTTAAAATGTTGGACTCAGTTGCCAACTTGCCACCCCTCCCTCCCTAGCTTTCACATTTAACCTCAAAACTCAGGTCTTTTATTCATATTTCCTCCTCCATCTCTGAATGTTTTCTTTTTGCAGATTCATCTGATACACACGTGTTGTCTTTTCTGCAACCATGCATTCATTAATCACTTTGAAACTGGCATCCGTATTTTGGGCTTGTCATTATTACAGGGGAAATCGTTTTCTTTTTCCCATTGGTATTGTAAAGATAGCAAAAATACGCCGATCTACAAGCTCACAACGCATCGCGGTGCGTTGTGAGCTTGTAGATCGGCTATGTTTTGCTATTTTTGAAGTCAGGCTTAAGTGGTCACTTTCCTGCCTGTCTAGTTTAAATGAAATGACGCCTCTGGGTGGACTACCTGCAAACAGACAAGGCCTCACATGTTGTCTCTCTTGTTGCCTTCCAGTGCCTGACTGTCAGGAGCAGGACATCTTTCTATGGCGGAAGGATACAGGCTTTGGCTTCCGCATCCTGGGAGGAAATGAGCCTGGAGAGCCGGTACGTATATGCCTCCCCCCTTGGTCTTCACCGTTTACATCAAGGCCACGTTTACACGGTAACGATCAGAACGGAAAACGACAAAGTGCCGTTGCGTTCTCACTTTTTGTTCTGCGTTTACTTGGAGACGCGAGGCAGCGCGTTTTCAAAGATTTCCCCTCTGGAAGGGGGTTTCACTTTTTTTGCGTTTTCGACCCCCGAAAGTCTAAACGGAAGACAGGTCTGATATTTTATTTTGTCGTTTTCTCTAGAGACTGTTGCCGTCTAAACGGAGCCTAAGATCCAGTTTCCAACAGTCCTTTCCTTTTTTAGCCATGTTCAGATTGTAGGAAAACAACAGAGCTAAGAAAGAAAGAAGGTTAATGTGATTAATTTGTGCTCTTCACTGCGCTGACACTGCAGGCTCTCGGGAGACAGTCATGGAACCTAATTACCTTTTATCATTGGGATGGTCAGACAAAAATCACTCTTGATGCATAAAAATAGAATTAGTACAATATAACAGAAAGAACAGAAGATATAAAACGAGAGGCTTGCATGAGATGGAAAACAGTTTAGACCATGGGGTCTTCAACAGGAGGTCCTCAGAGTTACTACCCGGGGGGGGGGGGGGGGGGCATAACTTTGTGTGATAGGAACTTCCTTTTTTTTTTACATTAACCACTTGAACCCCAGCATCCCTATTATGGGGGGAACATTCACCGAATATAGCGTTGCGCTGCGACGTGAACTTTGGAGATTGGCTATTTTTGGCGGGGAAATGTGGTGTAGAGGGGAAAAAAGAGCAGACAAAGTACAGAGTGAAAGGTCTGGTTTACTAGGTATTGAGGGTTTTAAGTGGTTAAATGTCTGAAAATACACATTAACTGATGATAGTTCTGTCAAACAAGTCGAAGCTACAGCATCTCTGAAATCTCTGAAAAAGTTTAATCTGCAATATAATTGTATACAATTATGTATATTCATTATAGTGTACATATGTGCCTGAAAAATGTTGAAGACCCCTGGTTTAGAGTGGTTCAAAGGGTGGGACGAAAAGGTGTGTTTTGAGTCTAGTATAAAAGTGTCCAGAGAACAGTCAGTTCTAACAGGAAAAGGTCAGTTCTAACAGGAAACAGTCAGTTCTAACAGGAAACAGTTAGTTCTAACAGGAAACCGTCAGTTCTAACAGGAAACAGTCAGTTCTACAGTCAGTTCTAACAGGAAACAGTCAGTTCTAACAGGAAACAGTCAGTTCTAACAGGAAACAGTCAGACAGTCAGTTCTAACAGGAAACAGTCAGTTCTAACAGGAAACAGTCAGTTCTAAAGGTCCTTACACACCGGAGCGATTTTTTCTTGCGAATAATGCGTTTTTTTTTAAAACCTTATAAGTCAATGGCTCCGTACATGGAGCGAAAAAGCGAAGCGAAAAAGCGTCTTTTAATTATTTGGAACGAGTCTGAATTTTGCGTATATTCGCTATATTCGCCGGTGTGTAACAACCTTAACAGGAAACAGTCAGACAGTCAGTTCTAACAGGAAACAGTCAGTTCTAACAGGAAACAGTCAGACAGTCAGTTCTAACAGGAAACAGTCAGTTCTAACAGGAAACAGTCAGACAGTCAGTTCTAACAGGAAACAGTCCGTTCTAACAGGAAACAGTCAGTTCTAACAGGAAACAGAAGGTCATTCCGTTCTTTTGGGCCAGCCACAGAAAAAGCTCGATCACCCTTTTGCTTCAACCGGGTTGGTGGGACCATGAGAAGCCCCTCGGTTCTGTCGCGGTCGTTGACCGGGGGGGTCCCCCACCAATCTACCCTTGCCCCCCGACTCCTCCTTTTTTCCCTCTACACCAAATCCCATCACCGAATCTCCAATGTCGGGAACCGGGCCCAAAAATCAGGCATCAGTCGGCCTCTTAACCCTTTAAGGCCGGGAAGGGAACGCATCTGTGTAATTTTAAGATTTCTTTGGCTATTCAAAAATAGCAGATCTACAAGCTCATAGCGCGGCGCCGAGTTCCGCACTATGAGCTTGTAGATCTGCTATTTTTAGAAAAATCCTGAAAATGTATGCAAATCTTTATACATTTTTAACTCAAATCTTTGCTTCTGGGGGTCCCTGGAACAAAATATTTTTAGATGGGAGGGGGTCCGCGGTCAAATACATATTATTTTGGGGGTCCTTGACAAGTTTGAAAACCATTCATAATATAGCAACATAAGTAAAAAAAAAAAAAACTTTCGGAAAAAAGTACTTGATTTAGAAGACATTTGACATTTGTAAAATCCCCAGAAGCAAAGATTTGAGTTAAAAACTTTCGCTTTAAAAAAGTATATATATATTCAAACTAAAGATTTGCACACATTTTCACGATTTTTCTAAAAAAAATAGCTACAAGCTCATAGCGCGGCACTCGGTGCCGCGCTATGAGCTTGTATGTCTGCTATTTTTGAATAGCCAAAGAAATCAAAAAATGACACCGATGCTGCTTTCCCGGTCTTAAAGGGTTAAGTCATCAAACAAGCTGTACAACACTGTGTGACTGATGACGCTCCTGGCGGTTTCCTTCCTTTCCTTCCAGATCTACATCGGCCACATCGTGAAGTACGGCGCGGCGGACGAGGACGGGCGGCTGCGGTCGGGCGACGAGCTGATCTGCGTGGACGGCACGGCCGTGGTGGGCAAGTCGCACCAGCTGGTGGTCCAGCTGATGCAGCAGGCCGCCAAACAGGGCCACGTCAACCTCACCGTGCGACGCAAGACCAACGCCTACGGAGGTGAGGAATATCAGTGTTGTAAAGTAACTTAAAGTACATTTTACTCTGTATTTAAGTAACATTTTGAGGTTTGAGCTTTTACTTTACTGGAGTATTTCTAATTGTCTATACTTTTTACTTCTACTCCACTACATCTCAGAGGCAAATATTGTACTTTTACTCCACTACAATTATTTGAAAACTTAAGTTACTAGTTACTTTATCAATTATTTTATCATAAAACATACATTAACTACTTTGCATCGTGACACGTTGTGAGCTTGTAGATCTGCTATTTTCAAACATTTTAGTACTTTTACTTTTGGTACTTTAAGTACATTTTGATACCAATACTTTTGTACTTTTTCTCAAGTAACATTTTGAACACCGGCCTTTTACCTGTAACAAAGTATTTCTATATTGCAATATAGAAAGTACTTTTTCCACCGCTGGCATGCACGCACAAACGCGCGCACACACACACACACACACACACACACACACACACACACACACACACACACACACACACACACACACACACACACACACATACACAGAATCTGAGTCAGAATCAACTTTATTGTCACATGGCAGGTTTACAGTATAAAGAGGTGGCTGATGGGTAATCTATTATTTGTAGTTTTGAGGGAAAAGGGCGAGCAAGGAGAACACATCGGAACGACACACACACACACACACACACACACACACACACACACACACACACACACACACACACACACACACACACACAGATATAGATAGAGCACAGAGCAGAGGCACTGAGGCCAGATAACTGCAATCCCTATAGCTATAAATAGAGCATAAATAGACCATGCTGACACCAAATAATGCATATAGATACTATGTATGTGCAGACAGCGTGGCCTATGGTTGGCCTACTATTTTTATATAGGAATCACAAACCACAAGAGCAGAAGGTTATAACTTATACTATTCTAACTGCACGGCGTACTGTCGATGCACGGTGTGGCGAAGGTTTCCGAGGCAACGCAGCAAACCACAGTAATGGCTGATTTAAAGGGACTACACCATGAATTTTTACTTTTTCTTCTTTGTTGTGTGTACCACTCTTCTATCATCAAAAATACCCCAGTTTGAACACCCAGGCTTTCACAGCAAATCTCTGGTTTTCTGTAAATTGGTCTAAAAACAGGCCAAACTGATTTGTTCCCTGTGCCTACGTCACGCCAGGGAACAATTCCTCCCGTTTTTCAGTTCCAACCAAAAAAAAAAGAAGAAAAAAAAAACTTTGTTTAAAAAATGTTTTTTTTTTCTTTTCTTTTTTTACTTTTTCCACACAGAACCAGGACATAACATGCATACAAACTGGCTCAATAGCGCCCTGACAATGTGGTATTGCAGGTGAAAGTGCTTTATAAGCCAGAGAGAAGTTAGTTGGAATGAGTATATCTGAGGCTTGATTTAGGCTCAAACCTTTTGAAAAACATTTGAGGGACATAAACAATATGATATTAAATATTATTATTATTTTTTAAATCCATGGTGTAGTCCCTTTAAAGGTAGTGTAAGTGATATGTTTGGTTAAAACAACCAGGTAATTCACCAGGTTAAAATGCCATTTAGATAGCACGTTATTTAGACAGATGTTAGGTTCATTGTTTAAGTCCTATAGTTCCAATGTACAGACTATTATTTGTATAAGTATATTGATAGACTGATGCTCTTGGTTTCTGGTGGTTCTTGGTTTACTTGTGGTTTACTGAGGCACCACACTGTCTCTCTGCATCTGATGTATGTGTTCACCTTGCTTACTGTAAGTGGCTCTGGATGAAGAGTGTCTGCTAAATGCCTCAATGAGAACCAGTGCTTTGTTTAACACGTCTCCCTCTCTCCTCCTCCTCCTCCTCAGTGTCTAAAGGCGAGGGGGACGTCCCCCCGTCCCCGGCCTCGTCCCACCACAGCAGCACGCAGGCCCCCAGCCTGACGGAGGGCAAGCGGACCCCGCAGGGCAGCCAGAACTCCCTCAACACCGTCAGCTCCGGCAGCGGCTCCACCAGGTGCGTTAAATATTCAGATCCCCCAAACCTCTACCAAAGTGGTCTTGCCCTTTAAGACCGTCTTTTGTGCCGGTACCCATGAAGATGTGAAATGAGACACACCCATAGACTAATTAGCTCTGAAGTAAAAAACAGTTAATTGCAGTAAAGACTCTATCTGACATGGTCGCTGTGTGTACTCATATTATTTATTTTTCTCCTGCATTATGCAAGCACTGTTGTGAGTGTGCGCGTGCGACTGAATGTCCCTCGCTAGATCAATAAAGGTCTCATCTTATCTCCTCTCTTCTCCCCACGCAGCGGCATCGGCAGCGGGGGAGGGGGCGGCAGCGGCAGCGCGGTGGTCCCCGCCTCCCTGCAGCCGTACGACGTGGAGATCCAGCGAGGCGAGAACGAGGGCTTCGGCTTCGTCATCGTGTCGTCCGTGTCCAGGCCGGACGCCGGGACCACGTTCGGTAAGTAAAAAGCCCCTCCCCGACCATGAACGTGTGTGTGGTCTCTTATTCCATTTGATTTGATTTATTGAGCATACATTTTAAATACCGTCACCTTGCTAAACTAATGGCCTAAGTCACTTTTTGAGGAAAATGATATTCTTGCCTAAGTCAGCTCCTCATGACACTGGCCACCTCTGGTAAAATCACCCATCTCCTAATTGAAAAGGATCATACTGTTCACTCCCCTTTTAGTATAATGGCCTAACTCCCTAGTGTGACTTGGCCAAAATAGCCCTTTTTTTGGCCTAAGTCACATGGTTTTGTGACTTAGGTCAATTTATTTACTGATTTAGGCCATTAAAAAAAAAAAAGAAGTCAGATTTAATCCTATTTAAAGCTATTTAAATCTCTTATGTTACATAACTGACAGACAGTGTTATTTCTATTTAAATAGTCATAATTTGTTATAAACATTTTGGGTGAAATTATTAAGAAATATCATATAGTTTTGTTTTGGATCAGTTTTTTATTTTTCCTGAAAAACTTTTTAAAAAATGACATAGGCCATTAGTTTAGCAAGGCGACGAAATTCAACAATGAACCGTGTTGATTTTGTCGACTAAAACTATGACGAAAAATGTTCGTCGACTACCTTTTTTTCACTGACGAAAACTAAATTAAAACGAAATAAGAACTAAGCTACGGTGACTAAAACTAAGACTAAATATATTGACAATTTCGTCAACAAATAAAAACTAGACTAAAATGTTAGTGAGGGACCAGAGGAGAAGAGATCCAATAGAACTAAAACATTTTATGTTTGGTTGCGCTCGGGTGTTGCGCTCTGAAAATAGCAGATCTACAAGCTCATCGCGACGCGTTGTGAGCTTGCAGATCTGCTATTTTCAGCATGCAACGAAGTGTAAAATCAGCCAGTACGACGCCATCAAGGCACCGGCAAAATACATTTTATTCGACTATAATCTCATGATATTTAGTCAACGAAACTAGACAAAAACTAAAACATTTCAGATGACTAAAATATGACTGAAACTAAATGGAATTTTATTCAAAAGACTATGACTAAAACTAAATCAAAATTTGCTGTCAAAATCAACACTGCCATGAACTCCACCAGACGGATGCATATGGAATAGTGAAGCATAAGATGTATTATGGATGGCATACAGATTGACAGAGTGCTGATCCAGGCCCCTGCTGCTGCTCCTGTTGTAGTCCATGTATATCTGCTGCATCCATCAGGCCGTATAGCATATTTTGATACCAAAACTTTCGTACTTTTATTCAAGTACATTTTGAATACCGAACCTTTACTTGTAACAGACTATTGATACTTTTACTTAAGTAAAAGATGTGAGTACTTTTGAGTTGCCCGGATCCTCAGTCATTCTTTCTCAAACCACAGCAGATGTCTGCCTCCACCTCCACTCTTCCGTTCCGTCTGTGCGGTCGTCGTGTATATTTGTCTTACTGTAAATCAAATTAGCAGAAGCATATATAGCTTGCTGCGTAGCAAGGGATGTAAACTCAATAACATATGCTTTAGTGAATGAAATTGACAAACAGAATGACAGCTTCCGTTCGAGGGCTTTCAGGGAGGCGTAGATACAGTGCAATATCTTTTAACCCATTAAGACCTGAGGCCGTGTCTAAAAAAATCTAAATCCTAACAATTTTTTGGAAGAAAATGTAAAAAAATAATTTTCACGATTTTTCAAAAATAGCAGATATACAAGCTCGTAGCGCGGCACTCGGTGCCGCGCTACGAGCTTGTATATCTGCTATTTTTGAATAGCCAAAGACATCTAAAGTGACACAGATGCGTTCCAGGTATCAATGGGTTAATCAAGACAGAGAGAGAGGCAGCTGTGAGGTGAGCTGATACAGGCAGTGACGGAAATTAACTAAGTACATTTACTCAAGGTTTGAGGTTTTTTACTTTACTTAAGTATTTCCATTTTTCGACACTTTATACTTCTACTCCACAACATTTCAGGAGAAATACTACTTTTACTTGTACTTCTACTCCACTGCAGTTATTTGAAAACCTTAGTTTGTAGTTGCTTTGTAGATTTAGATAAGTATTACAAAACAATAACATACATTAACCACGTCAGCCCTATACGCGCTATCTGCAAATAGCAGATCTACAAGCTCACAATGCGTCGCAATGCGACGAGAGAGAGATAGAGAGAGAGAGACAGAGAGAGAGAAAGGGAGAGAGAATGTCTTCTCTAACAATGGACAGTGTGTCAACACATCAGCGCTTAAAGCACCTGTTCCTCTAAACCAAACACCACCTCTCTCTCTCACACACACACACACACACACACACACACACACACACACACACACACACACACACACACACACACACACACGCAGAGAGAGACAGAGAGATGAAGGGAATGAGTCAGAGGCTGGACAGAGCAGAGGAGTGATATATCTCTGGTGTGTATTCAGTGCTGTACTGTGAACAATACATAGTATACCTTATTGAACGCTGTCACTCAAGCTGTAGGCTGTACTGTACTGTACTGTACCTGCATATAGGCTGCAGAGGTTCAGGCTCAGAACAGAAACCTCTTATCTCCATAATGTTTGTGTTTTTTTCCCCCGTTTATTAACACCCTACTTTATCAAACTGCAGCGTCACTCGAAAATATCAAAAGTAGCAGATCCGAAATCTCTATACTGCTACAGTGTCTGCAATATGTCTAACTTTATGCTTTGTTGTATTGGCAGCAATACACAACAACACACCCTGTAGCCTGGAAAATGGAGATATATATAAAAAAAATAAACAGAAATTAAAAAGTATTAAAAATAGAAATAAAACCCCCCCAAATATTCCTGTTTTATATTTTATAAAACAGGAATATCCAATCTCAGTTGGAGAGCTTGTGGATCGACAATTTCCACGCCTCCTTCTAACAGTCGTGACAGACCTGCTACTTTTGATTCTGTTTAGTGGTGGGAAAAAAAGTTCATTTCAGTGAATGAACGATTTCGTTCACGTTCACGGCAATGATTCGTTCAAATGATTCGTTCACGTTCTCATTCAGTAACGCTATTTTCTAGTGTTAAAAATGTACTCGAGTAAAAGTACAAAAGTATTGGCATCAAAATATACACTTAAAGTACCAAAAGTAAAAGTACACAACGCGTTACCGCTCGGATCAGCGTTGATCGCGCCGCGATCATTGTTGTTTCGTCCTCCTGCGCGGTGCGGGGAAAACAAAAAGCTCACCACAATCCAGCTTTTGCCGCCCGTGCGCGTGTGTGCACAAACGAGCATGCGCGCGAAAGTTTAACGGGGACCGCGCCCGCTCGCCTCACCGCCTGTCAACTTCTCCACGCACCCCAAATACTCGCCCGCCTCTCATTGAAAATGAATTACACAGGCGCGTCGGTCGCTTGCCGTCTGAAAGGACCGTAACCGTGCCTCACATTCCAGAGTATAGTACCTCTCATGGTGTTATAGGTGGAAATCACTTACTTAGATAAATCTCAATGACCTTATTTCTGTGTTATCCCTTCAAACAATGACCTTATCTCTCTGTTATCCATTCAACCAATGACCTTATCTCTCTGTTATCCATTCAACCAATGACCTTATCTCTGTGTTATCCCTTCAACCCATTGGTTCTCAAAGTGGGGTCCGAGGACCCCCAGGGGTACTTGAGGGGGTTCCCAGCTAAATGATGGACAGGGACCAAATGGACCCTTATGGGTCTGTAACTCTGAGAGTGTACAGACTCAGATTTAAATTAACATTGATTTTATAATATGAATTGGGGTCCCAGAGACATACATGCCATTAAATGGGGGTCCGTAGCCTAATGCATGTCAAACTGGGGGTCCTTGAAATTAAAATGGTTGAAATCACTGCTAGAGAGCCGTAAAAATCTTCTCTTATGGGGGTCCCTGGCTTATCTTTTCAAATGGGGGTCCGCGGTCTAATAAGTGTCTATTTGGGGGTCCTTGGCACGAAAAAGTTTGAGAACCACTGCCTTCAACCAATGACCTTATCTCTGTGTTATCCCTTCAACCAATGACCTTATCTCTGTGTTATCCCTTCGACCAATGACCTTATCTCTGTGTTATCCCTTCAACCAATGACCTTATCTCTGTGTTATCCCTTCAACCAATGACCTTATCTCTGTGTTATCCCTTCAACCAATGACCTTATCTCTGTGTTATCCCTTCGACCAATGACCTTATCTCTGTGTTATCCCTTCAACCAATCAGGTTGGTCAGAAGTGTTTTGCATGCCTGCTGATGGGGGGGGGGGCAGGTTTTTATTTCTGGGATGTCTGGCTGGTGGGTGAAAATGATCTGTATGGTGGCCTTGTCGGATGATTAACTCCTCCCTTTTTTCTACCCTTTTTCCTCCATCTTTCCCCTTTTCTCTTTTCTTTCCATTTCCTATCAATATCTTTCGCTTCTCCTGAAAAAACAAAACAAAAAAATAATCAATACATAACCAATCGATCCAATCAATCATTGAAATCGCCTTGTTCACATAAACATGGGCACCTTTCACACCATAAACCACACACACACACACACACACACACACACACACACACACACACACACACACACAAAAATATGGCCTTTTTGAACACAAAAGCCGGCAACGCGTGTGTGGCCATGCCCCACAAAATAGGGCGCATCATCGAGGGCAGCCCGGCGGACCGCTGTGGGAAGCTGAAGGTGGGGGACCGCATCCTGGCGGTCAACGGCTGCTCCATCACCAACAAGTCCCACTCGGACATCGTCAACCTGATCAAGGAGGCCGGCAACACCGTGGCCCTGAGGATCATCCCCGGAGACGGTAAGAAAAGAACCATTATGGTGTTATTTTTGCACCATATAGGCTCTGTGCACAGCGGCCATATTGGAAAGAGATTGGGCCCCTTCTTCTTTACTTCCTTCACAGGTGTTACCAATGATACTAAGAGTCAGGGTGCTGATAGTGTGCATGGTGGCTCACTGGAAACACTCTGCTACACCAGTGGGTCTGAAAGTGTGGTCCAGGGACCCTCATGGTTCCTTGAGGGCAGGGGTCTTCAACGTTTTCAGGGCAAGGACCTCCTAGCTGAGAGAGAGATGAAGCAGGAACCCCCTCTATATTGTATAAAATTGTGTTTCAGATTATTGTTTATTTGGTCTGCTCTTTTTTCCCTCTACACCTATACCTCTTTGCCAAAAATAGCCGATCTACAAGCCCACAACGCCTCGCAGCGCCAGGCGTTGTGAGCTTGTAGATCGGCTATTTTTGGCTAAAGTTCTCCTCAGAATGGGATGCTATAGGGTTCAAGTGGTTAAGTTAAAAAGAAAAATCATATCACACAAAGATTTGGCGGACCCCCTGAAGTAACTCTGAGGACGCCCTAGGGGTCCCGGACCCCCTGTTGAAGACCCCTGCTTGAGGGGGTTCCAAATGGACCTCTGACGGCTCTGTAACTCTGAGAGTGTACAAATGGTTCCATTTGGTCCCATTTGTACACTTCATTTGGGTCCTTGAAATTAAAAGGTTTGAGAACCACTGTGCTTTCATTAGTATCATTGGTAAAACCTGTGAAGGAAGTAGGGAAGAGGCCCAATTTCTTTCCAATATGGCTGCTGTGCATAGAGACTATTGTTAGAAATGTATAAAAATCCCACACAGTTATAAATGAACAGCAAGCTATACATGAACCAGTGGAACAATGTTAAATCCCTGTCCATTAATTTCAAGGCTGCTCAACAGCGCCACTTGAAGGTAGGTCACCCAGCGGTATTCAGGCGGTACTACTCTATTTGATGTGTGGGGTATTCAGGCGGAACTACTGCATTTGATGTGTGGGTGCTGGTATTCAGGCAGTACTATATTTGTGCTGATTAGAGCAATGGTCACCGAGTTATGGCCATTTGAAATGTTAGTTACTTTGAAGTATTTTTGTGTGTGTGTGTGTGTGTGTGTGTGTGTGTGTGTGTGTGTGTGTGTGTGTGTGTGTGTGTGTGTGTGTGTGTGTGTGTGTGTGTGTGTGTGTGTGTGTGTGTGTGTGTGTGTGCACGTGTCTTTAAGTGCTGCATGTGTTGCACTGTCTCCTGTTTGAGTTTAATTAGTGTAACTGGTTGCATCTTTGTGTTGCAATCAGCTGCAGCTGTTGTTGCTGTGCCCATACATACATACATACATACATACATACATACATACATACATACATACATACATACATACATACATACATACATACATACGCAAACACACTCACAGTTATTGGAGCGGCTGGCACCGCTCAAAAAACTAAATGTGACTAGATTATGACTTTCACTCCACTACATTAGAAGGGAAGAAGTTTATTTTCATGAATTAACCACTAATCTAACAATCTGGCGCACCGTGACAAGCTTTTTGTGGAGGGGAAATCTCTGGAAAATGTTATTATAGCAATGCATTGACATTAAAAAGAAAATGCACTTTGTGATTTTTGAAAGCATGTAGCCTAGTAGGTACAGTACTTCAGTACTTTTACTCAAGTACAATTTTGACAGAGCAAATTTCACTTTTGACTCAATTACTGAGGTTGAGTTCTTTGTCCACCATTGCTTTCAACCTGCAATCCCTATTTCGGGCATGTAGGGCAAACAAAACAACAACAAAAAAGAAGTAATTTTGCTTGTGGATCAGGTATTTTTTTTGCCACATATATTTTCTAAGTCATTTCACTGTAGGAGGGCTGGCTACGGCCAGAGGCTTCCTTGGAAAAAGTCATAGGGAAACCCCTTAATTCTAGGTTGTTATGGGGTTGAGTGGAACTAAGTTGGAGAAGCTGTGGTATGAAAATAGTTCCTCCTCAGAGACACAGCTTAATTAAGTGGAGAGAAGTAGGGGCGAACAACCCCCCAAGATACGCACACACACACACACACACACACACACACACACACACACACACACACACACACACACACACACACACACACACACACACACACACACACACACACACACACACACACACACACACACACACACACACACACACAGAGCTTGTTTTGATGCCTGCCAGCGGATCCTGGCAGTTAGGATTAAATAGTAATGATAGCATTAGCTGTTCCTCTTCATTCTCACTTTAACCACTTAATCCCCAGCCTCTGTAAGCTTTCGCACAAAATAGCCGATCGACAAGCTTGTCGATCGGCTATTTTCTGCGAAAGCTTTTCCCCACAACAATAGCAGAAAACAGAAAAGTAGAGAGAAAAAGTATAGAGCCCTGAGCGACTCCGTTCAATCATATGGGGTTTGAGTGGTTTAAAGTCCTCAGACCACCCCACCGTCCAATGCTGGAAGAAGTACAACCATTTCTTTTTTTTACTTAACCCATTAAGACCTGAGGCCAATTCAAAAAATGTTTTCTAAATCCTAAAGCTTTAAAAATATATATATATATTCAAAGATTTGCACAAATTTAAATGATTTTTCAAAAATAGCAGATGTATCTAATCCAGGGGTCTTCAACGTTTTCAGGCCAAGGACCCCTTAGCTGAGAGAGAGATGAAGCAGGGAGCCCCTCTATATTGTATACAATTGTGTTTCAGATAAACCTTTGCTGCTCTTATTTCCCTCTACACACCTGTAACTCTTTGCCAAAAATAGCCGATCTATACACTTCAAACTCCATTCTAACCGTGTTGGACACACCTGGTTCTGTTGACTGATATTGGCCTTCTAATGTGTGAGGGTGTTTTTTTTTTATTTAGAAATAATATTTTTTATTTTTATAAAAGAAAAAAAGAAATATAAATATCCCTTTAAGTACAGTACTTGAGTAAATGTACTTAGTTACTTTCCACCGCTGGGGAGGCATGCCTTTCATAATAACGAGGGAAGCGAGAGAGAGAGAGAGAGTGACATGAATTAGTCATAGAGATGCTTTCACAGCCTCAGAGCAGCAGGCATATCGTTGTTGTCGGGCGGAAACCTTGTATGTCCAACAACGTTCCTATTTTATTATTATTATTTTTTCAAATGTCAAAATAGTGAAAATAGCAGATCCACAAGCTCACAACGCCTCGCATCGCGACGCGTTGTGTGATACTTTTGTGTGGTGAAATAAGGCATTAGTGTATGAAAAAAAACATAAAACGTTGAACTAAGGAGATACATGGTTGAATGTACTGAAACCAGCGAAACCCCAAAACAATATGCTGAGAATTGATTGCATGAAACAATCACCTGTGCGTCCAGTCTCAATGCTGGTAAACAAATAATTGGCCTATACGTAGGAGACCAGGGTCAGTGGGGAATGATACTCGCTACCACATTCATGCCTGCGGCACCAGGCTTGTACATTTGCAATTAAGTGTTTTTTTTTAGTTTTTGATCTGTTTTTTCAAATACATGAATTCCAACCACAACAATGTTGCACGCGTGTGTGTGTGTGTGTGTGTGTGTGTGTGTGTGTGTGTGTGTGTGTGTGTGTGTGTGTGTGTGTGTGTGTGTGTGTGTGTGTGTGTGTGTGTGTGTGTGTGTGTGTGTGTGTGTGTGTGTGTGTGTGTGTGTGTGTGTGTGTGTGCGTGCGTGTGCGTGTGCGTGTGCATTTGTGTTGACACCGTGGCTTATGAATTAGTTGAATTTGCAATGACATCATTACAGGCAGTTACCCTAAAACCACATTAACCCTAGCGTCTCTATTCCAAAATAGGCAAGCTCACGTAGAGCTTGTATTTGACGCACAAACTAAGAATATATAGGGTTTCAAGTGGTTAATTGGCTCACGGGTTTCTGTAGAATAAAAGCATGTTCTTTGCAGGCAATTGCCTTTTGAAAACACTTGTTGTTATCTAAAGCGTTTGATAAGAACAGTACTTTTTCCACCACTGCTTGTTTGTGTCTGTACTCATAATCTGTGTGTCTCTCTCTGTCCAGAGTCGTCCAACGCATCTCTGCTGACCAACGCTGAGAAGATCGCCACCATCACCACGACACACACACCTCAGACAGAGTCACGGTGGGTCTGACTACCTCCCTCTTAATAGACCGTAGGACAGGGGTCTTCAATGTTTTCAGGCCAAGGACCCCCTAGCTGAGAGAGAGATGAAGCAGGGAGGGACCCCCTCTATATTATATAAAATGGTGTTTCAGATAAACTTTTGCTGCTCTTTTTTCCCTCTACACCTATAACTCTTTGCCAAAAATAGCCGATCTACAAGCTCACAACGCCTTGCAGCGCGAGGCGTTGTGAGCTTGTAGATCGGCTATTTTTGGCTGGGGGTCCGCAGGCTAATAAGTGTCAATTTAGGGGTCCTTGACATGAAGAAGTCTGAGGACCACCGTGTTACAGTACATTATTTACAGTACATTGTACTCTGTGTTTATATCGATGTCTCTTTTCGTAGGAATAACTCTAAATCCAAAGGCGCTCCTCCACCTCCCCCGACACAAACTCAAGTCCCACAGGTAAGAACAGATATGTTGTTATCCCTCCACACTTTATTATGACACTTAAAGATGCCTTAGGTGATTTTCTGTGTTATATAGCTCTATATTCTGATAGTAATAATTGCTATAGAGTGTTTGTTCAGTAACAGGAGTCTCCCTGTCTCTCTCAGGGGCGTCACGGCCATTCACTGTGCGTACGACCCGACACCCTCACTCTCACAGATCCGTGATTTCATACCCCCCAGTTTTTGAAAACATGTTTTATTTTTTTTTATAATAAATCGGTAAAATCAGGCAAAAATAAGAATTAAATAACCTAACCCTAACCCTAAAACCGAAATAAAGTAACCAAAACACGAAAAAAAACTAACAAAATCCGCCCAATATTTTTTTGAAAATACAGAATTTGTTTACATTTGACAGTTACAAATGTTTTTCACGCTTTAAAAAAAATAGCAGATCTACAAGCTCATAGCGCGGCACTCGGTGCCGCGCTATGAGCTTGTATATCTGCTATTTTTGAATAGCCAAAGTGTAAAATAAGGGGTATAGTCCACCGAAAGTCCACCCCCCCCACCTTCTGAGAGCCCGTGACGTCCCTGGTCTCTCTAGCTCTTTAGTAAACAGAAAATCCATTTTCAGGTTGGGACTCTTATTTGTTTGATTATTTAGCCTGTTTATTGACTAGAGTTCATGTTCACTCTGCTTATTCTGATCTCACACTTGTAAAGTCGCTCTGGATAAGAGCGTCTGCTAAACGCCTAAATTGTGAATTGGGATACCAATTTGATCCAATCAGGAGAGAACGCTCAGACAGGATACAAGATAAACAAAGTGAAATTGGAAGAGAAAAAACTAATGGAATTGGAGTGCTATAATCTTGATGCTGATGAATGGGTTCTGGATGAAATGTGTAACCCACCATATTTTCTGTTTACTAAAGAGCTGGAGAGACAGGAAGACTCATGTTACTGTACAAACACTCTATACTAGCAATGATTACTATCACAATATAGAGCTTTAACATTTTAACAACAAAAAAAAACTGTTACTTTTCAGGATTTTGATATGTTTATTTTGATACTTTTGTGTGACGCTCTAGTGTGATCAAGAAGGGCGTTAATTTACGAAAAAAACACAACAACAAAAAAATATGGAGAGAAGAGGTTTCTGCCTCAACAGCAGCAATACATTTCATTGACCGGTACTGCCCCCTAGCTTCAGTGATCTGTATCCGACTCACAAGCTCAAACTCTCTCTCGCTCTCCCTCTCTCCTCTCTCTCTCTCTCTCCCTCTCTCTCTCTCTCCCTCTCTCTCTCTCTCTATGTGTCTCTCTCAGGATGGTGATTTCTACTCGGTGGACTTGGAACGCGACAGTAAAGGTTTCGGCTTCAGCCTGAGGGGGGGCAGGGAGTACAACATGGACCTGTACGTGTTGAGACTGGCCGAGGATGGAGCGGCCGTACGAAACGGCAAGATGAGGGTACGAACCAAGAGCTTTTCCATCGTATGTGTGGGCCCTATTTAGACCATCAGACCATCTATTTGCCCTTCAATTTTACTGGTTAAACAGCAGGTTGTCTGGGCACTAAGTGGGGCAGACGGCAAAAAAGGGGTTGTATTTAGACTCTGAATTAGTCATGGGTGTGTCATTGAAATAACATGAATTAAACCAACCAGAGTGTAGTCTCCCATTACCTTTAAAGGGCCTATGACGTCCAGAATTCAATCTTTATGTTTTTTAGCCCTTATTTCTTGTAATTCACTGTAGATAAATGCAATATCTGCCCTCAGTATGACAAAAAAAGTAGTTTTTTTGTAGATCTGCTATTTTCAAACATTACATTACATTACAGACATTTAGCAGACGCTTTTATCCAAAGCGACTTACAATAAGTGCAATCAACATAGGTAGGGAACGAAAACTACTAATCACCAGAGGTTTTAAGTGCATTTTCTGCAAAAACAAGCAACCAAGAGTATACCTAGCGCTAAGGTTAAAGTGCAATATAAACATTTTAGTACTTTTACTTTTGGTACTTTAAGTACATTTTGCTACCAATACTTTTGTTCTTTTACTCAAGTAAATGTTTTATTCCGGACTTTTACTTGTAACAGAGTACTTCTACATTGCAGTATTGATACTTTTACTTAACCCATTGAGACCTGGAACGCATCAGTGTCACTTTAGATGTCTTTGGCTATTCAAAAATAGCAGATATACAAGCTCATAGCGCGGCACCGAGTGCCGCGCTATGAGCTTGTAGATCTGCTATTTTTTTTAAATCTTGAAAAAATATTTTTCGTTTTTTTTTCAACAAAAAAAAATAGGATTTAGAAAACATTTTTAAGAATTGCCTCAGGTCTTAATGGGTTAAGTAAAACATTTGAGTACTTTTTCCACCACTGGTCCCCATGGTAACGCAGCAGGGCTCTCTGTCTCTGTCCTCAGGTGGGAGATGAGATCCTGGAGATCAACGGTGAGAGCACAAAGAACATGAAGCACGCACGCGCCATCGAGCTCATCAAGAACGGCGGGCGAAGGGCGCGGCTCGTCCTGAAGAGGGGTGACGGGTCGGTACCGGAATATGGTGGGTTAACGACGTGAAACGACACACCCCCCACTGTGTTAATGGAACAATAATAATAATAATAATAATAATTATATGTTATGTACATCCCACTGTCTTAATGCCAACTAATGACAACATTAACCGCTTAAACCCTCTCTAGTAAACTGGACCTGAGTTGGCTCTGTATTTGGACCGCTTTTCTTCACCAAATCTCACCAAATATAGTCAAATTTGATTTGAAACCACCAAGGAATGTGGTTTCGACGTGCGTGTGTGTTTTTTTTGCTGTTCGATAAAAGCCAATCTGATCTCAATATCGATAGGCCAAACATGTTATTCTCATACGTTATGGATATGATAAGGATATATTGCCCAGCCCTATAATATAAGTACATTGCCATATGCGTCATACTGTATGTTTTTTTTACAGTGCAATGTGTATAGAATTGAAAGCAAAGATGTTTTAATTGCTGCAATTATCTGCTCTTCCAAGGAGTGTATTTTGTGTTGGTTGGATTCTTGTCCTCATGACAAACAGTCCAGTTGTGTTTTTTCCAGCTTTATTTTTCTGCTTTACTTTGAGAGCTCAACGTCGCTGAACATCCCGTTTTTTTTCTCCCTCTTAGAATAATTTGATATTGCAAATACTTAAATATATATATTTTCTTTCACGACAAAAACCCCTCCTGCTCTCCTTGACGACTCACTGTAAACGGTCTCTTTTGTCTGTTTTTTTTGTTATTTTATATTTCATTTTATTTGTTTTCTCTATTCTATTCGACTCTCCCCCTCTCTCGTTCTCTTTCTTGTTCTCTCTCTCTCTCTCTCTCTCTCTCTCTCTCTCTCTCTCTCTCTCTCTCTCTCTCTCTCTCCCTCTGTTTCACTGGGCTCTCTCTTCCTCCTCTCCAGCGATGATGGCCCCTCATCATCTCGCTGTTGGTACAATGAGGAATGACAAGCTGGGAGAGCCCTGTTTCTACCTAATGGGCCAAAATCAGACCACGGTTTGTAGCCAAAAGCCTGTCTGTCCAAAAGCCAGCCAGTCCACCCTCCTTCCTGTCCTCCTTTTCACCCCTTCACTTTAACCCCCGCGCGCTCTCCACTAGGCCTGTCACAATTATGACACAATCGTCTAGTCGCAAATATTTGAGACGATCGCAATTATTTTTGCAGGATTGTCATGTTCGTACATTTTCAAACATAATTCCAAAAATAGCAGAAATAGCAGATCTACAAGCTTACAACTTGTAAGCTTGTTGATCAGTTGTAGAACAGATCTTGTATTAAATATGTCAGTAATTTATTTGTATATTTAAGCAATTCTTTTGTATTACGAAGCCTAAACGGCAAACGGAAATTTAATTTGTATTCATAATGTTCGAATCGTTAATTGCAATTAATTCATTTGTATGACAATTAATCGTCAACTTAAATTTAATAATGGTGACAGTCCTACTCTTCTGCACCCACCATGTGTGTGTGTTGTGTTGTGTACACAGACGCTTCATGTCATGTCTCCCCTGTCTTGTATCTGCTTCCATGACTTCTGTTCCACCCACAATGCACCTCTCCTCTCCGACCCAGCAGGCCAAGCAGTGGGGCTACATACTCCAACCGAACAGCTGGGTGCATGGGGCAATATCATGTTCTTCCACCAGGGTTTGGCAACAGCCAAAATAAGTTCAACAATAAGTTTGGAGGTGTTCTGACTACAGCCACAGTAGTTTGGCTAGCACGTATGTTACTTCAGACTAAACCCCTCTGTAATCCATCTCTGAGTGGCCATGAATAAACACGAGCTGTAGCAAGAAATGGCAAAACCTCTGCACCTCCGTCGGAGGGGGAGATCCAGTATTAAAACCACTGCTTCCAGCGCTGGCTTGTACAAAGTGCTTCAGTGGTTTTGAGCGACCAATGGAGCGAGCTGCAGTGTTGTTGCTAGGCAGATTCATTGAGCTATAAGGGTCAGCTTACTGAGTGGCCAGGACCAGGGCGTATGAAATACTTTCGTCCTCTCCAGACTTGATTCGGATCGGTAAACCCCCCCCCCCCCCCCCCAAAAAAAAGAGTTGCTGTTCGGTTGGACTTTCTGTGAAGTATGTAGCCGCCTTTACTGCGATTGACTCATGTCACTGTTCCATCTCTCACTGCAACCACACACACACACACACACACACACACACACACACACACACACACACACACACACACACACACACGCACACACGCAGCCATAGCACTTTTTATTATTTTGCTTTGGGTTTGTTCCGCTCCTCCCCAACAACAATGCACACTGAGTTGTTCCGCCATTTTGTTCTGAATGGTTTCTTACGAGGTGCCTGTTGTTGTGTCACATGGTACTGGCTGCCCTCAACCTGCTGATGTTTTGCACCTGCTGTTGTTGTCGATGACGTCAACGTGTGTTGTCTTTACACCCATTGTCACCACAGTCAAAACAATAGAGCCTGACACATGTCACATTTGGGTCCTAGACCACCCATGTTTTGTCCGATAATTTGTAAAAAATAATAATAATTATAATAATCTTGAAATCAATTTGAAATTGTCTTTGAATAAAGTTTCAATTTGAGAACATTTAACTTATAAACAATCAAATACATAGAAAAACAACAACGTTTTAATAGCTACAACATTGAAATTTTTTAGGTAGGGTAAGTGATATTTGTTGGTATTTTTTTGGCAATGAGTACTATCAGAATATAGAGCTATTTAACACTTATTTTAACCACAGTAAATCACTTACCCTACCTTTAAGTATATATATTAAACTAAATATATTACATACCCATAAACTGAACTTTAATCCCTAACAATTTCAAAAATACAAGCTCACGAAGCGTTGTAAGCTTGGACATTGGCTATTTTTGAAAAATAGGGTTAGGTAATAATTGGCTACATAATAGCTGACATGGATCTCGTAATAGTAACCGATATATCGGCCAAACGGATATATATATCGGTCAGGCTCTAGAAAACATAATATGTGTGTATATTATGAAGTGATTTGACTCCTCCATGTGATTCAGTGAACAGAGAATGACAATGAAATCACTCACGGTTTACATTATTTATATTGCATATGATTATGTACTGTATATATAATTTTGTTGGAATGTTTATGGAAGAGCATGTATATGCATGGTATATCCATACAAAAAAAACTGTATTTATCAATACAGCTGCAAGCGTTCACATGGACCCATCTTTGTTGAGATTTAGTTTAGTTTTTTTTTAAATCACAACAAGAATATGAACATTATAAAGATATCGTTGCTGTCTGGGGGCAGAGACCTTGTATCTCCATATTTCAACTTTTCATGTTTGTTTTTTTCCTCCCTAAATTAATGCTCTATTTCGTCATACAAGAGTAGCGAAAATAGCCAATCTACAAGCTCACGACACGTCACGACACGTCCAGAGCTTGTAGATCCGCTATTTCTGCCATTTAAAAAAAAACATGTTTTGTGGGTTTCATAAATATTGAACCCATAAAAAGTATTAACCCATTAAAACCGGGAAAGCATCTTGTGTCATTTTTGATTTTTGCGTTGGCTATTCAAAAATCGTGAAAATGTGTGCAAATCTTTGAATATATATATTTTTTAAAGCACATTTTTTTAACTCAAATCTTTGCTTCTGGGGGGTCCCTGGAACAAAATATTTTGATGAGGGTCCGCGGCCAAATACATATCATTTTGGGGGTCCTTGACATGAAAAAGATTGAGCACCAATGATATAGAAACATACGTTTTTCAGAATACTGTAGAATCGGCTTCAGGTCTCAATGGGTTAATACCTAAATCATAACTTCATTGGATTCCACTTCTTGAAAAGCAACCGGTTTGGGACATAACGCGGTTTCCACCCCACAACAGCGACGATATAAAACGTTAACACCATTTCACAGCTTGGTGTGTCTTGCTATCATGAGTTATTTATGTTTTTTTTACTCACTCTTCCTCCGTTCTGCCCCCCCCCCCCCCACCCCCACCAGACGGCAGCAATGACGGGCACCCTCCCTCACCCGGGTCACAAAACACTCCGGAAGTGAGAACTATGCCGCTCAACAGCCGATACACACACACCTCATCGGAGTCCAGTTACCCACCAGAACTTCACCAATCTCCACCATCGTCGCGCCAGGAGGAGGCTGTGCGTACGGGCGGCCGAGACAGGGACATGATGATCCGCTTCAGCACGGAGCCGACGGACTACCAGGGCCGGCCGTTTAACAGTCCCCCCCATCACCACCACACATGGAACAACAGTCACAACTCCCCCAGACAACAACAACAACAACAGCAACTGCTACTACAGCAGCAACAGCCGTCTCCGGACAACAACAACACGGCCAACAACACCAAGAGCCGAGGCCGCAAGGTGAAGAAGTCTGAGTCTGAGAGCGGCATCTCCAAGCTGCTGAAGACTCTGAGGAAGGACAGCTCAGGGAAGAAGGCAGCGGCGGCGGCCGCCGCCGAGAGGGAGAGGGAGCAGCAGGAGCGCGGGCGCGGCGGGCGGGAGCTCTCCGCCAGCAGCTCCACGCTGGACCGGAGGTTCGGCGGCCGAGCGCCGGCGCGCCGCGGCTCCCTCGACCGCTCGGCGGCGACGGCGACCGAGAAGCGCAACTCCTCCCCGCCGGACCGGCGGCGGGCCAAGTCCATGGACCGCCGGGCGCTCCACCGGGAGCGGGATCGTACTCCCGAGCGGGAGGAGGAGGAGTGCGACGACGGGGGCTTTCTCGCCGTCACGCCCGAGCGGAAGTTCTACGAGCGGCGGCTTCTGAAGGAGCCGGCGACGCCCGGCCGAGTCGTCAACAACGCGGCGACCGTGGCCACCCCCGAGCGCGTCAACAACGGCGGCGACACCTCGTCGCTCTCCTCCAGGGGGCGCTCCGTGGCGGCCCTCGATCGGCCCTTGAACAACGGCAACCTGTTGTTGCTGCGCGGCGACTCCTCCCCGGAGAGGTACGGCAGGACCAACGGAACGCCGGAGAGACGGTACCGAAGCGATCGGGACTCTTCCCCCGACTCTTCCGCCTACAGCCGGGAGGAGCTGAACTACGCGGCCACGACGGCCACGGCCACGGCGCCCCCTAGGCTCAAAGACTACTACGGCATGTTGAAGAACAACGCCGCCGTCGCTCATAACAACGGCGCCGCCAACGCCTCGTTCAACAACAACGCGTCGGCGACCGCGACCGTCGCCGCCGCGCAAAACAACAACAACAACGCGGGCGTCGCCGGCCGCAGCCCGCCGCACCCCCCCCACCACCACCTCATCCCTGAGCCCAAGAGACGCCTGTACAAAGAGAGCCCCAAGGACCTCAGCATCTAGAGCAGTGGACCTCAACACTTTTTTCACTTTCAACGACCCCCTCCCACCCCTCCACAGTTAGGTATATGCATCATTACTCCCAAACCTGTAAAGGGTTCCGTTTGGTTTCCTAACTATCAATAATTCAGCTGCAGACCCCGGTCGTCAGGACCCCGGCTTTGAGAAACGGGGATCCAGCGCAGGGGCCGAGACAGACCAGACCACTCCCCTCCTCCCCACTCCTCCTCCTCCTCCTACTGTTGTGGAAAACGATGTATAATACACTGGAATTATCGGAACTTAAGAGGATACTGACTCTTGTGATGTATTTGATCAATTGGTTTATTAATCGATTGATTGGTCGGTTCACCGACTGATTTTGACTGACTCCTCCCCCCCAGCCACAGATTCCTAAAAACAGCAGGAGTACAATCCTTTTTTTTTTTTCTTTCTCTTTTTTGTTTTCTTTTGAGTTCCATGCTGGTCGTTTTGTTATCGTTGGTTATTTTTTTGAACATAAACACAAAGTTGTTGTACTATATAGTAAAAAGGTATTGTATGTGCCTGCATATAAAAGAAAAAAAAACTAAATACAGCGATATTGCTTTTTTTTTTGTAGGCATTTCTAAAAATATGTGTTCCCCCCCTCCCCCCGAAAAGTTTGAAACAATGCTTCCAAACTGTGGTAAAACTAGTACTTCTTAAAAAAAAAAACTAGTAGGCTTGTTTTAAGCTCTTTTAGATGTCTTTCTTTTGTTTCTTTAACCCCAGAATTGCTTTTTATTGAACAAACTATAGCACAAGATACCGATGGGTTTCACAAGTAGTGTGAATATTATACTGGACTGAAGACAAAAATCTAAATTTTAAGATCAGATGGTGAATCTAGACTGACGCATATATATATATATATAAATATATATAATAATAATAATAATATAATATATATAATTTTTTTATTTGCTCACTATTTATTTTGTAATTGAGACATATCTGGAACAAGCTTGGTGAGGCCTGTACGGACCATAGTACGTGACATAATGTACCTGAGGAAAGCATGTTAGAATCTCTACTCGACTTTGTCGCGGTCGGGCGGAAACCGCGGATGTCCAAAAAAACGTTCCTTTTTAATTATTATAAAAAATACAAAATAAAACGTTTCAAAATCGTGAAAATAGCCGATCTTCAAGCTCACAACGCGTCGCGAGTAGATTGGCTATTTTACCTACTTTTGTGCGACACTCTTGTATGATGAAGTTAAGGGCATTAATTTACCGGGGGAAAAGAATTACAATAAAGAAATATTGGACATAAGAGGTTTCTGCTCGCCGGCGACGATTTGCGCACAAACCGTCTTCTTTGAGAAAAGTGTGGCGACTCATTCTCTTCTGCTTAACGGTGGTGGATAGTGATGTGTCGTTCATGATCGATTCGTTCAAAAGAACTGTTTCATTTGCCGTGAACGAGCTTGTTCACTTTCTGAAACTGTTACGTTCACACGCGACGTAATGGCTCCGGGGATGGTGTTTTACACACATTATAAAACATACATTAACCACTTTAGCCCTATTTTATACCTAGGCTATTTCAAAATAGCAGATCTACAAACTGCAACGCGTTGTGATCGGCTATTTTCAAATATGTTAGCACTTTTAATTCTGGTAGTTTAACTCATTTTCTGCCAATCACGCATATATGCGTTCTATTGAATCCATCACTTGCCTGCCAATAACGCATAAATGCGTTTTTTTTACATTTTTTTTTTTTTATTTGACCCAAAGACCAAGGAGATATGATTTTTCGAAGATCTAGACTCCCATCCACTTCCTTGTTAATTTAAAACTTAAAAATTCTGTATCTCGGCTCCTGAGTACTTTTTTAATTTCAATGAAAAATCTCTGGCAGACAACTGCAAAAAATCTGAAATAATTCAGGCAGGTTAAGTGTTAAGTATATTTTGATACCAATACTTTTGTACTTTTACCCGAGTACATCTTGAACGCTAGAAAATACCGCTACTGAACGAGAGCGTGAACGAATCATTTGAACGAATCATTGCCGGGAACGAAATCGTTCATTCACTGAAATGAACTTTTTTCCCCATCACTAGTGGTGGAGGAAGAACTCAGATTTTTACTTTAGTAAAAGTAGCAATACCACAATGTAGAGATCGACATACTCACAGAAATGTTACAAGTGAAAGGCCTGTATTCAAACTTTTGCTTGAGTAAAAGTACAAAAGGTATTTGTATCAAAATATACTTACAGTACCAAAGTAAAAAATACTCATGAATGGCCCATTATATACAGTAGATACATACAAAAAAGTTGTAATGTTTCAAAATGTGACTATTTTTGAACGGACAAAGTTTGCAAAAAAATTGGGTTTACTTCTAATTGGTTTGTACTAATGATCTGAATCTACAAAGTAACTCGAATACTTTTTGTGGACTAAAACAAGTACACCTCTGCATCTGAGATGGTGTGGAGTAGAATGTATAAAGTGTTGAAAAATGGACAAACACAACAAGTCAAAGTACCTCAAAATTGTACTTTGTACAGTACTTGAGTAAATGTACTTGGTTAATTTCCCACCACTGCTGCTTTATATTCTGTCCCGCGGCCGTATTATCATCATATCTCTGTCGGGTGGAAACTTCATATGTCCAAAACTCATTCAAATAAATTTAAATAAAAAGCAGATCTACAAGCCCAAAACATGTCGCTTCGCGCTGCGTTTCGAGCTTGCGGATCTGCTACTATCGCAGTTTAGCTGTCGTATGATCAAGTAGTAGGCTAGGGCATTAATTTACAAAAACACACAGAGTAATATATGGAGATAAGAGGTTTCTACCCCGACAGAGACGAGGTGACAGAAAGGACATATTATTTTCAACTGGTAAATGGTTGACACGATTCACGTCGACACAGTTTTCTGTTGGAAAAATGTAGCAATAGGCTCTATGCACAGCAGCCATATTGGAAAGAAATTGGGCCTCCTCTTACTTCCTTCACAGGTGTTACCAATGATACTAATGAAGCCTCTGTTCCATTCTGGTCAGGGTGCTGATATTGTGCATGTTGGCTCACTAGAAACACTCCATTTTGGTTCCCAAATGGCCCCTTATGGTGGGTGTGTAACTCTGAGAGTTACACACCCACCTGAGAGTTACACACCAATGGACCCTTACGGGTGTAAGGGTCCATTTGGTTCCATTTCTACACTCTCAGAGTTATGGGGGTCCTTGAAAATAAGACAACCATTATGCCACACTAAATGAAACAGAGCCTTAATTAGTATCATTGGTAACACCCGTGAAGGAAGTGAGGAAGGGGCCCAATTCCTTCCCAACATGGCTGCTGTGCATAGAGCCTATTCCTGTCATACGACCCAGCCGTGCGACTGAGTACAGCTTTTTTCTTTAAACGCCCACAAGTCTACATCCTGTATCGAACATTTTAAGAAGCAAAAAAAAACAACAACATACTGGCATCTCTCACATCTACCACTCTGGCCCTTTGTTTCTTTAAGCCTGATTTATACTCTGTTGTGCTGTATAAATTCAGCGTTAAAGGCTGTTCACACCAAGCAAGCACTATAACTTTTATTATGACGATAATTAAGTGAGAGAGGGGAGAGAGACTATTAATTATAAATAGGCTACCTGTAATAGCCTACCTGTAATAGAGTAATGTCAGTTAGCCTACCAGCTAGCGTTAACTATTTATAATAGTCTACTCGTCTTTGTTAATAACGATAATGATAATAATAATAACAAAACATCACTGACTCCGAGGTTGAGACCAATTGCATCGAAGATGTCCTGATGTATTTTGATTGGCTACCAATGTATTTTAGTCTTCATGAAATTCCTCTGAAAGTGATCCAAACTATTTGAAAACATAAGAGAATATGTTGGTGTTGTTTAAATGGCTCAAAATGTTCAATCATTTTCAAAAGCAGTAAATCTACGAGCTCACAACACGTCGGGAGCTTGTAGATCAGCTATTTTCTTTCAGTAGCTGACGTATAAAATAGAGTTAAAGTGGTTAAACAGATTTTGATGCGATATTGACCAATGGACCCACCCGGACCCCACTTTGAGAACCACTGGCGTGCAGACCTTCATGGTTATTGTTCTCGGTGTGAGCGGCCCGTTTACGATGTAGCAGTGAGAGAAACCCAGTCACTCGTATCTTCAAACAAAGATCACGTGTGTAGACTTTGACATCCGGGGGATGCTCAAACGTGGGCGACATGTCGCGCACTCAGAGAAACGGAAGAGGACTTTCTCCTGACCGCCAGATTTTAAGTTGCCATTACATGATTTAAGAGATATGCCAAAAAATAAGAAAAAGAAAAAAAGACGATTTCAAGGTTTCATCCTAAATGTGTACACAGTCTTCACCGAAGATGCATGTGTAATTGTGTATTAGATGAGTGTATATCGACTCCTCTGATAGCCTGTATTGTCGGAATCAAGTTCGGTCAGAACGACTTATACTTTGATCTCATTGTCATTGTAAACCGTCACCTGCTCATAGCACACCGACCGCATCTCGGATCACCAGGTAATGAGCCAATGTTGCTTAAATGTGATGTAAGTGATTATGATCATTTCTTTGTTAAAATGAGTGTTAAATAGCTCCATGTTCTGATAGCAATCATTGCCATAAAGTGTTTCCTCAGTTAACCGGGGTCTTCCTGTCTCTCCAACGCTTTAGTAAACATTTTCATCTCAGATTCCTGTTGTATCCAATCAGGAGAGAGAACTCATACAGCATACAGGATAAACATTATCGAACGTTATTGAAATTAGAAGTAACAAAAGGGAAAAAAAGCAGCCAAAATTTGAACTGGAAACACAATAAACCCATCTTGAAAAAAAATATTTTCTGTTGGAGAGAGCAAGCAAACCCTGTAGCAATATGACTACTATCAAAACACAGAGCTTTAACTTTTTAACAAAAAACACAAAAATATCACTTACACCACCTTTAAATAAGCCCTATGTATACTTTGTCATACTACGACAAATACGAAACGAAAATAGCCAATCTACAATGAAGCTCACAAGGTGGTAGATTTTTGCTGTTTTTGAAAGTTTCACAATAACCGCGACGCTAGGGTTACCGTTGGTTAGATAGTTAATAGACAGATGTTTGTGGTACAGAAGTCGAGCAATCTGCCATCCTGAGCCATGCCGTCACACCACTGGAATCTGACTGCTGCTTTACCACGTGTTTATGTGTGTAATTCTCTGTTTTTATGTTTCACTAACCAACTAAAGAAAAAATATATTGGGGGGAAAAACCACAACACAATCTTTACCTAGTTTTATCACTGTTGTCGCCATGGTACTGTATCGAATAGAAGACGAGAGAAAAAAAAAAGAAGAAAAATCCGTTTGAAGACGTTTAAACCCGTTGGCCATGAACCTGTAAAGAATTTTACCATGTAACTAATAGGATTTACCTGTTGAGGAAATTAAAAATGTTGCCTTTTTCTTGTACAAAAGAGAAATTTATGAGAAACCTCAGCAGTTTGGGGGAATGTGATGATAATGTGTTTATATTTCTGAAATGGACCTGTTTTGATTCATGGGGGAATAATGTTGATTTGCTCTGGATCAGGTATGATGTAAATGAGTGTATTTGGTAAATCAGAAGCTGTTTGATGGTTTGAACTCTCTCGATGGTTAGCCTGCCTTTGTATTATAAAGCACTTGTATGCAGTGTGTGTTCTTTAAAAAGCATTATTTCTTGCAATGTGCTCCAGACATAATGCTGTCTCTATGTGTTGATAAAAAGCAGTACATGTATATGGGCCAATCTTTTTATAAAACTATGCATATATAAATACTACATTGTTCATAGCTTTATTTGACCCATGAAGCTATACATAACATTAGTCTAAGTACAAGTAGTTGTGGACTTTATCTGGTAAAAGCTTCTTTTCCTTGAGATGGATCACAATGTATATGTAGCTATCGAAAGAAGTCTGTGAATGCTATTTTTATTATCAAATAAAGTTTTCCATACAAATAAAAAACAAATTAGTTTTATGTTTCGGCGCCGTTTTGTAGTTGTATCCCTGGGGGAGGTTTCTGGTATGTTTTGCTTTTTCCCTCGACGGGAGAACATTTAACGTGCGCGAAGAATCTACACACAAAAGCTTGAGGTGACCTCAGCTAGGACATTAGTTTGCCCTGCACTCATTATGGTGTGTTATCGTACATTTACACATGTCTACACACTTACCACTTGAACCCTTTATACAAGTAAACTGGATTGGAGTTGGCACTACTTGGTGCACACTTTGTTCCCCCTTCACCAAAAATGTATGATACTGACCATAATACTGACATGATACTGACCATGATACTGGCATGACACTGACACTTATAGTGACTTGTAGTGCCATGGGTTGTCATAGCAACATATATGATGAACGTTGTGGTTATACTGAATCCAGCACTGCCAGTTGTGTAGTCATGACATCTAGTTAATGAAATCTATAGTGTGTATATATAGAGCCATTCTACCGAATTGGTTCAAATTCGGTAGAATTCAAAAAGAGTTGAAATTTTTATTATATTTTGGAAAGACTTTGACCATATTCACGTTGCACCAGATCTAAGGGACACATATTTAGTAAAAGTACAGTCAATTATCATATTGTATTTTCATAATCTTTTGGAATATCTTTCCTCTCCCAAAATGTGTCACTACCGAAACATGTAGAATTACCTTAGAATAAAGATACTTAGGATAATTCCTTTTAACAGGTCGTTCATGAAAGTCCTTGCGGTCTTGTTTCCAATGAGAACCTGTGAGCAGTTAGGGGTTAAGAGTCTTGCTCAGGGACAAATTTCATTTCATCGACACATATGCTGACCTGGCCTGGAATCGAACTTGGAGGAACCAGGGCCTCTGGCTCCCTAGGCGGGCTCACTAACCATTCAGCTATGGCCGCCACATACTTCTACTCATACTTATATGAATTTACTAATTTATTTTTTCATCCTCCCCTGTACAGACTATTTCTAAAAATGTATGTAGGTGGTTTCTAAAATTAAATACATTAAAATGAATATTCTAACTGATTTTTTAATATTGAATTCTTAAGATTTATCAAAATTAAATGCTATATTTCTTTGTAAAATGTATGAAGTTGATTATATTGATTTCAGAATTAATGATTGTTGAAATTACACATACACCTAACCAATCATTATCATAAAATATTGGTATTGACCATCACTGCTTTTATAGATATTAGGGGGAAAAGTACAAACTTTGGCAGGCTACTAGGTCAGGGGATCTTAGTATAATCTCACATTCTATTCCAATTCACTTTTTAAACAATTATTTTACTGATTTTCCTTTCAGACCCCAAATTAGATATTGATCAATTTTTCAAATATTCACTTCCAATTTGAAGCTCAGATTATACTAAGATCCCCCGGGCCTGTGAAGGTATCTTAGTATAATCTGAGATTCAATTCGAATTCACTTCTCAAGTCTATCTTACTGATTTTCAAAATCGTCCCCCCAAAAACCTGTTAGGAGTACGTTTCAGGCAATTTAGAGTTGATTGGTAATTTTCGTTTCGGTAAAATTTATTTTACCGAAACGAAAGTTAAATGCGAAAAAATCACTAATTGTGGAGGCCAAAATCGTCCCCCCAAAAACCTGTTAGGAGTACGTTTCAGGCAATTTAGAGTTGATTGGTAATTTTCGTTTCGGTAAAATTTATTTTACCGAAACGAAAGTTAAATGCGAAAAAATCACTAAGTGTGGAGGCCAAAATCGTCCCCCCAAAAACCTGTTAGGAGTACGTTTCAGGCAATTTAGAGTTGATTGGTAGTACTTTGTAGTGACTTTTTTTGGTCCCTAACATTCATCGAGCTCTGGACCTAGTAAATTTATTTTTTCACCATTGTGTCACTACCGAAACGAAAGTTTGTCACTACCGAAACGAAAGTTAAAGGTAGGGTAAGTGATATTTTTTTGGTTAAAACAAAAAGTATTTTGTTAAAATGTTAAAGCACTATATTGTGATAGTAATCATTGCTATAGAGTGTTTGTTCAGTAACAGGAGTCTCCCCGTCTCTCCAGCTCTTTAATAAACAGAAAATACATTTTCCGGTAGGTGTCAAAATCTCAGCCAATCAGGAGAAAGTACCCATTTTTAAGCTTCATTTTTCTAGTGTTCCAGTTCCAATTTTGCCTGCTCATTTCTTAGTGTCATCACTTCCAATGTCACTTGTTTAATCTGTATCCTGATTGAGTTCTCTATCCTGATTGGATAAAATTGGAAATGAAACTGAAACTGAAACGAAAATGCATTTTCTGTTTTATAAAGAGCTGGAGAGACAAGGAGACTCCTTTTACTGAACAAACACTCTATAGCAATGAGTACTATCACAATATAGAGCTATTTAACACTTATTTTAACCAAAGAAAATCACTTACTCTACCTTTAAATCCGAAAAAATCACTAATTGTGGAGGCCAAAATCGTCCCCCCTAAAACCTGTTAGGAGTACGTTTCAGGCAATTTAGAGTTGATTGGTAATTTTCGTTTCGGTAAAATGTATTTTACCAAAACGAAAGTTAAATCCGAAAAAATCACTAAGTGTGGAGGCCAAAATAGTCCGCCCAAAAACCTGTTAGGAGTACGTTTCAGGCAATTTAGAGTTGATTGGTAGTACTTTGTAGTGACTTTTTTTGGTCCCTAACATTCATCGAGCTCTGGACCTAGTAAATCTATTTTTTCACCATTGTGTCACTACCGAAACGAAAGTTTGTCACTACCGAAACGAAAGTTAAATCCGAAAAAATCACTAATTGTGGAGGCCAAAATCGTCCCCCCAAAAACCTGTTAGGAGTACGTTTCAGGCAATTTAGAGTTGATTGGTAATTTTCGTTTCGGTAAAATTTATTTTACCGAAACGAAAGTTAAATCCTAAAAAATCACTAAGTGTGGAGGCCAAAATCGTCCCCCCAAAAACCTGTTAGGAGTACGTTTTAGGCAATTTAGAGTTGATTGGTAGTACTTTGTAGTGACTTTTTGTGGTCCCTAACAGTCATCGAGCTCTGGACTTAGTACATTTATTTTTTCACCATTGTGTCACTACCGAAACGAAAGTTTGTCACTACCGAAACGAAAGTTAAATCCGAAAAAATCACTAAGTGTGGAGGCCAAAATCGTCCCCCCAAAAACCTGTTAGGAGTACGTTTCAGACAATTTAGAGTTGATTGGTAATTTTCGATTCGGTAAAATTTATTTTACCGAAACGAAAATCACCAATCCGAATCGAAAATTACCAATCAACTCTAAATTTAACTTTCGTTTCGGTAGTGACGAACTTTCGTTTCGGTAGTGACACAATGGTGAAAAAATAAATGTATTTGTCTTGTTTGTTCTTCAAGTCAAAGCAGGAAGGCTGTATTTCTTGGCCAACAGTTAGCTCAATGGGTTGAGATGCAGTATTCATGATCCAGAGGCCATGAGTTCAAATCCCACTGGTGTCTTTACTGTGATGCTTCCCTTTGCAGACTAACTTCTAGAAAAACAAGTTAAAACCACCAGAAAACCTTTAACTCTCAGCCAACAGCTTAGGTCAACTGGTAGAGCGTCTGTCCAATAACATGACTTGACTTGACTTGAGTGGGTTAGATTCCCATTCGAGTCAAGTGTCCCCGGTAACTTGGGGCAACGGATACATTGACTGATATCCTTAGTGATGCTTCCCTTTGCAGACTAACTTCTAGAAAAACAAGTTAAAACCACCAGGAAACATGTAACTCTCAGCCAACAGCATAGCTCAACTGGTAGAGCGTCTGTCCAATAACATGACTTGACCTGACTTGAGTGGGTTCGATTCCCACTCGAGTCAAGTGTCCCCGGTAACTTGGTGCAACGGATAAATTGACTGATATCCTTAGTGATGCTTCCCTTTGCAGACTAACTTCTAGAAAAACAAGTTAAAACCACCAGGAAACCTGTAACTCTCAGCCAACAGCATAGCTCAACTGGTAGAGCGTCTGTCCAATAACATGACTTGACTTGACTTGAGTGGGTTCGATTCCCACTCGAGTCAAGTGTCCCCGCTAACTTGGGGCAACGGATAAATTTTAGCGGGGACACTTGACTCGAGTGGGAATCGAACCCACTCAAGTCAAGTCAAGTCAAGTCATGTTATTGGACAGACGCTCTACCAGTTGAGCTATGCTGTTGGCTGAGAGTTACAGGTTTCCTGGTGGTTTTAACTTGTTTTTCTAGAAGTTAGTCTGCAAAGAAAGCATCAGTAAGGATATCAGTCAATTTATCCGTTGCCCCAAGTTAGCGGGGACACTTGACTCGAGTGGGAATCGAACCCACTCAAGTCAAGTCAAGTTATTGGACAGACGCTCTACCAGTTGAGCTATGCTGTTGGCTGAGAGTTACAGGTTTCCTGGTGGTTTCAACTTGTTTTTCTAGAAGTTAGTCTGCAAAGGGAAGCATCACTAAGGATATCAGTCAATTTATCCGTTGCCCCAAGTTACCGGGGACACTTGACTCGAGTGGGAATCGAACCCACTATAGTCAAGTCATGTTATTGGACAGACGCTCTACCAGTTGAGCTAAGCTGTTGGCTGAGAGTTACAAGTTTCCTGGTGGTTTTAACTTGTTTTTCTAGAAGTTAGTCTGCAAAGGGAAGCATCACAGTAAAGACACCAGTGGGATTTGAACTCATGGCCTCTGGATCATGAATACTGCGTCTCAACCCATTGAGCTAACTGTTGGCCAAGAAATACAGCCTTCCTGGTGCTTTGACTTGAACAACAAACAAGACAAATACATTTATTTTTTCACCATTGTGTCACTACCGAAACGAAAGTTTGTCACTACCGAAACGAAAGTTAAATTTAGAGTTGATTGGTAATTTTCGTTTCGGTAAAATAAATTTTACACAATGGCGTCACTACCGAAACGAAAAAAAAAATGTTCCCCCAAAAACCTGTTAGGAGTACGTTTCAGGCAATTTAAAGTTGATTGGTAGTGACTTTTTTTTTGGTCCCTAACATTCATCGAGCTCTGGACTTAGTAATTTTTTTTCCGTTTCGGTAGTGACACAATGGTGTCTCTACCGAAACGGGAAAAAAAATGTTCCCCCAAAAACCTGTTAGGAGTACGTTTCAGGCAATTTAAAGTTGAGACAACCCAGAACCTTGAGAAGGTTCTGGGTTCAAAGCTCCCAAAGAGCATTTTTCACTTTCCATCTAAATTGTGAAAGGTGAGTCAATTATTACATTCCCGATTGCTTTTTCCATGCTAGCATGGCTCAAATGATAAATCAAGGATTTAAAATCCGAAGGTTCTGGGTTCAAAGCTCCTAAAGAGCATTTTTCACTTTCCATCGAAATTGTGAAAGGTGAGTTAACTATTACATTCCCGAATGCGTCTTCCATGCTAGCATGGCTCAAATGATAAATCAGGGGTTTATAAACCAAAGGTTCTGGGTTCAAAGCTCCCAAAGAGTATTTTTCACTTTCCATCTAGATTGTAAAAGATGAGCTAAGTATTACATTCCCAATTGCATCTTCTATGCCAGCGTGGCTTAATAGATGAATCAGGGGTTTATAAACCAAAGGTTCAGGGTTCAAAGCTCAATTAATACAAAAGACCACTCCAACAACTAATACAAAATATCTCAAACAACCAAAACAACAATCAATACAAAACTTCAAAGTGCCTCAATAAAAAAACATAAAACAGTGGTCAAAAAAATAACAAATAAGTCAGCTATAATACTAATAATGTCAATGACATACAACAAAAAAATTGCTTTGCTTCGTATGTAAATGTATTAAGCTCCTCCCACTGGAGGTGGGCTTTACCCATGCTCCTCCCCCTCCTACCGGAGCTAAAAGAGGGCGTGAGGAGGGAGGCGGGCTGATCCCACGCTCCTCGCCTTAAAAAGAGCAAAGATAGAGATTTACCATGACCAAGATTCAAACCCCCAACCTTCCACCTGCGAGGCCTCTCCTTTACTCTTGCGCCACCAGGCTTTTCACACTAATTAGAAACTCGAGGTAATATTTGAAGTTTAAGGGAGAGGTGGCAGCTCAAAAGTTGAAAGTCTACAGCAAACACCTCTACCCCTGACAGAATGACTGAATCTACTAGATTCACTGATGATCAGGGTTCATTATGACACAACTTTTTTGAGTTTTAGGTTATTGTTAAAAACCATCAAAAAAGGCAACAGATGGTTGGAGAGCAAACAGAGGGATGTTTAATGTTATCAAAACACATATTCGTTATTGTCATATCTTAAAGTCATTTATCAATTTCAGAAGACCAAAACTAGCAGTTTTAAAGGACAACTTTGTTTTTTTACAACCAAGGTTTATATTTTAGCTTGTAATTAAAGTAAATAAATGATGAGTGTAATTTTTTTTTCATTTACTGCTTTCTATAGTTTTAGCATTTTTTGCGATATTTTTTACAGTGGGCGGGGGCATTCTGTCCGGTGGCTAAATATGCCTTTTTTACACAATAAAAAAGGTCCGGCTGTCTGAGATGGCCAGATGTGAGTTATTGGGGGCTAGAAGAGCTACTGTAAATAATAATAAAGAAAACGCCGGGTTATTGTGTTAAAAAAATACATATTTAGCCACCGGACAGAATGCCCCCGCCCACTGTGAAAACACTGTAAAAAAAGATTGTGAAAATTGCTAAAACTATAGAAAGCAGTAAATTTAATTTTTTTAACACTCATCTTTTATTTACTTTAATTACAATCTAAAACATAAACATTGGTTGTAAAAAAACAAAGTTGTCCTTTAATCAAGAGTGTGAACCTGGCTCAGAGTTCAAACAAAATAAGAGCAATACACTTAAACACAGAATTGATTATGAATGTAAAGACAAAGGCTAATTAACCAATTGTTTATGAGTGAGTTAGTCTGCAGAATCTGTAGTGGATGTGTGTAAAGCAGTGGTTTTCAAAGTGGGGTCCAGGGGACCCTCATGGTTTCTTGAGGGGTTCTGAATGTCCCCTTACATTTCTGTAACTCCCGAGAGTGTACAAAATGGAACCAAATGGACCCCTAATGGTCCATTTGTACACTCTCAGAGATAATGGGGTCTTTGAAATTAAAACGTCGTAGAAGTAAGGAGTTGGATGATGGATGCAAACCAAAGGCCAAACAAGCCAAAATGTGAGAGGGGAGAATGAGAGACTCCAAAAGTAATGAAGACTGCTGTCACTGTGCGAGTCAGGAGGGAGTGCAGGACAGAAAGACCAAGGCAGACTAGTTCAGATATAAGGGGTTTTCTTTTTTTTATTATGACAAAAACCAGGGAACACAAGGAGCACCAGAAGGACTAGGAGGGCACTTGCAAGTTTCACTTGTAAAAGCACAAGAAGAAAGCCTACACTGTACATACACCGAATCAAGGAGACTAGATCAAACACTAAGATACTCACAGACAACTACGTATACAACAAACAGACTGGCAGTGAAGGGCAAACAGACACACATAGGAGACACAGGTGCTTATCTATGGACAATCAACACACGATTGGTTAGGGCTAAACAAGACACAGGTGAACAACATTTGCAAATGACAGGGTGAGACAAGACAGGTACTGTAGCAGCAAACAGTAAACACTCAGACATCACTACAAAATAAAAGGTACACAAGTGTAAATTAAAACTAGAACTAAGAAGATATATTTCTAAAATATGTAAAGAAACACAATTGTAGATCTGCTATTTTCAGAGGCCAACACCCGAGCACAACCAAACATAAAATGAATTGTCTTTTAGTTCTACTGGATCTCTTCTCCACTAGTCTCTCCCTGACATTTTAGTCCAGTTTTTATTTCTTGACGAAATTGTCAATATATTTAGTTTTAGTCGTCATAGCTTAGTTCATATTTAGTTTTCGTCAAACATTGACGTACATTTTTCGTCATAGTTTTAGTCTAAGAAATCAACACATGGTACGGATGGACGGACGGACGGACCAATATTCATCCCCTTGGGGACATTCAGGTGTCATCACAACACCGCTGTAGGCATGAAAGAAAAGACAGTTATACAGTAGGTACTGTAAGTGTACAAAGATCAAATCAAATTAAGAATGTAATGAAGATAAATACAGTACATCTTGCCATCGGCAGTTGGACTGACCAGGCTAACATAATGAATGAATTATTGTGTATCTAATTGAATCTGTTGTTTTATTGTAAATATTTCTTGCATTTGTTCCAATTGTTGTGCAGCACTTTGTAACTAAAAGTTACTAAAGTTAATATCACCCATTTTCAACATATCTTCATATAATTGGTGTCAGACTCCTCACTAATGCAAACCTTTTAATAAACTGATACATGCCTTTGATACAAGGATTTTAATACATTTAGTCATCTTGACAATCACATTTAGACAGACATACTTTGACCATCTTCAACTTGTGGAGATAGTTGTTTTGTCCATCATTGTCTGAAACGTGCTCCTAACAGGTTTTTGGGGGAACAATTTTTTTTCTGTTTTCGTCACTCGTCACTAGACGTCACTACCGAAACGGAAAAAAAAAATCACAAAAAAATCACTACCAATCAGCTTTAAATTGCCTGAAACGTGCTCCTAACAGGTTTTTGGGGGATTTTTTTTTTTCTGTTTTCGTCACTCGTCACTTTTCGTCACTACCGAAACGGGAAAAAAAAATCACAAAAAAATCACTACCAATCAGCTTTAAATTGCTTGAAACGTACTCCTAACAGGTTTTTGGGGGAACAATTTTTTTTCTGTTTTCGTCACTCGTCACTTTTCGTCACTACCGAAACGGGAAAAAAAATTCACAAAAAAATCACTACCAATCAGCTTTAAATTGCCTGAAAAGTGCTCCTAACAGGTTTTTGGGGGAACAATTTTTTTTCTGTTTTCGTCACTCGTCACTTTTCGTCACTACCGAAACGGGAAAAAAAATGCACAAAAAATCACTACCAATCAGCTTAAAATTTCCTGAAACGTGCTCCTAACAGGTTTTTGGGGGAACAATTTTGTTTCTGTTTTCGTCACTCGTCACTCGACACTTTTCGTCACTACCGAAACGGGAAAAGAAAATCACAAAAAAATCACTACCAATCAGCTTTAAATTGCCTGAAACGTGCTCCTAACAGGTTTCTGGGGGAACAATTTTTTTTCTGTTTTCGTCACTCGTCACTTTTCGTCACTACCGAAACGGGAAAAAAATTCACAAAAAAATCACTACCAATCAGCTTTAAATTGCTTGAAACGTACTCCTAACAGGTTTTTGGGGGAACAATCTTTTTTCTGTTTTCGTCACTCGTCACTTTTCGTCACTACCGAAACGGGAAAAAAAATCACAAAAAAAGCACTACCAATCAGCTTTAAATTGCCTGAAACGTGCTCCTAACAGGTTTTTGGGGGAACAATTTTTTTCTGTTTTCGTCACTCGTCACTAGTCGTCACTACCGAAACGGAAAAAAAAATTCACAAAAAAATCACTACCAATCAGCTTTAAATTGCCTGAAACGTGCTCCTAACAGGTTTTTGGGGGAACAATTTTGTTTCTGTTTTCGTCACTCGTCACTTTTCGTCACTACCGAAACGGAAAAAAAAATTCACAAAAAAATCACTACCAATCAGCTTTAAATTGCCTGAAACGTGCTCCTAACAGGTTTCTGGGGGAACAATTTTTTTTCTGTTTTCGTCACTCGTCACTTTTCGTCACTACCGAAACGGGAAAAAAATTCACAAAAAAATCACTACCAATCAGCTTTAAATTGCTTGAAACGTACTCCTAACAGGTTTTTGGGGGAACAATCTTTTTTCTGTTTTCGTCACTCGTCACTTTTCGTCACTACCGAAACGGGAAAAAAATTCACAAAAAAATCACTACCAATCAGCTTTAAATTGCCTGAAACGTGCTCCTAACAGGTTTTTGGGGGAACAATTTTGTTTCTGTTTTCGTCACTCGTCACTTTTCGTCACTACCGAAACGGAAAAAAAAATTCACAAAAAAATCACTACCAATCAGCTTTAAATTGACTGAAACGTGCTCCTAACAGGTTTCTGGGGGAACAATTTTGTTTCTGTTTTCGTCACTCGTCACTTTTCGTCACTACCGAAACGGGAAAAAAATTCACAAAAAAATCACTACCAATCAGCTTTAAATTGCTTGAAACGTACTCCTAACAGGTTTTTGGGGGAACAATCTTTTTTCTGTTTTCGTCACTCGTCACTTTTCGTCACTACCGAAACGGAAAAAAAAATTCACAAAAAAATCACTACCAATCAGCTTTAAATTGCCTGAAACGTGCTCCTAACAGGTTTCTGGGGGAACAATTTTTTTTCTGTTTTCGTCACTCGTCACTTTTCGTCACTACCGAAACGGGAAAAAAATTCACAAAAAAATCACTACCAATCAGCTTTAAATTGCTAGAAACGTACTCCTAACAGGTTTTTGGGGGAACAATCTTTTTTCTGTTTTCGTCACTCGTCACTTTTCGTCACTACCGAAACGGGAAAAAAATTCACAAAAAAATCACTACCAATCAGCTTTAAATTGCTTGAAACGTACTCCTAACAGGTTTTTGGGGGAACAATCTTTTTTCTGTTTTCGTCACTCGTCACTTTTCGTCACTACCGAAACGGGAAAAAAATTCACAAAAAAATCACTACCAATCAGCTTTAAATTGCCTGAAACGTGCTCCTAACAGGTTTTTGGGGGAACAATTTTTTTCTGTTTTCGTCACTCGTCACTAGTCGTCACTACCGAAACGGAAAAACAAATTCACAAAAAAATCACTACCAATCAGCTTTAAATTGCCTGAAACGTGCTCCTTACAGGTTTTTGGGGGAACATTTTTTTTTCTGTTTTCGTCACTCGTCACTAGTCGTCACTACCGAAACGAAAAAAAAAAAATCACAAAAAAATCACTACCAATCAGCTTTAAATTTCCTGAAACGTGCTCCTAACAGGTTTTTGGGGGAACAATTTTGTTTCTGTTTTCGTCACTCGTCACTTTTCGTCACTACCGAAACGGAAAAAAAAATTCACAAAAAAATCACTACCAATCAGCTTTAAATTGCCTGAAACGTGCTCCTAACAGGTTTCTGGGGGAACAATTTTTTTTCTGTTTTCGTCACTCGTCACTTTTCGTCACTACCGAAACGGGAAAAAAATTCACAAAAAAATCACTACCAATCAGCTTTAAATTGCCTGAAACGTGCTCCTAACAGGTTTTTGGGGGAACAATTTTTTTCTGTTTTCGTCACTCGTCACTAGTCGTCACTACCGAAACGGAAAAAAAAATTCACAAAAAAATCACTACCAATCAGCTTTAAATTGCCTGAAACGTGCTCCTAACAGGTTTTTGGGGGAACAATTTTTTTTCTGTTTTCGTCACTCGTCACTTTTCGTCACTACCGAAACGGGAAAAAAATTCACAAAAAAATCACTACCAATCAGCTTTAAATTGCCTGAAACGTGCTCCTAACAGGTTTTTGGGGGAACAATTTTTTTCTGTTTTCGTCACTCGTCACTAGTCGTCACTACCGAAACGGAAAAAAAAATTCACAAAAAAATCACTACCAATCAGCTTTAAATTGCCTGAAACGTGCTCCTAACAGGTTTTTGGGGGAACAATTTTTTTTCTGTTTTCGTCACTCGTCACTAGTCGTCACTACCGAAACGAAAAAAAAAAATCACAAAAAAATCACTACCAATCAGCTTTAAATTGCCTGAAACGTGCTCCTAACAGGTTTTTGGGGGAACATTTTTTTTTCTGTTTTCGTCACTCGTCACTTTTCGTCACTACCGAAACGGAAAAAAAAATTCACAAAAAAATCACTACCAATCAGCTTTAAATTGCCTGAAACGTGCTCCTAACAGGTTTCTGGGGGAACAATTTTTTTTCTGTTTTCGTCACTCGTCACTTTTCGTCACTACCGAAACGGGGAAAAAAATCACAAAAAAATCACTACCAATCAGCTTTAAATTGCTTGAAACGTACTCCTAACAGGTTTTTGGGGGAACAATCTTTTTTCTGTTTTCGTCACTCGTCACTTTTCGTCACTACCGAAACGGGAAAAAAATTCACAAAAAAATCACTACCAATCAGCTTTAAATTGCCTGAAACGTGCTCCTAACAGGTTTTTGGGGGAACATTTTTTTTCTGTTTTCGTCACTCGTCACTAGTCGTCACTACCGAAACGGAAAAAAAAAATCACAAAAAAATCACTACCAATCAGCTTTAAATTGCCTGAAACGTGCTCCTAACAGGTTTTTGGGGGAACAATTTTTTTCTGTTTTCGTCACTCGTCACTTTTCGTCACTACCGAAACGAAAAAAAAAAATCACAAAAAAATCACTACCAATCAGCTTTAAATTGCCTGAAACGTGCTCCTAACAGGTTTTTGGGGGAACAATTTTGTTTCTGTTTTCGTCACTCGTCACTTTTCGTCACTACCGAAACGGGAAAAAAAAATCACAAAAGAATCACTACCAATCAGCTTTAAATTGCCTGAAACGTGCTCCTAACAGGTTTTTGGGGGAACAATTTTTTTTCTGTTTTCGTCACTCGTCACTAGTCGTCACTACCGAAACGAAAAAAAAAAATCACTACCAATCAGCTTTAAATTGCCTGAAACGTGCTCCTAACAGGTTTTTTGGGGGAACAATTTTTTTTCTGTTTTCGTCACTCGTCACTAGTCGTCACTACCGAAACGGAAAAAAAAAATCACTACCAATCAGCTTTAAATTGCCTGAAACGTGCTCCTAACAGGTTTTTGGGGGAACAATTGTTTTTCTGTTTTCGTCACTCGTCACTTTTCGTCACTACCGAAACGGAAAAAAAAAATCACAAAAAAATCACTACCAATCAGCTTTAAATTGCCTGAAACGTGCTCCTAACAGGTTTTTGGGGGAACAATTGTTTTTCTGTTTTCGTCACTCGTCACTTTTCGTCACTACCGAAACGGAAAAAAAAAATCACAAAAAAATCACTACCAATCAGCTTTAAATTGCTTGAAACGTACTCCTAACAGGTTTTTGGGGGAACAATCTTTTTTCTGTTTTCGTCATTCGTCACTCGTCACTTTTCGTCACTACCGAAACGGGAAAAAAAATCACTACCAATCAGCTTTAAATTGCCTGAAACGTGCTCCTAACAGGTTTTTTGGGGGAACAATTTTTTTTCTGTTTTCGTCACTCGTCACTAGTCGTCACTACCGAAACGAGAAAAAAAAATCACTACCAATCAGCTTTAAATTGCCTGAAACGTGCTCCTAACAGGTTTTTTGGGGGAACAATTTTTTTTCTGTTTTCGTCACTCGTCACTAGTCGTCACTACCGAAACGGAAAAAAAAAATCACAAAAAAATCACTACCAATCAGCTTTAAATTGCCTGAAACGTGCTCCTAACAGGTTTTTGGGGGAACAATTGTTTTTCTGTTTTCGTCACTCGTCACTTTTCGTCACTACCGAAACGAAAAAAAAAAATCACAAAAAAATCACTACCAATCAGCTTTAAATTGCCTGAAACGTGCTCCTAACAGGTTTTTGGGGGAACAATTGTTTTTCTGTTTTCGTCACTCGTCACTTTTCGTCACTACCGAAACGGGAAAAAAAAATCACAAAAGAATCACTACCAATCAGCTTTAAATTGCTTGAAACGTACTCCTAACAGGTTTTTGGGGGAACAATTTTTTTTCTGTTTTCGTCACTCGTCACTAGTCGTCACTACCGAAACGAAAAAAAAAAATCACTACCAATCAGCTTTAAATTGCCTGAAACGTGCTCCTAACAGGTTTTTTGGGGGAACAATTTTTTTTCTGTTTTCGTCACTCGTCACTAGTCGTCACTACCGAAACGGAAAAAAAAAATCACAAAAAAATCACTACCAATCAGCTTTAAATTGCCTGAAACGTGCTCCTAACAGGTTTTTGGGGGAACAATTGTTTTTCTGTTTTCGTCACTCGTCACTTTTCGTCACTACCGAAACGGAAAAAAAAAATCACAAAAAAATCACTACCAATCAGCTTTAAATTGCCTGAAACGTGCTCCTAACAGGTTTTTGGGGGAACAATTGTTTTTCTGTTTTCGTCACTCGTCACTTTTCGTCACTACCGAAACGGAAAAAAAAAATCACAAAAAAATCACTACCAATCAGCTTTAAATTGCTTGAAACGTACTCCTAACAGGTTTTTGGGGGAACAATCTTTTTTCTGTTTTCGTCATTCGTCACTCGTCACTTTTCGTCACTACCGAAACGGGAAAAAAAATCACTACCAATCAGCTTTAAATTGCCTGAAACGTGCTCCTAACAGGTTTTTTGGGGGAACAATTTTTTTTCTGTTTTCGTCACTCGTCACTAGTCGTCACTACCGAAACGAAAAAAAAAAATCACTACCAATCAGCTTTAAATTGCCTGAAACGTGCTCCTAACAGGTTTTTTGGGGGAACAATTTTTTTTCTGTTTTCGTCACTCGTCACTAGTCGTCACTACCGAAACGGAAAAAAAAAATCACAAAAAAATCACTACCAATCAGCTTTAAATTGCCTGAAACGTGCTCCTAACAGGTTTTTGGGGGAACAATTGTTTTTCTGTTTTCGTCACTCGTCACTTTTCGTCACTACCGAAACGGAAAAAAAAAATCACAAAAAAATCACTACCAATCAGCTTTAAATTGCCTGAAACGTGCTCCTAACAGGTTTTTGGGGGAACAATTGTTTTTCTGTTTTCGTCACTCGTCACTTTTCGTCACTACCGAAACGGAAAAAAAAAATCACAAAAAAATCACTACCAATCAGCTTTAAATTGCTTGAAACGTACTCCTAACAGGTTTTTGGGGGAACAATCTTTTTTCTGTTTTCGTCATTCGTCACTCGTCACTTTTCGTCACTACCGAAACGGGAAAAAAAATTCACAAAAAAATCACTACCAATCAGCTTTAAATTGCCTGAAACGTGCTCCTAACAGGTTTTTGGGGGAACAATTTTTTTTCTGTTTTCGTCACTCGTCACTTTTCGTCACTACCGAAACGGAAAAAAAAATTCACAAAAAAATCACTACCAATCAGCTTTAAATTGCTTGAAACGTACTCCTAACAGGTTTTTGGGGGAACATTTTTTTTTCTGTTTTCGTCACTCGTCACTTTTCGTCACTACAGAAACGGAAAAAAAAATTCACAAAAAAATCACTACCAATCAGCTTTAAATTGCCTGAAACGTGCTCCTAACAGGTTTTTGGGGTAACAATTTTTTTTCTGTTTTCGTCACTCGTCACGTTTCGTCACTACCGAAACGAAAAAAAAAAATCACAAAAAAATCACTACCAATCAGCTTTAAATTGCCTGAAACGTGCTCCTAACAGGTTTTTGGGGGAACATTTTGTTTTCTGTTTTCGTCACTCGTCACTTTTCGTCACTACCGAAACGGGAAAAAAAATTCACAAAATAATCACTACCAATCAGCTTTAAATTGCCTGAAACGTGCTCCTAACTGGTTTTTGGGGGAACAAATTTTTTTCTGTTTTCGTCACTCGTCACTAGTCGTCACTACCGAAACGAAAAAAAAAAAATCACAAAAAAATCACTACCAATCAGCTTTAAATTGCCTGAAACGTGCTCCTAACAGGTTTTTGGGGGAACAATTTTTTTTCTGTTTTCGTCACTCGTCACTAGTCACTACCGAAACGGAAAAAAAAAATCACAAAAAAATCACTACCAATCAGCTTTAAATTGCCTGAAACGTGCTCCTAACAGGTTTTTGGGGGAACAATTTTTTTTCTGTTTTCGTCACTCGTCACTAGTCGTCACTACCGAAACGGAAAAAAAAAATCACAAAAAAATCACTACCAATCAGCTTTAAATTGCCTGAAACGTGCTCCTAACAGGTTTTTGGGGGAACATTTTTTTTTCTGTTTTCGTCACTCGTCACTTTTCGTCACTACCGAAACGGAAAAAAAAATTCACAAAAAAGATCACTACCAATCAGCTTTAAATTCCTTGAAACGTACTCCTAACAGGTTTTTGGGGGAACAATTTTTTTTATGTTTTCGTCACTCGTCACTTTTCGTCACTACCGAAACGGGGGAAAAAAATCACAAAAAAATCACTACCAATCAGCTTTAAATTGCCTGAAACGTGCTCCTAACAGGTTTTTGGGGGAACATTTTTTTTTCTGTTTTCGTCACTCGTCACTAGTCGTCACTACCGAAACGGAAAAAAAAATTCACAAAAAAATCACTACCAATCAGCTTTAAATTGCCTGAAACGTGCTCCTAACAGGTTTTTCTGGTCAAAAACTCCACTTGAGCTGTATTTGGGTAAAGTGATGATAATATAAGGACACATTCAAGTATCTGACAATGTATAAAGTCATCATACTACCAACTTTGATGGAAAATGCAGGGCAGAGTTTTTCCCTTGGCCTCTAGGGAGTGTGCGTGCAAAGTTTCACGCCTATCGGTCCAGTTACAGGTAACAATGCAAATTGGCCTGTTATGGATCCATTGGAAAACAGGCTCTCTTTTTTTTTTTACATTTTCAGAAAAGTAACGGTTTTGGACATTTCCACCCAACAGCGACAATATCCTATATTAAACCAGGCTAAAACACTCATTGATCTTTCAAAGCTAACATTTGTAACTCAAATCTTTGCTTCTGGGGATTCTACAAATGTCTTCTAAATCCTAACAGTTTTTTTAAAAACACTTATGTTGCTATTGTTGCAGTGGTTCTCAAACTGTTCCATGTCAAGGACCCCCAAATTATATGTATTTGGCCGCGGACCCCCATCTGAAAATATATTGTTCCCCCCCCAGAAGCAAAGATTTGAGTAAAAAATGTTCGCTTAAAAAAAAGTATATAGATTTGCATTACAAGCTTGTAGATCTGCAATTTTTGAATAGCCAATTAAATATAAAAATGACACACTCACAGATCTTGTGACTCATTGAGATGGCACCATATGGCCGATTTGAAAAACGTAGGGTGGCATTTCTTCCTTGGGCCCAGTGACAATGTGCGTGCAAAAGTTTCATGGCAATCGCACGCTGTGTTCATGATTTGAGGCAAACTTTGGAAGCCAATCTTAGCCAATCAGGATGGAATATATGAAAAATCTGAAAGACCCGTTTGGTTTAATGACTATGGAGATACTGTGTACCTTTTTGCGTGCTATTTGGACCAAATCTATAGGAGTAATATCCCCCCCACCAAAATTTGCAAAAATCAGCCTCCTGGTGGCGCTATAACAGGCCGATCTGAAAAGTGCGCGCGCGCGCGCGCACACACACACACACACACACACACACACACACACACACACACACACACACACACACACACACACACACACACACACACACACACACACACACACACACACACACACACACACACACACACACACACACACACACACACACAAATCGCTTACCCTCTGTAGAAGTAATCCCCCACTAGCCCCTGGGCATACCTTTCCCTTTCACCCAGTCACAACATTGGATCAAAATCTCCAATCTGTTTCCTATTATAATCTGTGTCCTCTGTAACACCACAGACTGATCCGACCATCTAATGGGGCTAAGGCAGGACAGGGCACGTCTATCTGCATGGCACATTTCAACAACTAGGCAATTCAATCATCATATATTATAGTATTTGACGCCCTACTTCGTCATAACTACGGTGTCACACAAGAGAAGCAAAAATAGCAGATTTGCAAGCACACAACGCGAGTCTGTGCTGTTTTTGAATTCCGTTTGAAGTCAAAGTGAAAGTGGTTTAGTGTGTCTGTGGGTTTAGTAAATATTGAACCAATGAAGCCTATCAACAAGAGCTTGTGACTAAATAAGAACTACATTGGATCCATTGGAACACAGGCTCTCTTTTTTTTAAACATTTTCTGAAAAGTAACGGTTTTGGACATGCAAGGTTTCCACACAACAGCGACAATATCCTACATTAAACCAGGCTAAAATACTCATTGATCTTTCAAAGCGAACATTTGTAACTCAAATCTTTGCTTCTGGGGGATTCTACAAATGTCTTCTAAATCCTAACAGTTTTTTTTTAAAACACTTATGTTGCTATTGTTGCAGTGGTTCTCAAACTGTTTCATGTCAAGGACCCCCAAATTATATGTATTTGGCCGCAGACCCCCCATCTCAAAATATGTTGTTCCAGGGACCCCCCCAGAAGCAAAGATTTGAGTAAAAAATGTTCGCTTTAAAAAATGTAGATTTGCGCAAACTTTCACGATTTGTCAAAAATAGCAGATCTACAAGCTCATAGCGCGGCACCGAGTGCCGCGCTATGAGCTTGTAGATCTGCTATTTTTGAGTAGCCAAATAAATCAAAAAATTACTCACAGATCTTGTGACTCATTGAGATTCAAATCTCTTTTCCAAGAGTGACCTGGCCAAGAGTGCAGCATGAAACACTTGTTACAACAATGAAAAAACAATACATATATCACACACTACATACAAGAACCATCACACTATCCAGTTAATATTGCAAAACAGGACTAATATGGTGACAACACGGTGACAAATTTAAAAGCAATCACGTTTTAGGAGATTGAAAAATGTGTAATGAATCATTCAATTCATCGCTTCATTGTATAACGTCTCCGTCGGGTAGAAACCTCATATGTCCAAAACGTGTTACTTTTCAGGATTTGAATTCTAAAATAGCAAAAGAAGCAGATCTACAAGCTCAAAATGTGTCACTTTGCGCTGCGTTTTGAGCTCGTAGATCTGCTACTTTTGATTCTTTTGTGTGACGCTGTAGTATGATCAAGTAGGGTTAATGTACTGCCCGACACCAACGACATGTGAAAACTGTAAATAAACCTTGTTAAAAAAATCTATCACATTTGCCAATAGTATTAGTCTGTCTATTCTTTGAAATAGATTAAAATTCTACCATAGTGATCAGCTCTGATAATTTTTTACCATCTGAATAGAATGTGCTCTACAAGCAAAATAAACACACTATAAAAAGGTCATTCTAATTCAGAAAGAAATCAAGAAAGAGAAAACAACAGGAAACACCTATAAAAGAACACAATATAATTTGAATGCAAAAAAATCTTAAAAATAATATAAAGTCACAGTTCGGGGGGGAATAAATATGTCAATAAAAGGCAGAGGCAAATAGAAAGGGTTTGTACCGGATTTACTTGATTTAAAAGAACTGAGAGTGGTAGCAGAACCTGCAGCAGTGGTGGAAAAGGTACTAAAATGTTTTACTTAAGTAAAAGTATCAATACTGCGATATAGAAATACTCCCATTACAAGTAAAAGTCCGGAATTCAATTCTTGAACGTAAAAGTATTCAAATAAAGTACAAATACCTCAAAATGGTACTTAAGTACAGTACTTGAATAAATGTACTTAGTTACTTTCCACCACTGACCTGCAAGTTCTCTCAGAGGTTGTTCCAGATATGTGTTGCATAGAAACGGAACGCTGCTTCTCCGTCTGGGGACAAAAAGCAGACTTTTCCCACATGACCTGCAGAGATGTGGATGGTTAAACAAGGATGAAGAAATGTGAGCAAGCACAATGCAGAAAATACAAACCTTGATATAGTTGCATTGTTTGTGGTACAGTATGTGATAATATTATTGAAAAGCTGAATATTGATATAATGGTATAAAACATTAAAACATTTATAGCAACCCTGCAAGCTGTCGTGCAGTAACTCGTGCAAATAACTCCCTATGCCATGCATTAAGTGAGCTTGTAGACTGGCTGTTATCGAATAGACAGAGTAGAAAATAGGGCTTATTACGTGTTTAATGATCAATAATTATAGCCCAATAACATGATACACATGATTCTGAAATGTGCATTCTGCATTTTGATGGTAGTACTTTTGCACTTTAACTGAGTAAGATTTTGAGAGCAAGACTTTTACTTGTAACCCCTGTGGTGGTATAGTAGGCTACTGTTACTCTTACAGAGTACTTCTCCCAGCGCTGGCCTGCAGTGTGTGAGAGAATGAGCAGCTATTTATTGGATCTTGCTGCAGGACATTAACCCCATTACAGACCCGGGACACTAAGCTGCTAATCTCTTTAAGTCCACACCCATTAAAAGATGCTGAGCCGTCTGCTAGCTGCTAAGATAGTGTTACTCTCTCTCTCTGAACCCGTTTGTCTCCTTCGCTATAAACCCCACAGCAATGACAATGCTCAAATTTATCTGAGTGTGTTGGCCGTGTGATGGTCGACTAATTCTGTTTGTTGAATTACTGTAGACACAATAAACACATTGTAGAGAATATCAATTGATCCCAAGAATCCCTTATAAAATGTTTGCAAGCTAAACATAGTGGACATTACAGTATATCCAACCCCAAACTGGGATTAGATACTGACCATGATACTGACATGATACTGACCATGATACTGACATTATACCGACCATGATACTGACATGATACTGACCATGATACTGACATTATACTGACCATGATACTGACATTATACTGACCATGATACTGACATGATACTGACCATGATACTGACATGATACTGACCATGATACTGACCATGATACTGACATGATACTGACCATGATACTGACCATGATACTGACATGATACTGACATGATACTGACATGATACTGACCATGATACTGACATGATACTGACCATGATACTGACCATGATACTGACATGATACTGACCATGATACTGACATTATACTGACCATGATACTGACATGACACTGACATGATACTGACCATGATACTGACATGATACTGACATGATACTGACCATGATACTGACATGATACTGACCATGATACTGACCATGATACTGACATGATACTGACCATGATACTGACATGATACTGACCATGATACTGACCATGATACTGACCATGATACTGACATGATACTGACCATGATACTGACCATGATACTGACCATGATACTGACATTATACTGACCATGATACTGACATACTGGTCTTCTGACACAGGAATTTTGTCGGGGGTGACAAATTGGGGCTAAAATCTATCTTAAAATGGCGTCGTGCGTACAGGCCTTTAGAGGCACATGGTTCTAACTCTATAATAGTGGTTAAGTAAAAGTATCAATACCACAATGTAGAAATAGGTTACTCTGTTACAAGTAAGAGTCCGGTATTCAAAATTCACCTGAGTAAAAGAACAACAGTATTGGAATCAAAATGTACTTAAAGTACCAAAAGTAAAAGTACTCATTACGCAGAATGTCCCATTTCATAAGTTTTCAAAATGCATGAAAATATATTTTTAAAATAGCAGCTTGTAGATCGACTAATTAACTACTAAAGTAGGCTATATAGGGCTGAAAGTGATATGTTTTGTAATAATCAACACATAAAAACTAGACGAAAATGTTATGGAGGGACTAGAGGAGAGGAGATCCAGTAGAACTAAGACAAGTCATTTTATGCTTGACAAGAATAGCCGATTTACAAGCTCACAATGTGTTGCAAACGCATTGTGAGCTTGTAGATCGTCTATTGTAGATCGTCTATTTTCATCACACAGCTATATATATATATATATATATATATATATATATATATATATATATATATATATATATATATATATATATATTATAAATCAGGCATTACAAGGCCATCAAGGCCCGCCAAAATACTGAATAATGATTTCTTTGGCTATTCAAAAATTTACTTTTTTTAAAAGCAAACATTTGTAACTCAAATCTTTGCATCTGGGGATTCTACAAATGTCTTCTAATTCCTAACAGGGTTTTTTCTTTTTTTAACTTATGTTGCTATAATCAGTGTTTTTTTCATGTCAAGCACCACCCACAATGATATGTATTTGGCCGTGGACCCCCCTATCTCAAAATATGTTGTTTGAGTGTTTGATATGAGTGAATTTGTAAAAAGATTTGAGTTAAAAACTTTTGCTTTAAAAAAGTATATATATATATATTCAACCTAAAGATTTGCACACATTTTCACAATTAAAAAAAAAAAATAGCAGATCTACAAGCTCATAGCGCGGCACTCGGTGCCGCGCTATGAGCTTGTATATCTGCTATTTTTACATAGCCAAAGAAATCTTAAAATGACACAGATGCGTTCCCGGTCTTAAAGGGTTAAACAGCTAAACAATGTACTATCAAAAATAATAATCTGTACATTGAAACTATAGGATGCCAGGTAAACAATGAGCCTAACATCTGTCTAAATGACATGCGAAAATGTCATTTTAACCTTGTGGTTAAAAAATAACAGTGGTGGAAAAAAGTACTCAAATTCTTTACTTAAGCAAAAGTATCAATACTGCAATATAAACCGCTCACAAAATGTAAGGAAACTTGAATTTGGGCCATTATATCTCCCCTTTACTAATACCAATCAGTAAAGTGTTACATATCATTTTTATCGGTGATTAGTCACCTTTACAACGAGGTACAGCTTGTAAGCATCGGGCATTCATGGAATGAGCAACACAGGCAAACGTGTGGGTAGCGCCGAGCAAAAATGTGCCAAAATCACCCAATATGCTTTTGCTGGTAATCGCTCTTGTTTTGAGCGACCTGCCAGCACACACCTGCTGAGAGGTGGGTTCTGCAACTTTGCGTTCTGCAACATGGGTTCTGCAACTTTGTTGAGTTTGTGTATGCTCCAAGCAGCAACACTGCCCCCATAGAAAGATGCCACGTTTGTCCCTTCAGGATAAGGCCCGTGCAATAGGACAAGTGAAGCTGGTGTTCCGTTACGCAGATTACGCATTATTTGATGTCAGCCCTGGTAGCATTTGCAGGCAGGTGTGTGCCAGTCAAAGGTGTGTGTCTGGCACCTGAGCATGGGCCCTGCAACTTTGACATCTGTCTTTGGTACCGTTGTGCAAATCTTGCCTGTAAATCTATGGTTCCTCAGTGAAGCAAGGGGTCTGGGTTGTTGTCTTCCTTGTTGACTTCACCAGTCTCACAGAACTTAATCCTAAATTTGGAAATGGTACCAGGGCTAACACCAAATAATGCTGTCACTCTGCATAACGGAACACCAGCTTCACTTGCCCTGTTGCACGGGCCTTATCCTGACAAAAGTGACATCTTTCCATGGGGGCAGTGTTGCTGCTTTGAGCATACACAAACTCAACAAAGTTGCAGAACCCATGTTCAGGTGCCAGTCACTCACCTGTGAGACAGTCACACACCTGTGACTGGCACACACCTGAAGCCCATTGAATGTCATGAATGTCACAACATTGAAAGTCAGCAGAAAAGTCTAAACAGGCCATTTTGGCACATTTTTGTTTGGCGCTACCCACACGTTTGCTTGTGTTGCTCATTCCATGAATGCCTGATGCTTACAAGCTGTACCTCGTTGTAAAGGTGACTAATCAACGATAAAAATAATATATAACACTTTACTGATTGGTATTAGTAAAGGGGAGATATAATGGCCCAAATTCAAGTTTCCTTACATTTTGTGAGCGGTTTAGAAATACTCTGTTACAAGTAAAAGTCCAGAATAAAAAATGTACTTGAGTAAAAGTACAAAAGTAGTGGCATCAACATGTACTTAAAGGGACTACACCATGAATTTTAACTTGTTCTTCTTTTTTGTGTGTTTTTGGTCTCCCCTACCTCTCTTCTATCCCCCAAAATACCCCAGTTTGAACACTCAGGCTTTCACAGCAAATCTGGGGTTTTCTGTAAATTGGTCTCAAAACAGGCCAAACTGATTTGGTCCCCGACATGACGTCACGTCAGGGTTATTATTTTTTAAATTCATGGTGTAGTCCCTTTAAAGTACAAAAATATTTGAAAATAGCAGATCTAAAAGCTCACAACGTCTATTTTCAAATATCCTATGTACTGTATAATATAGGGCCAAAGTGGTTAATGTTTGTTTCATAATATCATGATTTATATCTGAAAAGTAACTACTGTAGTAACTAAAGTTTTCAAATAATTGTAGTGGAGTAAAAGTACAATATTTTCCTCTGAGATGTCATAGAAGTAGAAGTAAAAGTATTGGAAATTGGAAATACTCAAGTAAAGTACAAATACCTCAAAATTGTACTTAAGTAAATGTACTTAGTTACTTCCCACCACTGAAAAACAAGCCTAAGAAACAAAAACATGAGAACAAAATGACCAGGAGGATAGTGTTGATTTTGACAGCAAATTTTGATTTAGTTTTAGTCATAGTCTTTTGAATACAATTTCATTTAGTTTTAGTCATATTTTAGTCATCTGAAATGTTTTACTGTTAGTCTAGTTTTAGTCGACTAAATATCATAAGATTATAGTCGACTAAATCTACAGTTGATTTAGTCGACAAAAATGTGTTTTGGGATGACTTGATGGGTCCTAATGGCTGATTTTACACTTGGTCGAATGCTGAAAATAGCCGATCTACAAGCTCACAACGCGTCGCAGCGCGACGCGTTGTGAGCTTGTAGATCGGCTATTGTCAGAGCGCAACACCCGAGAGCAACCAAACATAAAATGACTTGTCTTTTAGTTCTAGTGCATCCACTCATCCCTCACTAACATTTTAGTCTAGTTTTTATTTGTTGACGAAATTGTCAATATATTTAGTCATAGTTTTAGTCATCATATCTTAGTTTTTATTTAGTATTTATTTAGTATTCGTCAGTGAAAAAGTCGATGAAATCAACACTGCCAGGGGACGTCTGCCATGGTCGTCAGAACTAGGTCAAGTGCTACGGGGCTGAGGTGGCGTCTGAAGAGGTTGAGTCTTCAGATTATGGTGGGAAAGTGATTAATCCGACGTAGGCCTTTAATGACTTACTTTCTTAACCGCCATTTTTTTCCAGACCTCACACAAGCCAAAAAAAAAAAAAATGCTGGTTTTAGGATAACAGGATGGTGTTAAAAGTTTAACAGTAAGATTTAAGATTGGTATTTTGGTCATGATTTAACCCATTCAATCCGGGAACGCATCTGTGTGTCATTTTAGATTTGAGTTATAACCATTATTTTATGCTTTGGCTATTCAAAAATAGCAGATCTACAAGCTTGTAGCGCCGCCCTACGAGCTTGTAGATCTGCTATTTTTTGAAAAATCTTGAACATTTTGTGCAAATCTTTGAACACATATATTTTTTGAAACAACATTTTTAACTCAAATCTTTGCTTCTGGGGGGTCCCCGGAACAACATATTTTGATGGGGATCGGCTGCCAAAAACATATGATTTTGGGGGTCCTTGACAAGAAAAAGTTTGAGGACCACTGATATAACAATAATATAAGTTTTTTCAAAAAACTGTTAGGATTTAGAAGACATTTGTAAAGATTTGCACACATTTTCATGTTTTTCCAAAAATAGCAGATCTACAAGCTCATAGCACGGCACTCGGTGCCGTGCTATGAGCTTGTATATCTGCTATTTTTGAAGAAATCTAAAAGATGACTGTTCCCGGTCTTAATGATTTAAGTGAGGGTTATAGTGTGAAGCATTTAGGTTTATGGAAAAATCAACAGCTAATATATTATGGTCTTTTACAAGTGTTCCTCAATACATAAAAAAGAGAAATACAATTGTTCCAACTGCAAGTGATGATGATGATGATGATGATGATGATGATGATGATGATGATGATATCATCACCATCATCATCATCGGTGGTGTAAAGTAACTAAGCACTTTGCAGTTTTAGATTGTTAATAATTAATCGAATCACAAAGCTTCTAAATCTTTCAAAAATAGCAGATCTACAGGCTCACAGTGCATCGTATCGCGACATGTTATGAGCTCGTTGAGCTGCTATTTTTGAATAGGTGAAGTATAACATAGGGCGGTTAATGATAAATGATTATGGTCAAATAACGGTGGTTCTGAAATGGGCATTTTGCAGTAATGAGTGCTTTTACTTTTGCTACTTTAAGTACAGTATACTTTGATGAGAAATCTGAGTACTTCTTCCACAACTGATACTACTATTACGACAAAGACTACTACTACTACTACTACTAATAATAATAATAATAATAATGTTTTTGTCTGAGCAAACATTGCTATGTGATAGCAATGAGCTGGGGTAACCTTAATATCTTGATGAGTGTTCAGATATGTTTGCAGTGGTGGCTGGATTACAGTAAGAAGAATAGAATATGGATTACATATTAGCCGTGGCCTAAATCACGTTGTGCTGACGGCTTTGGAAAGTGATATAATCCGACGTAGGCTTTAAAAGTCGGAGTGCCTCCGAGCAGTTCCACTCGCAAAGTACTCCACTCCATCACGGTTCTGTTCAGCCTAAGAAACCACCGTCGGCACCGAGGGGCCTGATTGATTGCACCAGCGAACCGCAACCATGAACGGCACAGAGGGAGATGGGTTCTACGTCCCCATGTCCAACGCTACGGGCATCGTCCGCAGCCCTTATGAATATCCTCAGTACTACCTGGTCAATCCGGCGGCCTACGCGTGCCTGGGCGCCTATATGTTCTTCCTCATCCTGGTCGGATTCCCCGTCAACTTCCTCACGCTGTACGTCACCATCGAACACAAGAAGCTGCGAACCCCCTTAAACTACATCCTGCTCAACCTGGCGGTGGGAGACCTCTTGATGGTGCTGGGCGGGTTCACCACCACCATTTACACCTCCATGCACGGCTACTTCGTCCTAGGGAAACTGGGCTGCGCCATCGAAGGTTTCATGGCCACCCACGGCGGTCAGGTCGCCCTTTGGTCCCTGGTGGTTTTGTCCGTCGAGAGGTGGCTGGTCGTCTGCAAGCCCATCTCCAGCTTCCGCTTCACCGAGAGCCACTCCATCATGGGCCTGGCCTGGTCCTGGCTGATGGCGACGGCCTGTTCTGTGCCCCCTCTGGTCGGCTGGTCTCGCTACATCCCCGAGGGCATGCAGTGCTCGTGCGGAATCGACTACTACACGCGCGCGGAGGGCGTCAACAACGAGTCCTTCGTGGTGTACATGTTCTCCTGCCACTTCATCACGCCCATGGTCGTCATCTTCTTCTGCTACGGCCAGCTGCTCTGCGCTGTCAAGGCGGCCGCGGCCGCCCAGCAGGAGTCCGAGACCACCCAGAGGGCCGAGAGGGAAGTCACCCGCATGGTCATCATGATGGTCATCTCCTTCCTGGTGTGCTGGGTGCCCTACGCCAGCGTGGCCTGGTGGATCTTCTGCAACCAGGGCACCGCGTTCGGCCCCGTCTTCATGACACTCCCGGCCTTCTTTGCCAAGAGCTCGTCCATCTACAACCCTCTGATCTACATCTGCATGAACAAGCAGTTCCGCGAGTGCATGATCACCACCCTGTTCTGCGGAAAGAACCCCTTCGCCGAGGAGGAGGCGAGCGAGGCTTCCGCCACATCCTCCGTGGCTCCGGCATAAGCGGGACGGCGCGGTCCAGGATCCAAGGAGAAGACTTCTACATCCCCGGGAAACGGCTGAAGGTCAACGTCCACAGAAATAACTTCCACTACTTTTTTGTATTTTTACAAACCAGTTGGTTCAAACGTAAAGACAGTTGCAAGGAAAAGTGCAGCCTGCACCGCAAAGTTGTTTCTGTATGTACAGACGTCCAACGTAACAAGAGAGATATATATTTTTTCTTCCTGAGATGAAAAAGGAGAAAAATGGTAAAAATCTTTTACAGTTGGATCCTATATGATATGTTAACTGGCTTATTATTTTTTTGAATGTAGAGGCATGTATAATCAAGGCTATACGTTAAAATAAAACGCATTTGCAAATTTAAAAAAATACTCCCTCTTCATGTTTTACTTTAGCCTACTGTACAACCGGGGGTGGAAAAAAATACAAGGTGAATGTAGTTAATAAATGTGAATAAATGGTGAATGACCAATTCAGATCGCATTCATGTCTTGAGTCAATTACTGTTCTAGAAAAGTTACTTTGCAGAACGTTGAGGATGTGGACAGACGTTTCTACAGCACCTGCACCAAATGGACGCTTACGGAATCCTTTTGCGCACCTGATTAAAGACTCAGCGACAGACAGGCGTGTGTTGGGGTGGAGCTGCTGCAACAGCCAGGTAAGAAGAGCAGACACTGTCTTCACTTGCTGAATTGAGAATTTTGATCCATCACTTGGGAATTGGTGAAATATTGCAGCAGTTTCGGGCCAAAGATGCCCAAGGAAAGGTCTTTGACCGAAACGTTGCAATATTTAATATTGTCATTCTTTATTGAGCGAGTGAAGACAGTGTGCTCTTCTTACCTGTACATTCGCTGAGCTAAATTAACACTGAGGATTGTATTGTGTATAGATTGGGATCCCAGAGAAAATATGGTATGAAATGGGGTTCAGTGTCAGTGGTCTAACTGCATATCAAATGAAATTGAAGAAAACTAAACAAAAAACGTTGAGCATTAACTGATTTACAGGTTATTTATTAACTGATTCATATTTGTTTTGAATGTCTTGTGCATTCATTCAGGGCACCTGTAATAATCTCCCCTCACTCATGCCTCCTCAGGTCACCTTGGACTTAGAGCATTGTCCAGCTCAGGTGATTATTCTGACATGGATGGTCATGGAAGGACAGACATGCTAAGACTCTGATGCCGTTTTATCTGTTGAGACATGTTTAATCTCATTAATGAAAGGTTAACGCGGGCAGAGACTTATTAGATAATAACGCTATCTATGTTGACCTGGGAACACCTTCACCATGCTAGGGCTAGTGGCAGAGAAAAACCTGCACCTTACACCACACACACACACACACACACACACACACACACACACACACACACACACACATACTTAAATGAACAGGAACCAGCTGTCATGAGTCCTGAATTACTGCTGCACAATTCAATTTAATTCTCCATCTCTTCTCAACTTTCACAGGGTACCGTGGTCTTACAACCAGCTGACTTTTAACATAAAGGTTATATTTTACAATGGTCACTTCAGTACCAATACAGCAGGGGTGGGCAACTTTGATGATGGAGAGGGCCACTATATTTCCACACTGCCTGACATTGTATGTGCTTAACATAAACAATTCAGGATTCCAATTAAAAAATAGCAGATCTACAAGCTCAAAACGAGTGCGACGCGTTTTGAGCTTGTAGATCTGCTACTTTTGCTATTTTTTAATTGGCATCCTGATTTCTTTTTTTTTTTTTTTTATTGGAATCCTGAAAAGTAAAACTTTTATTTAATGTCAAATGCATTTAGTTATACTTATGTTCTAAATGTATCTTTATGAACTTAAATACAAATACATTGGACATAAAAAAGACAATAGAATTTTAATAATAGTCATTAAGCTACTAATATAGACTGAAGTACTTAAAGCGGGTCATGTTTGCATGTTTGGAATTGTAACAGCTGAAATCAATAATACATCAGTATTGTGATATTAACCTGCGGGCCACATTAAGTGAAACCCGGGCCGCCAGTTGCCCATGTATGCAATAGAGGGTATAATAGATCATGATTAGGCAGTGTGTTAACCACTTAAACACTAGTTCAACACTATTGGCACTATTTTAAGTGCGACTGTTTTTATTTTGTTTTTATTCATTTTATTTTGTTAGTTTTAGTTTTTCTTTATCATAATATGGGGCGTTTGTCAGGGGCTAGATTCATAAAGGTCAGAAAAAGTATTGTGTAATAAAAACACCAATGAATGAAACAAATAAAAGTGGCCCAGGCAAACAAACTGAGCTTTCATTTAGTATTATGCTTTTGAGTGGAATAAATTGACAAAGGCTAAAACTAAAACTAGTTTTGCAGAGGTGTAAAGTAAATAAGTAAATTGACTCAAGTACTGTACTTAAGTATGCTCACAACGCGATGCTAACCCTTGTAGATCTGCCTTTTTCAAAACATTTTAGAAAACAGGACAGGACAAACAGGACATTCTGCATAAGTAATGCCAATACTTTTGTACTATTACTCAAGTACATTTTTAATTTCGGACATTTACTTGTAACAGAGTATTTCTACATTGCAGTATTGCTGCTTTTACTTAAGTAAAAATAAATTGTACTTTTTCCACCAATGTAGTTCTGTAAACACACAATTCAGCTTCAGTTAGTTATTGTTTTTGTTGTAAAGCCTCACTTTTATTATTCTTTTACTATTTTCATATTCAGTTAACTAAAGTGTTGTTCAGGGTTACGGTCATCTAACTACATGAATGGCTACAGGCAACCATAGATCCTGCTGGTATGGTATATCCTTGCTGTCGGGCAGAAACCTTAAGCATATTTCGCCCTGAGATTGGGAGGTCGGGGGTTCGATTCCCCGTAACAGGAGATAGGCCACATGTGGGCCACATGGCTCTGCAAGGCTTAGCAAAAGCAGCAAAAAATAGCAAATAGTAATAATAATAATAATAATAATAATAATAATAATAGTAGCAGACGTGCTATTTAGAAAGTGGTTTTAAGTGTGGATTTTATAAATATTGAACCAATGAAAGGTATTAAGAAGAGCTTGTGACCAACAATAATTTGATTAGATCGATTGGAACACAAGTTCATTTTTACATTTCCTAAAAAGTATAACGGTGTTGGACAAACAAGGTTTCCACCTGACAGCAATGATACACGCGTTTATAGCTTCCTAGTATCATGCTAGTCCTTGACTTATTTTCACTCTTTGAAAAAGTTGTTGTGAGCTGATAGGCTGATAACTGACGTATAAGCTCACAGAATGACGTGTGTGTGTGTGTGTGTGTGTGTGTGTGTGTGTGTGTGTGTGTGTGTGTGTGTGTGTGTGTGTGTGTGTGTGTGTGTGTGTGTGCTTAACTGGGCCAACAGTGTTCCACGTCCTTGCCACATGATTGGCTGTGCAGAAGCGCCCTAGAGTGTGTGTGTGTGTGTGTGTGTGTGTGTGTGTGTGTGTGTGTGTGTGTGTGTGTGTGTGTGTGTGTGTGTGTGTGTGTGTGTGTGTGTACTGTAAGTGCTTAACTGGGCAATAAATTATGTCAGGATGGAGCAATACACATACACACCTCAAGATCTCACCCATCATGACCTCTGTGCTCTAGCAGGGAGTTACTACAGGGGTCCGCCAATTCTTTATGTGATATGATTTTTCTTTTTACCATAACCACTCGAAACCTAGCATCCCTTTTCCGAGGAGAACTTTAGCCAAAAATAGCAGATCTACAAGCCCACAACGCCTCGCGCTGCGAGGCGTTGTGGGCTTGTAGATCGGCTATTTTTGGCAAAGAGGTATAGGTGTAGAGGGAAAAAAGAGCAGACCAAGTCAACAAAAAAAAGTGTAATTTACTTGAGCACCTGCCCCTCAAAATGTCTGTGCACGCCACTGGCGCGCCACACACACACACACACACACACACACACACACACACACACACACACACACACACAGAGTGTCTTCCCATAAGTTAGTGTGTGATTCAGGTGTAACCACCTGGCTCCCATGCAAGAGTCTGCCAGTGTGCTGTATCTATGGCGTGAAGGAAGCTAATGTTGTCCAATGCAACCCTCTGCTGGCCAAGTTAGGATACAGCATGTTTTCTCCAGCTAAACTTAAAGGGCTAGACCACTTTGGTAGAGGTTTGAGTTGTGTAGTTACCTTGCCATGAAACTCCAAAGGTGGACAAGAAATCAAAAATAATTGCTCCATTGATTAGAAATTGATGATTCAAAATATGCTCCTCATTGACTTACATTGTACGGTGAAACAGCTCTCAAAGTCACTGTTTTAGCCAGTAAACAAACACAAACAAAGCTGATTCAGACAATACAGAACATCACCAAACCCAGTACTGTTTTTTTTTTTTATAAAAACTTTAACTTCCGGTTAGTTTAGCTACTTTTATCAGGAAGAAAAACCCGGACTGGATCCACAGATCCGGATCCGGATCTTCAAATAGTAAAATCAACAGCCAAATACATTTGGGGGTCCATTGAATCCATTGAAAAGGTTTGAGAACCACTGCTTTCGCATCCCCCCAATGGGGGCCCCGGGCCCTAGGTTGGAACACACTGGTTTAGTGATGACCTCCTCCTGCCATTCTTACTTCCTGCCAGCAAAGCTGCTCTATCTGTTAGCTCTGTTATCATGATGCAGGTGATAATCCTACAAGCAGGGGGTCCTCAGAGTTACTACAGGGGGGGGGGGACCAAAACCCTAGCATCCCTATTCTGGTGGGAACAATTGCTGAAAATAGCGGATCTACAAGCTTGTAGATCGGCAATTTTCGGCAAATAGGTTTGGTGTAGAGGGAGAAAAAGCGCAGACCAAGTACAGAGCCAGGGTTTAAAAGGGTTAAATACACACATACTGTACACAGTGCATGGCCGAAAATACACTGTACATACAATGATGATAGTTGCTGTCAAACAAGTTTGAAGCTATCCATAAAATCTATGAACATTTTTAATCTGCAACACAGTTTTATACAATATGTAGTGTGGGGGTCCCTGCTTCATCTCTCTCTCAGCTAAGGGGTCCTTGGCCTGAAAAAAAAAATGCTTGTTTGCCTCTGAGATGTGGTGGAGTAAAAGCACAGTACTTGAGTACATGCGCTTAGTTACTTTCCATCACCAACTCAAGTCAACAATACAAATATCTGGACATTTGGCTCAATGGCAAATTTACATTTATGAACCTATTCTGGGGCAAACACACACACATAGAAGATATTATTATTATTATTATTATTATATATTGGTTATTTACTGCAAAGAGATTTAGGGTAGAAGGAAAAAAGGAGGGAATCAAGTATAGAACCCATGGGGAAAGCCTTGCTTGTGACAGGCCTACAGCATGTAAAGTTGGCTTCCAATACATAAACAGTTTTCCTTCCTGAGCAAAGTTATCGATTATGGACTATTGTCATGTGATTTATAAACATGCTGCTGTTAACCACATAAAAACGTGCCATCCGTTTAGAAAATAGCCGATCTACGAGCTCACGAATCCTGTAAATTAGCATCTTTATACGATATAGGCCAGGGTTTAAAGTTTAGTAATATTGGGAGTATGTACTTATCGTGTGTGTGTGTGTGTGTGTGTGTGTGTGTGTGTGTGTGTGTGTGTGTGTGTGTGTGTGTGTGTGTGTGTGTGTGTGTGTGTGTGTGTGTGTGTGTGTGTGTGTGTGTGCGCGCTCACATTGGCAGTGCAACTTCTGGGACGCAGTCACCACCAGTCTGACCTTTGACCTGCGTGTCAAAGATGGATGTCCCCATGTCGTCCCTTTCTCACACAACCCAGCAGGGTCCCATACGTCACACCCTGTGCCCTCCCACCCCCCTGCCACCGACCACTGGCTCCACATCTAGACATATCATGTCACCAGTGTTGACCAGTAAAAGTACAAAAGTATTGGTATCAAAATGTACTTTGAGTACCAAAAGTAGGAAGTACTCATTATGCAGAATGTCCCATTTGACAAGTTTTCAAATGTATAAAATGTATGAAAAATCTTTTGAAAATAGCTCACAATGCGCGACACATTGTGAGCTTGTAGATCTGCTATTTTCGAATGGCCGAATTGCAGGGCTGAAGTGGTTCACAGGGGTTAAAGCAAAAAAGAATCCCAAGACTGAAAATTATTTTCAGACCATGTCCCAATATGTGATTTTTGATTTTTAAACATGGCACATGGAATCCTCAAGACTGAAATCAGTCCCCAGGACAGAGAACTTTAATCCCTGGGTTCATGTATGTTTTGTAATAATAATCCAAATCTACAAAGTAACTAAAGTTTTCAAATAATTGTAGTGGAGTAAACGTATAATATTTGCTTCTGAGATGTAGTGGAGTAGAAGTAAAACGTACAGAAAATTGAGAATACTCCAGTAAAGTTAAAATACCTCAAAATTGTACTTAAGTACGGTACTTGAGTACATGTACTTAGTTACGTCACACCCCGTGCCCTCCCACCCTGCCACCCACCACTGGCTCCACATCTAGACATGGGAAAAAAAATACTATTCTGTCTTTATGTACTGTAACTCCAAATGTTTTGAAACCTTGCTCATATTTTATTGGAGACCTTCTTTTTTATTATTATTACATCACAAATGAACGCCATCACTCATGTTGTGAAGGCTTCAGTTAGCAGTTAAACAAAGTTAACCCTTTAAGACCGGGAACGCATCTGTGTCATTTTAAGATTTCTTTGGCTATATAAAAAATAGCAGATATACAAGCTCATAGCGCTTGTAGATCTGCTATTTTTTTTTTTTGAAAAATCGTGAAAATGTGTGCAAATCTTTAGTTTGAATATATATATATACTTTTTTAAAGCGAAAGTTTTTAACTCAAATCTTTTTACAAATTCACAAAAAAAAAAAAAAAAAAAATGTACAGCTTTTTTTTCCTAAAGTTTTTTTTTCATATTTTTTTTTACATATGTTGCTCATTATTATTGTCTCCGCCAGGCCGAAGGCATGGCGAGAGAGTATGTTTTACCCTCCGTCCGTCCGTCCGTCTGTCCGTCTGTCTGTCCGTCCGTCTGTGGACAGCTAATCTCTGCCACCATTGGCTTGATCGCAGCCAAACTGTGCACACACACTCCCTGGATGCCAATTCAGACCCTCTGCCCCAACATTTTCACATGGGCTTGTTATAGCGCCACCAGGAGGCCGCTTTTGCTAAAACACATTTTATGACAGTACTCCTACAAAATGTGTCCAAACGTCACACAAATCGGTACACAGTATCTCTATAGTCATTAAACCAAACAACTTTTTCAGATTTCTCATATTCCATCTGGATTGGCTAAAAATGGCTTCCAAAGTTTGCAGGACTGCTCCGTTTTGAACAAAATGCCTCAAATCATGAACACAGCATGCAATTTCTGTGAAATTTTGCACGCACATTCTCACTAGGCCGAGGAAGAACTGCCACTTGAGAATTTTGAAATCAGCCTCATGGTGGCGCTACAACAGGCTGCTTTGTGTTTTCACCTATAACTGCACCGATCTGTGTAAAACTTTGTATGTGCACTCCCTAGAGGTCAAGGAAAAACCTTTGACCTGCATTTTTCACATCTGCCTTTTATAGCGCCACCAGGAGGCAGACTTATGTAAAACATATTTCTTTACATTACTTCTTCCGATTTTATCCAAATTTCACGCAAATCAGTAAACATGATCTCTATAGTCATGTGATCAAGGCGGATCTGTTTAATTTTTCATATTCCATCCCGATTGGCTAAAATTCACATCTTAAGTTTGCAGGTGTGGCCCGTTTTCAACAAAATGCCGCAAATCATGAACGCAGCGTCCGATTGTGGTCAGACTTTGCACGCACATTCACACTATGTTGAGGAACAAATGCTACCCTTTTAATATTTGCCTGTTATAGCGCCACCAGCAGGTCTAATTTAGCAAAACAAATTTTTTGAACAAAATGCCTCAAATCATGAATGCAGTGTCCGATTGCCGTGCAAGGCCTAAGAAGAAATGGCACCCTTTTCACATTGGCATATTATAGCGCCACCAGGAGGCCACAATAACCTACCTGACCTGGCGGAGACCTGTGCTCCGAGGAGCACTTTTTCTAGTTATCAATGGTTTTCAGCGCGGCACTCGGTGCCGCGCTATGAGCTTGTATATCTGCTATTTTTGAATAGCCAAAGTGTAAAGTAAGGGGTATAGTCCACCGAAAGTCCATCCCCCCCACCTTCTGAGAGACCGTGACGTCCCTGATGCCATGACTCTGTATAATGAGGTCCTGTGGGCCATGCTATCTATCAGCTTCCTGGGCGGCTTGTGTCCCACGGGAGGGGAATAATAATCTTAGGGGGTGACCTCCGACCTCTAGTGTGGGCCGTCTGTGTTTAGTGGCTGACATGTACCCTCCATATCTCTCCAGCCCCACCGGGGTGGTCCCTACACCCACCAACCTTACGATAGCATGCCTGACAGCAGTGATAGTGTGGGAACCCCCCCCCCTCCCCCTCCCCCCCTCACTAGCTACATGTTGGGACACACTTGATCCTTGACTTGAAAAAGTTTGAGAACCACTGGTATAACTGATACTGATAAGCAGGTTGGTGTCTTGCATGGTTTCCTCAACCGTCAGCGCCGGTGTGTGACTGTGTGTGTGTGTGTGTGTGTGTGTGTGTGTGTGTGTGTGTGTGTGTGTGTGTGTGTGAATGTGAAATACTGATATATACTAATATATAATGTACAGATATTTTTGGGACCTCAACGGAAATAAGTCCTACGACTTTTTGTGATATCCTGATAAATACTGTACTGTGCACCTCTGTGAATTGTACCATGAATTATCAAATAAAATCAATCAATCAAATCAATCATACAGCATAACATCCAAAATATAGTCAAGGACAGTCCTGCCATTGCTCAACACCCAAAATATAGTCAAGGACAGTCCTGCCATTGCTCAACATCCAAAATATAGTCAAGGACAGTCCTGCCATTGCTCAACATCCAAAATATAGTCAAGGACAGTCCTGCCATTGCTCAACACCCAAAATATAGTCAAGGACAGTCCTGCCATTCATTGCTCAACATCCAAAATATAGTCAAGGACAGTCCTGCCATTGCTCAACACCCAAAATATAGTCAAGGACAGTCCTGCCATTGCTCAACATCCAAAATATAGTCAAGGACAGTCCTGCCATTGCTCAACATCCAAAATATAGTCAAGGACAGTCCTGCCATTGCTCAACACCCAAAATATAGTCAAGGACAGTCCTGCCATTGCTCAACATCCAAAATATAGTCAAGGACAGTCCTGCCATTGCTCAACACCCAAAATATAGTCAATATGAAGGACTACTAATTTGTTGACCGTTATAAAGCCATTACAGGACCACAATGGACTTTTTTTGTGTTATCCTTTTAGCCTTTTAGGGAATTTTGGACCAAGGTTTTCTTACCTTTTCTATGATGTTATGATATCTTGCGTATTTGAATAGCTTTTTGGGGGGTTTTATTTGGTGAGATCTGACGTTCATAATGCCAGAACACTATGCAACCGGGGGAAAAAAAGAAAAAGAAAGAAACGAGATTGAAATCTCGTCTAGCCGAGATTGAAAGAGATCTTCTAGATCGTATAGCGCATTGGTTCTCAAACTTTTTCATGTCAAGGACCTCCAAATTGACACTTATTAGCCCGCGGACCCCCATTTGAAAATATATGCCAAGGACCCCCATAAGAGAAGATTTTTACGGCTCTATAGCAGTGATTTTCAAGCATTTTAATTTCTTGGACCCCCAGTTTGACATGCATTAGCCTACATACCCCCATTTAATGGCATTTATACCTCTGGGACCCCAATTCATATTGTAAAATCAATGTTAATTTAACTCTGAGAGTGTACAAATGGAACCAAATGGACCCGTTAGGGTCCATTTGGTTCCATTTGTACACTCTCAGAGTTACAGACCCATAAGGGTCCATTTGGTTCCTGTCCATCATTTAGCTGGGGACCCCCTGGAACCCCCTCAAGTACCCCTGGGGGTCCCCGGACCCCACTTTGAGAACCAACGGTCTAGCGAGACTTCCGTTTTTTGGGGGGGGGTTTGCATAGTGTTCTGTCACTATGAACGTCAGATCTCACCAAAAGAAAAGCTATTACAATACGCAATCAAACGCAAGGCCTATTGCCGTACGTTTTAAGCTGCGGCGGACCCGGGATGGAGTTATGATTTTTTTCTACTGTACCATTCATCCTAAGATATCATATCATCATAGAAAAGGTAAGAAAACCATAATGTCTGACTGGTACCACATGCTGGGCCCAATGGAAACAAGCTATAGTGCTTTCTGAGGTTATCCTTTTAGCAGACCTTGTATTGAACTGTACTTTCCTGTGCTTTTTTGTGCAAACTGCTAATAAAGTATCAATCAATCAATACACTCCTACAATTCCAAGTTCTTGTGTCAGGGTGGAGGGGGGGGGGGGGGGGGCAGTTCAAATACGATTACTTTGAGCGGGGGGGGGGGGCGCAGCCTGAAAAGGTTGAGAACCATTGAATTATAAAGGACCAACAGAAGTTGTCCCTTATCTGTTATAAGGCCTATATTGTAAGGTGAGCAGAGTCAGCAGAGTGTAAACAGAGAGGTGTGAAGCCTGTCTGCTCCACAGATAAGCCACGGATAGCCGTGGGAAAACAAGTCTCTCAGACTAGAGGAGGCAGACAAAGCCTCGATAGCGATAATAACCCTAAATTCAAAGTTCTGGTCGTTTCTCGCCTTAGACATTACGATTTGACATCATCGAATCAGCCCTTTTTATCTAAAGCCAAGTGGAGAAAAACAAGCAACATCATCATGGAATGAGATGGCTGAAGGTTAGGGTAGATTCTAAGCAAGGGAGACCAAGCCTTTTGTTTTAGTGCCCCAACCACCTGGAATGACCTACAGCTTAAATTTAATATCTGTTCTCCCATAAAATACGGACAATTTAAATTTAAAACCTTGATTGCAGGCCTATACCCACAAATGTTTGCAATTGCTTTTAAATCGTGTTGTATCACGATAGGGAAAGGTTGTTTTGTTTTATTTTGCTGTTCTGTCTTGTTTTTGATGTGAATATTGATGTGAAAATGGAAATTTAATTGTACTGTGATGTATCTCGACGACACCGCAAATGAGGACAACCTCAATGTCTTTCGAGAATGAATAAAGATTTGAAATGAAATAAAATGAATCCATGTGTTTTGTAGATTGTAGTTACTGTAGCCTCAACCTGTAGCCAATTGAAATAAAGAAAAAAAATACAATTACTCCTGGAGGAGTGGAGTGTTTAGAACATGACGTTGTTGTCGGGCAGAAACCTCTTATCTCGACAGTTGTTTCCATCGAACAGAGACGATAGGGCATTGGTTCTCAAAGTGGGGTCTGGGGACCCCCAGGGGTCCTTGGGGGGGTAACAGGGGGTCCCCAGCAATTAGTTGATATAGCGTCACAATCATTTTAACCACTTTAACCATATTTTATACTTTTCTAAAATATGTCTATTCTACACGAGCTTGTAGATCTGCTATCTTTTTTTTTTCTCTGTCCCAAAATATGTTTTGAGATGGGGGGTCCGCTGCCAAATACATATCCTTTTGGGGGTCCTTGACATGAAAAAGTTTGAGAACCACTGCGATAGGGTATGCAGGGTCCACACCTCTAAACTCTGAGACATATCTCTCGCTGCTCCACAGAAGACGTACACAGGCGGCGTCACCGATTCCATCCATCCCTCCCTCCCTCTCCACAACAACTCTGCATCCCTGCTTACTGTCGGCCATCCCCCCCCCGCCCCCCGACCAGGTCAAAGATCAAACCTCTCACTGGGACCTGTTTATCAGGGGAGGGGTTGTGAGAGACCTACAGAGAGGGTAGAAAGGAGGTGGGGGGGGGCTGAGAGACAACTTGTTTTCAGTGGTCACTTCTAGGAAAGCTCCCCAAAAAAACACCAAAGCCAAGCCAGTGTCCCCCATGGGTCAGATTATCATCATCACACAGGAAGAAGAGACGGTATAAAAACAGAGAGGGAGACATTTAGGGAGAGAGAGAGAGAGAGACGGCAAGCTTTTCTGCAAACTCGGCAACAAAATCTGTGCGGTACTACTAACGCGGAAAAAAGGGAAATTACACTTTTTATATTCTGCTTCACATCGTTTCTTCACATCTTTCAGAGACAAAGCCGTCATGATGACCTACTACGGGATGAGCTCCTGGGTGTGTACCATTGCGCTGTGGCTGATGATGGCCGACGATGGTCATGCACTGCGACGGTAAGCATATTATTATCTCTCCATCCAAGTACGTTTTATCCTCACCTTAATGCTGTGCTTATGTGGTACACATCTGCTGCTGTTTTTAACCTCATGGACACTGTACCTGCTTTCAGTATGTATCCCTTTCACTCTACTCATATAAGAACATTTGATTTACTTGATCTGTTTCTATCTGGTCTTTCCTTGAACTTACTCTTCGTCCCTTTCCTGAAAACGGCAAATGGAGTTTGTTAGAAAAATAAATATATACATACATACATACAGCACACACACACACACACACACACACACACACACACACACACACACACACACACACACACACACACACACACACACACACACACACACACACACACACACACACACAAATGATAATTAGAGCTAATCTTTTTATGATGCATTGTCTCAGAAGGTGTTTTGCTCTGTGACAGTCAGGCATTTAACCACTTAAATCTATTACTTTGATGACCATTGCAAACCAGGGTTCTTCATTTGGCCCCCTCCTTTTCTTGCCTCTACACCAAGGCTCTTCGCCGAAAACAGCCCGTCTACAGGCTCAGCTATTGCAGTGGGCTATTTTAGCCGAATGTTCACCAATTTTCTCAGAATGTTTTTGACTATTATGAAAAAGGGACGCTAGCTAGGGATCACGTGGTTAAAACACATTTTTGTGTTTTGTGAAAAGCGCACATACACACGTACTGTATATACATAACACATCAAACCAAAGTGTCAAGATAGTGTTTTTCTTCTACACCCTTCTAACTTCTGATCATTTAAAGGTGGCGTAAGGTATTTGTTTCTTTGTTAAAACAAAACGTGTTTTTCTTTTTTAATCCCTGCGATGCGATATTCTGATCATTGCTATAGTGTTCGTTCAGTAACAGGGGTCTCCATGTCTCTCCAGCCCTTTAATAAACAGAAAATACAATTTGCCAATTCCATCCAATCAGGAGAGAGAACCCCACAAAGATAAGTTATCAGCTTGTGTTCTAGTTCCAAGTTTTCATCACTTCCAATTGGCTCTACTGTATGCACAGCAGCCATATTGGGAAGGAATTGGGCCCCTTCCTAACTTCCTTCACGGGTGTTACCAATGATACTAATTAAGGCTCTGTTCCATTTAGTGTGGCATAGTGATTGTCTTATTTTCAAGGACCCCCATAACTCTGAGAGTGTACAAATGGAACCAAATGGACCCCTAAGGGTCCATTTGGTTCCATTTGTACACTCTCAGAGTTACACACCCACCATAAGGGGCCATTTGGGAACCAAAATGGAGTGTTTCTAGTGAGCCAACATGCACAATATCAGCACCCTGACCAGAATGGAACAGAGCCTTCATTAGTATCATCTAATCTTCTATCTAATTCTTCACAGGTGTTACACCTGTGAAGGAAGTAAGAAGAGGCCCAATTTCTTTACAATATGGCTGCTGTGCATAGAGCCTATTCCACTGTTTCTCTTGCACCCTTTCTGAGTTCTCGCTCCTGATTGGACAATTCAAATTGGAATCCCAACCTGAAATTGTTTTTCTTTCCTAAAGAGCTGAAAGGAGGACAAACCCTGTTACTGAATATAGCTAAGATTAATACCAGCATATAAAGCTATTTAATACTTATTTTAACAAGACAGTATATCACTTACAGCACCTTTAATCTGAGGATTTGATCTGATATCCGCTGTATTTCTGTTCTTTTATTTGAAGCTGGATTAAACAACATACGTTTTTCAGAAAAGGATTTAGAACAGTGGTTCTAAAAAAAAATAGCAGATCTACAAGCTCACCGCGCTGCAAGCTTGTACAGCTTGTACATTTTTGAAAAATCTTGAAAGTGTTTGAAAGATTTTGAATAATTTTGATTTTTTTAACACAAATGTTTTTGAAGAATTTTGAAAAATGTGTGCAAATCTTTGAATATATATGTTTTTTAGATACTCAAAATCTTTGCTTCTAGGGGTTCTACAAATGTATTCTAAATCCTAACAGTTGTTTTGAGGTTGTGGTTCTCAAACTTTTTTCATGTCAAGGACCACCCAAAATGATATGTATTTTTCCACGGACCCCCCCACCACCCCACCAACATTTGTTCCCCCAGAAGTAAAGATTTGAGTTAAAAATATTTGCAAAAATGTTCCACGATTTTTCAACCATAAAAAAAAAGTATTGTTTTTATTTTTGAATAGCCAAAGAAATCTTAAAAGTGACACATATGTGTTCACGGTCTAAATGGATTAAACACAATGTCTGTGTTTTGCTTGCAGAGTGGCCTTAAACAAGATGCCGTCCATCAGGGAGACGCTGCAGGAGATGGGGGTGTCCGTTGAAGCGTTCGCTGAGCTCAACCAGAAGAGTTCAGATGGTCCCTCCAATGGGACCACCCCAGATCCTACGCCCCTAACCAACTATCTGGATGTGAGACCCCTAGCAATGAGCACTGGGTTTGGATTTGTTTGCTGGGGGGAATGGGGGGAATCCATTATGGCCTTGTAGATCTGCTATTTTACTCCACTACAGTTATGGGAAAACGTTAGTTACTAGTTACTTTGAAAATGTGATCATTATTACAAAACATACATTAACGTCTTCAGCCCTATTTATACTTAGGGTATTTTCAAAGCATTTTTTAATACAATTATAAACTTGTGAAATGGGACATTCTGCATAATGAGAACTTTTACTTTCAGTACTTAAGTATATTTTAATGCAAATACTTTTGTACTTTTACTGGACTTTCATTCGCAATGGAGTATTTCTACATGGTGGTATTGCTCCTTTTACTTGAGTACAAAATGTGAGTACTTCTTTCACCACTGACGGTTTGTCTCAGGCTTTTTGGGGGTAATGTGAGCGCATCGTTTGATCTTTGGCTGTTGGATTACTAACATTGAAAAGTTGCCTGCATGCTTTTGAACAGACGCAGTACTTTGGGGAGATCAGCATCGGCTCTCCTGCCCAGATGTTCAACGTGGTGTTTGACACAGGATCAGCTAACCTGTGGGTCCCCTCACAAAGCTGTTCACCCTTCTCCACTGCCTGCTGTGAGTGCGCACGCACACACATACTGTACACACGCACGCATGCACGCACGTGTGCACGCACGCACCGCGGCCAAATGCATATCAATTTGGGGGTCCTTGACATTAAAAAAAGTTTGAACACTGGATGCTTTTCACACAGACACCCACAACAGGTACGACGGGTCCAAGTCCCACACGCACGTGGACAACGGAACAGGATTCTCCATCCAGTACGCCTCTGGAAACGTGAGGGGATTCCTGAGCCAGGACATCGTTACGGTGAGTTCTAGGAGCGCAAAAAAAACCTAAGCAAACTAAGCAACGCAACGCCTCGCGCTGCGAGGCGTTGCGTTGTTTGTAGCTTGTAGATCGGCTATTTTTGGCTAAGAGAGAAAAAATAACAGTAAACGTAACCAAAAAAGTTGAATCTAAAACACAATTCTATACAATATAGAGGGGGTCAACAAAATCAGAAAAGTCAACCAAAGAACACGTTTTCTATTCTGGATCTCCTCGGTGGTCAGTAGGATTACACTGAGGACTCTAGCAGGAGCACTCATCCAATGTCACTATATGACTCGTGGTACTTAAGCACCTCAAAAGGCATTAAAACCAACAAACTGCAAACCTCTCAAAACAAACTGGTCAGGTTACTACTAGGCCTCACACCCAGAACTCATCTAACCCCCGCTCATTTTGCTAGGGTGGGACGGCTCAGGGTAGAGGACAGAGTAAAGCAACTGGCAATGGACCAGAAGGAGCCCCACTGATCTCACTGAACCCAGTTTCGGCACAAAAATTGGGTCAAATTTGTTCTACTGCTATGCTGCCAGAAAGTGGAATGCCCTATCAACAGGCATAAAAAAAGTCTGAATTCTTACCCTCCTTCAAAACCGCTCTAAAAGAGCACTTACTGGTGGCTGCAATTTGTAACTGGCCCCTGTACAAAGTAAAACGTCTAAGCTTATCACCGGAAATGACCCCTCCCCCAACTGTTTACTGTACATATCCTTCTTTTTTATTACTACTCGTATGATGTTTTTGCATATTATTGTTTGTCTTTAAATGTCTCATTGAATTGAATACACAGGACCTTAATTGAATAAGCCCTGGGCTTATTGGGTTATCCTTTTACTAGCATTCTTTTGTATAAATCTGTGCCACCGTGCCTTTTCTTTGCAAACTGTTAATAAAGTACTCAATCAATCAATCAATCAATTGTCCCCAGGTGGGTGGCATCGAAGTGCACCAGGTGTTTGCTGAAGCCACCTCCCTCTCCGCCATGCCCTTCATCTTCGCCAAGTTCGACGGCGTGCTGGGCATGGGCTACCCTGACGTGGCCATCGACGGAATCACCCCCGTGTTCGACCGCATCATGAACCAGCACGTCCTCAAAGAGGAAGTGTTCTCCATCTACTACAGCAGGTACTGACTGGGTCCATCAATGAATCCATGCAACAACGATAAAAATAACATTCTGATATATATATATATGTTTTATAATAGACTAAATCAGTTTGTCTTATTAACCACTTAAGCCCTATTTTTTTGTACAATGGTGTCCCACAAAAATAGTAAATAGATGATCTACAAGTTCGTTTTGCTATCCTGATTTTTTTTATTTTACTGAGGTTGAGGTTAGGAATAAGTTTAAGGTTCGGCATAGTTTTACTGAAGTTACGTTTAGGAATAAGGTTAGGTTCAGCTATAGTTTTACTGAGGTTACGTTTAGGAATAAGGTTAGGTTTAGGCATAGTTTTACTGAGGTTACTCAGTTCCTCATAATATGATAAAGTTTTCATTGGGTTAATATGTTTTAAATCATATTCTTTTTGACAGGGACCCCCATCACTCCCCGGGAGGAGAGTTGGTGCTGGGGGGCACGGACCCCAACTACTACACTGGAACCTTCAACTACATGGACACCAAAGAAACGGGCAAATGGGAAGTCATCATGAAAGGGTACGACGCCCAACCCACACCTCTAACCTTGTACTGCAGGGGGTCTTCAACGTTTCTCAGGACAATTAAGGACCCCATTAGCTGAGAGCGAGACGAAGCAGGGACCCCCACTATATACAGAAACCTCTTAGCTCCATATTTAAACTTTTTGTAAATTAACTCATACTACAGCTTCACACAAAAGCATCAAAAATAGCAGATCTACAAGCTCGAAACGCAGCGCGAAGCGACGTGTTTTGAGCTTGTCGATCTGCTATTTTTTTATTTGAATCCTGAAAAGTAACATGAGGTTTCCACCCGATAGAGACGATATTGTATAGAATTGTGTCAGATTAAACTCAGGTCTGGTGACCTGAGGGTCTATACAGCAGTGGTTCTCAAACTTTTTAGTGTCAAGGACCCCCAAATTGACACTTATTATCCCGCGGACCCCCATTTGGAAAGATTTGTACGGCTCTAGCAGTGATTCTCAATCATTGTAATTTAAGGACCCCCCCAGTTTGACATGCATTAGGCTACAGACCCCCATTTAATGGCATTTCTATCTCTGGGACCCCAATTCATATTGTAACATCAATGTTAATTTAACTCTGAGAGTGTACAAATGGAACCAAATGGACCCTAACAGGTCCATTTGGTTCCATTTGTACACTCTCAGAGTTACAGACCCATAAGGGTCCATTTGGTTCCTATAAATCATTTAGCTGGGGACCCCCTGGCATCCCCTCAAGTACCCCTGGGGGTCCCCGGATCCCACTTTGAGAACCAATGCTATACAGTACATGCTTGTACATGGCTACACCGTTTTGAACACACATTTCCTCCATACTCGCAGGGTTTCGGTCGGGGAGCAGATGATGTTCTGTGAGGAAGGCTGCAACGCCGTGATTGACACTGGCTCCTCCTACATCACTGGCCCCGCCTCCTCTGTCACTGAGCTGATGAAAGCCATCGGAGCCGTGCTGGACGAAAGTGGCGTAAGCAACAACCACCAACGCTGTATAGTTTCCATATTATGTTTGAAAGTAAACAAATACAACAAGGGCGCTATGGTGGCGTAGTGCAGGGGTCTTCAATGTTTTCAGGCCAAGGACCCCCTAGCTGAGAGAGCGACGAAGCAGGGACCCCCTCTATATTGTATAAAAATGTGTTTCAGATTTAACTTTTTTTGTTTACTTGGTCTGCTAATTTTTCCCTCTACACCAAACACCTCTTTGCAGCGCGAGGCGTTGTGAGCTTGTAGATCGGCAATTTTTTGGCTAAAGTTCTCCTCAGAAAAGGGATGTTAGGGTTCAAGTGGTTAATGTAAAATATAAAAATCTTTTCACACAAAGATTTGGCGGACCCCCTGTAGTAACTCTGAGGACCCCCTAGGGGTCCCGGACCCCCTGTTGCAGACCCCTGGCGTAGTGGTTAAGTGCCTGCTCACCACCACGGAGGCTGGGGGTTCAAATCCACCGCGGTGCATCAAGCTTTGTTACCAACACAATTGGCCCGTGTTTCGGGGGAGGGAAGCCGGGCGGGATATTTGTCAATGTACGTAATCTGGGGGCGGCAGCTGTCAGTAGGGAGTGTTGGGCGGGAGGAGTAGGACGAAGGCTCTTCTACTTCCTCCCGTCCCGGTGGGGGCCCCTCACTGGGAGGTGAGTCAGTAGGATACAACAGCAGTGACAACACAGATATGTGTGTTGGGAGGCATTAATTGGCACAACGACTAAATTGGGGAGAAAAGGTTAAAAACTAAAAATGCTTATGCTCCTCAACAAAGGCAATGCATACAATTTGCGTTTGTCAACTTTTGGGAAATTAGCAAGAGTTAGATCCTGAAACTGAGATTCATTCAGATGAATCATGTGCTTGTATGATTGGCAGGCACATAGTTCAACTTCGTAAAGCTCCCCTGATTGGTCGAGTGACAATGGGAGCAGCAATTATGATAAGACCACACAAAAACTTGCTCAAATCCACCGCTGTGGCCGGAAGTCTGAACAATTACATTTGGTAATGTTCATTGGGAGGAGTAGGACGGAGGTGCTACGTCCTCCCGGTGGTGACTCCTCACTGGCAGGTGAGCCAGTAGGATAGGCTACAACATCATTGACAATCAAGTTGGACGAATTCATTGGCATAACGTCTAAATTGAAGGAAAATTGTGTAAAGATAATTGGCTACTTAAATTAAAAAAATCAGAGGCTGTGTTTTATCATTAATTTTAATTAATGGCAGCTGGCAGACTCAGGCAGACTCACACAAAACAACAACAAGTCAACCTATAAACGTTCTCTACAGTAATTGGATGGGTCTTTAGCACGCTTTTAAAGGTTGAATGCTGTTTTCTTTGTTTCTCTTCCTGTAGTACAAAGTAAACTGTGCCACTGTGAAGACTCTACCCAGCGTGACCTTCCACCTGGGGGGTCAGGAGTATGCCCTGGACCAGGAGGACTACATCTTATGGGTGAGAACAATAACCCTTCATTCTCAAAGCATTCTTAAACCCTATGCTTCAGTTGACCGCGGTCCCTCAGGGGTCCGCGCTTTTTATTCCCCTCTACACCAAATCTCTTCGTAGCAAATAGCCAATATACAACTTCACAACGCGTCGCCACCCATTGTGAGCTTGTAAGTCTGCTAAAGTAGTTTCCCCCTTCTTTTTCCCTCTATACCAATTACCAAATCTCTGTCGAAAATAGAAAATAGCCGATCTACAAGCTTGCAGACCTGCTACTTTTTTTTGGCTTATTTAATCTACTCAGTCACTACAGACACATCGTCCATTAAAAGCACACGTTTCACATGTGAACATTGTTCCCTGAACTGGTGGTGTGTGTTCCTCTCATACAGCAGTCCCAGTTTGGAGGAGACGTGTGCACAGTCACCTTCAGGGGCTTGGATGTGCCGCCCCCTACTGGCCCCATCTGGATACTGGGGGCCAACTTCATCGCCCGCTACTACACCGAGTTCGACCGGCAGAACAACCGCATCGGGTTCGCCGCGGCCGTCTGAGAACGACACTGATTTACTCTGAGACTCTGTCGCTACACTGACTGTTGATGGTTCCCATTTAGCCCGTCTCTCTCTCTTTATCTCTATCTGACTCTGTTTGTCTCTCTCTCTGTCTCTCTCTGTCTCTCTGTGTGTGTGTGTGTGTGTGTGTGTGTGTGTGTGTGTGTGTGTGTGTGTGTGTGTGTGTGTGTGTGTGTGTGTGTGTGTGTGTGTGTGTGTGTGTGTGTGTGTGTGTGTGTGTGTGTGTGTGTGTGTGTGTGTGCGTGCGTGCGTGCGTGCGTGCGTGCGTGCGTGCGTGCGTGCGTGCGTGCGTGCGTGCGTGCGTGCGTGCGTGCGTGCGTGCGTGCGTGCGTGCGTGCGTGCGTGCGTGCGTGCGTTGTGTGTCTCTCCCTCTCTCTCTCTGTCTGGCTGTCTCTCTCTCTCCCCTCAGTGGTGGATGAAGTACTTTACTTAAGTAAGAGATAATATATTCTTGGGTAAAAGTTCAAAAGTCATACTTAAAAGTGCCTTAAAATGCCAAAAGTAAAAGTATTTTGTGCAGAAAGTCCTAGGTTCTCAAAAAGAGGCAATCTACAAGCTCACACAAAGCTTGGGTCCCTAAAAGGACCTCACAATTGTAGGCTATACTCAAAGCACAGTACTTCTGTGAAACAATTTTAAAATAATATCGAAAATGTTTTGGAAACTTTTGTATATATATTTTTGTTTTTAACATCTCTTCTGGGGGTTCCCTGCCAAAAAATCTTGTCAAATGGGGGTTCGCGGCCAAATACATCTCTCTCTCTCTCTCACTCTCTCTCTCTCTCTCTCTCTCTCTCTCTCTTGCTTTTATCATGATAAAAATAAACCATTTTGTTTTTTGGGAGGGGAGGGGGGGGTATTTTGATTTTATTGGTTGTATTATTTTACTCTTACCTATTAAGAGTATCATTTTGTGCCAGTTGCACTTTTCTCTTTGCTGCGTAGCCTTTTAAGTGTTTGGGGTTTTATCTGTATGTGAGGATAATGTGATATTGTCGCTATCGGGCAGAAACCTTGTTTCTCCCCGTTTAAACTTTTAATGTTTTTTTCCCCCATAAATGAATGCGCTTCTTCGTCATGCAAGAGTGACGCAAGAAATAGTTAAAAAATAACCCATCTGCCAGCTCACAACGGGTCGTGATGCAACACACTGTGAGCTTGTACATCTGTTATTTCTGCGTGTTTTTGGAAAATCTTTGAAAGTGAAAGTGGTGAAGTGTGTCTCTGGGTTTTATAAATATTGAGCCAATGAACAGTATTAACAAAGAGCTTGTGAATAAATTATACTGTAACTACATTGGATCCATTGGAACACAGGTTATTTTTTTCCATTTTCTGACAAGTTTTTAGACTCGCTCACAAGATGTTTGAAAACCCACTGTTATTGTTTCAGCACATTATTAGACATGTACTATATTTTCTTATAGCAGCCTGTAAGGCCATATGATGTGTGTTATCAATCCTGACGTGACAAGAATAAACTTGTTTAAACATATTTTTAAGACCCGTGTAATGTTATTTCCTCCATGATGCTAAAAACTGCATGTTGTGTTTGTGCGCGCGCGCACGCACACGCACGCACGCGCGCGCGCGCACGCGCACACGCACACACACACACACACACACACACACACACACACACACACACACACACACACACACACACACACACACACACACACTACTTAAAGGGATATTTCACTTTCAAACATGTTTGGGGTCATTTCAACGTCTACTCAGACTTTTGTGTTTCAACCTCAGACAGTTTTTAAGTTGCTTGATTCAGTATTTAGATATTTGATATTAATCTTATCAGATATGCCCAGATATCAGATTGTAACTTCAAACTCCATTTTAACCATGTTAGACTCATTAAAAACACCCGTCCTTGGTTCTGCTAACTGATACATATCCGTGAGGGGGCCGTGTTTTTTCAATTACCTTTTCATTCATTTGTTATAATGTTTGGGGAAACCTCGGCAAACCTCTAGTTTGTAGTTATGTTGCATAATCGTCATAATAGTTTCCACGTTGAATAATTTTTTCAAACATTCTCAAAAAATAGCGGAAACAGCCGATGTACGAGAACTTGTCTGTTTCCACAAGTTATTTTTTAAACTTTCACAGTATAAAGTTATTAAATATGACAGTCACTTCTTTGTATATTAAGTTATTTGTCATATCTGCCCCTGAGCAATTTTTTTTATGAAGCCTAAAAGCCAGGACAGAAACAGCATTTTTATTTGTTATGTCCCAGTGCTCGATGCCAAGAACACAATTACACTCTTAACCCATTCAATTCGATTTCTTTAGCTATTCAAAAATTGCAGATCCACAAGCTCATAGCTCATAGCGAGCTTGTAGATCTGTAGTTTTTGGGGGAAATCGTGAAAATGTGTGCAAATCTTTGAATATTTATATATTTACTTTTACTTCACTTTAGTGTGTCCATTTTTCAATACTTTGTTTCTACTCAAAGTTTTTAAATTGACATCGTTATGACAAAACATACTGTACATTAACACATTCCCTGCCAAAAAAAAACACAGGAGCCGAGATACAGGATTTTAAAGTAATAATAAATTGAAAATTGAAAAAAAAAAAAGAAAAAAACAACGGTTATACTCGTTGTTGGTAGGTAATGTGTTAACCAATTAAGCTCTATTTTACACTTTGACTTTTTCCACAAATGGCTGATCTACAAGCTCGCATCACAACACATTGTAAGCTTATAAATCGGTCTATTTTTGAAAATATTCGGACAATCTTTTAATGAAAACCTTTGAAAAAAACGTATGAAATGGGTCATTCTCCAAACTTTGATTCTGTCTATAAGGGGGAATTCTTCCAATGCTTTTCAATGAGAACGGAGCGGTTTGTAACCCTGACCCTATTTGAAAATAGCTGATCTACAAGCTCACAACGCGTTGCGATGCAAGCTCTACAAGCTGTACAAGCTCGAAACGCGGCGTCAATATTGTGTGACACTGTAGTATGATCAAGTAGGGAAGTTAAAATTACGATTATTTTTAATACAGGAGGACCGTTACTTACTTTACTACTGAGTATTTCTACATTGTGGTATTGCTACTTTTAGTACCCAAGTAAAAGAATCGAGGTACCTGGTGACACAGCCAGCTTCCATAATAACCCCAGTACTGTTGTTCCTAACATGATGGGATCCGTTTACATTCCAGTGAAAACTGTTTTTTATTTTTTTGTCATGGACAAACCACAGATTGACGTGTTTTCATCAAAGTAACGCAGTGAGTCATGGTTGAGTTTGTTACGACCTCTGGTTTACACCAATTCACTTACATCACATCAGACAGGAAAGGATGGATGCAATTATTGCGCACACACACACACACACACGCACACACGCACACACGCACACGCACACGCGCACGCGCACGCACACGCACACACACGCAACTACACTTAATAAACAAGCCCAAAATTGCAACTACCAATATTTACAGAAAAAACAAGGCCAAAGTGGCTTATAATAAGCGGACATGGCAACTCTCTGTCTGTGCATGTGTCAGCTACTGTGTGATATTCGGTGACATAAGCAATACGAAGGAACAATGGACATGCCAGTAACCAAGGCGTTTCCTCAGAAATGAAACCATTCTCCCTTATCTATGTTTTAAAAATATACAGTAAACGAAAGCGGTAACAAGGCCCATCATGTGTGACCTTGCCTGACAGTTTGACACATTAGTCATGTCTATTTTTAGTTACAAAACAGTGACTTTTAATATAATAATAATTTGGAGAGATAATTTAAATGTTATTCCTTTTTTTTGGTAAGCAATAAGACAATCTAAGGCAGTGGTTCTCAAACTTTTTCATGTCAAGGACCCCCAAATTGACACTTATTAGCCCGCGGACCCCCATTTCAAAAGAGATGCCAGGGGACCCCCATAAGAGAAGATTTTTTTACGGCTCTAGCAGTGATTCTCAACCATTTTAATTTCAAGGACCCCCAGTTTGACATGCATTAGGGCTACGGATCCCCATTTAATGGCATTTCTATCACTTGGACAGCAATTCATATTGTAAAATCTATGTCAATGTAACTATGAGAGTGTACAAATGGAACCAAATGGACCCGTTAGGGTCCATTTGGTTCCATTTGTACACTCTCAGAGTTACAGACCCATAAGGGTCCATTTGGTTCCATTTGTACACTCTCAGAGTTACAGACCCATAAGGGTCCATTTGGTGCCTAATCTATCATTTAGCTGGGGACCCCCTGGAACCCCCTCAGGGACCCCTGGGGGTCCCCGGACCCCACTTTGAGAACCAATGATCTAAGGCACAGGTTCTCAAACCTTTTAGCTCGAGTCCCAAAAGGGGAATGTGATGATGTCTCCACAGGACCCAAGCTAGTGAAAATAGCTGATCTACAAGCTCACAACGTGTCGCATTGCGACGCGTTGTGAGCTTGTAGATCAGCTATTTTCGAATAGCCGAAACACAAAAATAGGGCTTCAACTCCCTCAAGGACCCCTGGGGGTCCCCGGACCCCACATTGAGAACCAGTACCATAAAGGATACACAAGTCACTGCTGAGGATAAGGATGATCAGATAAGGTCTCTCTAGGACTTTCACTTTAGTTGTGCTTATTCTGCATTTAGGAGCAAAGAGATAACAAAACAATAAAAGCACTCGGGGTCAGATGTTGCTGTCAGATTCAGAGCACCATCATCTGCTCTATGATAAACAGTGGTGGAAAGTAATGCAAGTACATTTACTCAAGTACTGTACTTAACCCATTAAGACCCCGAGGGCGATTCTACAAATACCTCCTAAATCAGGAGTTTTTTCTTGTCAAGGACCTAATTTATCGACAGACAGACAGACAGACAGACAGACAGACAGACAGACAGACAGACAGACAGACAGACAGACAGACAGATACCAGCTACAACCATAATTAACAGGGGCTTAAGTACAGTAAGTAAGTAAGTGTTTCATAACAGTTGAGATCAAGTTTATTTTTTAAACTTTTTTCAATAGTCTTTATCAAGCACATATTTCTCCAGCTAGTGAAAGTGTCGACTCCTTTTTACAATCTGCTAAGCTACCTAAAGTCTCTTTTAAACGCTTCCTTTTCATCTGAAGAACGAAGTTTATGACATCATTAAGGCTATGCCTGTTGGGAAATGTCCTGGCCTTGAGGATTCCCAGTAGAATTCTTCTTACATTTCTGGTCTGAATTACAACCACGTTTCATGCCTATATGGTAAAGGAATTTGTTGACTGTAATATTAGCCGAGGCTCCATCAAAGAGTCAGCTATCACACTTCTTTTTTTTAAATAAATAAAAAAAAGAATAAAGACATGCACGAATGAACATCTTACAGGCCAATTTCACTTCGTAATGCCGACTACAAAATCCTCGCCAAGCTTTTAGTTAAACGATTGGATTATGTTCTCCCGTCATTGCAAAAAAAAAACGACCAGACGGGCTTTGTTAAAGGCCGTCATGGAGCAGATAATAATACGCTGCTTGGTAAATATAATTGATTATGTTGAGGAGGCGTTGATTGTGGAGGCGAGTCCGCAATTATATCGTTGGATGGAGATAAAGGCCTTTGACCGGGTGGATTGGAGCTTTCTCCTCTCCAACCCGGCGCATTTCGATCTTGGCTCTAGGTTCATAAATTGTATAAAAACATACTCAGACATCCCACAGACAGACAGACAGACAGACAGACAGACAGAGACCAGCTACAACCATAATTAATAGGGGCTTAAGTTAAGCTTGACACGGCTTGAATGCTTCTAATAATCTAAAGTGGGTGTTATATTAATTTATTTCTTCCCGTCTGTCATCTAAATGAAGAAGATTAGACCGAATGTGTCCCAGACTTTTGTTTCTCTCCTCGCTCACTTCTCAGACTAAAAGCAGCAGTCACTAGTAGACACGCCCACCCTTCCTACAATGACATGAATACATTTAGCCAGATTGACAGTTGTCTGTATACTTCACCAACCGCACATGTTTTTACAAACGCCTTTCTTCCAAAAAAGATTAATCTAGCAAGAGGGACTAGGTAAGGATGTCTACTATCTGGATCTTTGTATGAATCTTCGCTGAATCTTTTGCCCAATCAGTTCGATTAAATTGTAATATTAAAGGCATATAAGGACTAACTTACCTCTAACACTTATAGGTCGAATTAATGTAGTCAAAATGAACTTACTAACAAGATTAAATTACTTATTTCAGTCGTTGCCCTGTCCTATTCCATCATTATTTTTAAAAAAATGCAGATATTAAAACATTTCTCTGGAACCACAAAAAAGTACAAGTCTCTCTGGACACTTTATGTAAACCATATAAAGAAAGGGGTCTAGCTCTGCCTGATTTTGAATTATATTATTGGTTCGCTCAAATCAAACGAATGACTAAATAGTTTCAAGATTCAGAAGACTCTCTTTGGAAATAAATAGAATCCCATTTTACTCATCCAATTCTGCTGAAATCTCTTCCATTTATAAATAAAAAATTGGCAAGACTTAAGAAATCCTTTGTTATTGATGGTGTTTCATCAGTTTGGCCTAATTGCAAGAAATATTGTAAACTTATTATCTGTTCTTTCACCTGTTTCTCATAATCCAAATTCACTTCAAAGATCTTAATAGTAGAGTGACTTCATCCTTCCAGCCTTTGAAAAGGATATGAGAAAAAATGTTAAATGTAATTATAGATCATGGACAATGGACAATGATATGTGCAAAAGTAAACCTATCTACACCTTCCCCGTTCCTTGTATTACTTTCCCCGTTTATGTTCCAGCACTTACAGTGCTGGAACATAAGTACAAGTTCATTTTGAAAACATTTTTAACTCCAGTTTGTTTAAATACGATGTCCCAGGAGTAGTCGCCTTTATGTAATAAATGTAAATTAACATTGGGTACATATTCGCATACGTTCTGGTTTTGTTCAAAGATTAAACCTTTTTGGCAAACAAATCATGCTTTAATAGAAACAATTTTTAAGTTCAAACTGAGGAAATCCCCTCTTTCATACCTCGTAGGAGTTGATTAAATGTAATTATGAGCTCTCCACTTAGAAAATTGTTTGATTTGTTTAGATTTTTGGCAAAGAAATGTATTTCAATTTTATGTTAAACGGATACTATTCCGGATGAACATACAGTATGTGGATGCCCCAAATAATGTCTCTGTTACCCCAGGAGAGGCTTAAATATGAAATGCAGGATTAGGCAGAGGTATTTTTGGAGGTATGGTCCCCCCTTTTGGACTATGGAAGAGACTAATTGATTCAGACTGGCTCAGGATCTTTGGCTGTTTTATTATGACATCCCACCCTCATTTGCATTCCTGTTTGACACAGGCCAAAAATCTGGGTGCCCCTGTATGCGCATAAAGGGGCAGATTTTTGGCCTGTGTCTCACTGTTCGGATGTGGGAGGATCGGGGTGGCGGGGTGCCCTGGGGCTTCTGTTGGTTCCGCCGTGGGGTGGCGAAACCAACAGAATGCCCCCTCCGCCATTTCTGAAGCTTTTACCACTTGATTACTATCTTTATTTTATTTAATGTTTTTGTTTGTTTCTTTTACTGTCTTCGTTTTTGTATTACTATAAATGTGTCTGATTATGTGTATGATATTTTGTATGTAACTTGTCTTGTATGTAGGTCTGAGTCTTGTCTAAATGTTCCTTTGAAAAAGCTCAAAATAAATGATACAAAATTAAATAATAATTCACACGTTGTGATGCATTGTGAGCTTGGAGATCCATGGTCAGCTGCTCTTATCAATGATGGACAAAATTTCATAATTCCACTTCTGAGCTGGAGCTGAGCTGAGCTTTGGGTAAAAAGTCACAATACCAACTTTGATGAGTCAGTATTGCTTTGTTTTCTGTCTAGGATTGTTATTCCTGCTTATTTAGCGTTTAGGGGAAAAGAGATAACAAGACAATAAAAGCACTTAAGTTCAGATGTTGTTTTCTAAGTTCCAGACAGCAGAGTGCATGTGGCCTATGATGAAGTGACACTCACAGTGTCTTATTGTGCTATAGGATGTATTGGGGACTTCCTCACTCATGCATCCATGAATTGTCTGCTTTAGATCTTATCTGGGGACCACATGCACCGAGGTTATGGGTGAAGATGGATTTATTGCGCCGTATTTATCGGAGTAGATTTTTAATTGTCACAACACTTGTTGTGTACGTCTGCCTGTCTGACTGGCATCCTGCTCAACACGCTTCGTCAGCAACCAAAGTTTGACAAATTAGGTAGATTTGAAGGAAATAGAATCTTCACCATTTCTTGGATGTTGTACCATTAACTATAGGGCTGTTCTGACATTTTAGTTGCCGATTAATTGTCATCCAAATAATGGAGATAAGGGCGTTATTTTTTGAAAAACATTAAAAAGGTGAAATTGTGGAGATAGGAGTTTCTGCCTGACAGCAACGATATGGGGATTTGCGGACGCATCAATATTCTTTAGAACAGTGGTTCCCAAGCTTTTTAGCCCGAGACACAAAAGAGAAATTTGACGTTTGTCCAGGACCCGCAAACAAGTAAAAATAGCCGATCTACATGCTTACAACGTGTCGCTTCGCACTAAATTTAGGGAATTTCTTTCATTAGGTTTTTTTTTACTGAAATTATTTTAAAAAAACGTTTCAATTAGTTTTCAACTCATGAAAATGTGTGATTTTTTGTGGACATTTTTAGAACATATTTTAAAATAATAATTAATAACGAAATTTGGGAAAAAAATAAATAAACGGATAGTTACTCGCGACCTATAAAAATGGATCCGCGACCCATAAAAATGGGTCCCGACCCACCGTTTGCTTTAGACAACCGACTTCTCACTTGGTGCGTCACTCCCTCGGGGCCTCGATCGCTCGTGACACGACACACCGCCAGCTTCGCGTCGCGCGGTTCTCAAGATTATACACTAGGGAGTCACTTCCACTCGCACGCAGGGATTTACGTAATTTATAGTCGGATGAATGGAAACAATTGTGACAATTATAGCGAAAATAATTGCGATAATCTCAAATAAATGAGATGAGGCAATTATGTCTTAACTGTGACAGGCGTTCCGGTAACATCCGAAATATATCCCAGAATACATCATGGTGAAATCATGGACGACTCATGTCGTCTCCGTCGGGTGGAAACCTCATAATTATGTCCAAAACTGTTACTTTTCAGGATTCAAATTCAAAAGTATCAAAAGTAGCAGATCTACAAGCTCGAAATGCGTCGCTTCACGCCACCCTTCGAGCTTGTAGATCTGCTACTTTTGATGCTTTTGTGATCAAGTAGGGCGTTAAAATATAAAATATGGAGATAAGAGGTTTCTGCCCAGCAACGATTTATGAGTTGTTTAAAATATCCCAGATACATCATGGTTTAACTATAATGGACGACTAATTTATGAGTTGTTTAAAATATCCCACATACATTATGGCTTAAACATGTTCAACTCATTTATGAGTTTTTTGCCCCCAGCGTTGAACACAACACAGTCCTTCAGCGAGTCTCACTAACGTCTCTAGCATCGGTCCCCCATCTCCTTTAAGTTATCGTCTTGAATTGTTTTAAACTGCATAATTGTAATTTTGCATAATTGTAATTTTGCATAATTATGCGCCTTTTGTATCATTGTTTGCCCGTTTTGTTGTCTGTCTCTAGGGGTTTGAATGTTTACTGACCACCATGGAAACTTTTGGAAACTATTATGCATTTGGCTTTTTCCTAATGTACTGCTGTACTTTTAAACTGGCAATAAAATATTACATCCATCAAAGTATCAATTTGGGGGTCCTTGATGTGAAAATGTTTGAGAATCACTGATTTAAAGAACTTTACGTGACATGAATAGTTGAATACTCTTAATTTTCATCATCTCCACTTCTCCAATTTGATCATGTATGACACGTTATATCAATTTACAACACAGAAAGCCATCATTGTTTTATCTGAACCACATGACCCCAGCCACACTGTTCAATCAATGACTGAACAGGAAGCATAAATCTGCCCTAAAGTCATCCTGTTTACTGGCATAGTAACCTGTTCCACATTTCAGGGCCGTACTAAATCTATACGATATGACTCATCTGTCATAGTGCAGATGCCGTCCATCGCTGGATAAAGAGTGAGAATTCTCTGTTGTCAGACAGTCACTTCACCTCCTGCCAAAACCACCAGAAAGACAGTATTTCTGTCAGTCGCATCACCAAAGAAGAATGTACAAAATTAAGCAGTTCAACACTTGTCATGCCACGTAATTCATCTGTAGCTTCTTCCCTTGCCCCTGTGGCCTGTAAACACACAGACAGGACCACTTATGTCATCTGTAGCATCTTCCTTTAATTGCCCCTGTGGCCTGTAAAAACACAGACAGGACCGACTGCCAACACAGAAGTTCTGTTGACAGAGATGACGCTAAAAACCCGTTTTTTTTTACAAAGTTTATATTTTATGACGTACCTCCCAGTTCAGGGATGATTTTGATTATAATGAAAATATAATGGGAAAAAAATAACTTTTACTCAAGTACATTTTGAATTCCGGACTTTTACTTGTGACAAAGTATTTCTACATTGCGGTATTGATACTTTTACTCAAGTAAAAATGTTTAATACTTTTTCCACCACTGCTCACAACAACAGTTCGTACAACAGATACTGAGCTAGAACTTATGACATCCAATTAGGAGCATCAGCTCCTATTTGATGACAGTCTTTACATAATCTATATATCTGTTCCTATAGGACAACACTGATAACCGGAACGCTCGCCCCAAAACACACTCGCCCCCATTCTTTCTGCTGACCGCTCGCCCCCAGCGGTTCTTATATTCTTGTATTCTTGTATTCTGAGGTTAAGATTAGGAATAAGGCTAGGTTTAGCCATACTTTTACTGAGGTTAAGTTTAGGAATAAGGCTAGGTTTAGCCATACTTTTACTGAGGTTACATTTAGGAATAAGGTTAGGTTTAGCCATAGTTTTACTGAGTATACGTTTAGGAATAAGGCTAGGTTTAGCCATAGTGTTACTGAGGTTACGTTTAGGAATAAGGCTAGGTTTAGCCATAGTTTTACTGAGGTTACGTTTAGGAATAAGGCTAGGTTCAGCCATAGTTTTACTGAGGTTACGTTTAGGAATAAGGTTAGATTTAGCCATAGTTTTACTGAGGTTAAGTTTAGGAATAAGGTTAGGTTTAGCCACAGTTTTACTGAGGTTACGTTTAGGAATAAGGTTAGGTTTAGCCATAGTTTTACTGAGGTTACGTTTAGGAATAAGGTTAGGTTTAGCCACAGTTTTACTGAGGTTACGTTTAGGAATAAGGTTAGGTTTAGCCATAGTTTTACTGAGGTTAAGTTTAGGAATAAGGCTAGGTTTAGCCATAGTTTTACTGAGGTTACGTTTAGGAATAAGGTCAGGTTTAGCCATAGTTTTACTGAGGTTACGTTTAGGAATAAGGCTAGGTTTAGCCATAGTTTTACTGAGGTTACGTTTAGGAATAAGGCTAGGTTTAGCCATAGTTTTACTGAGGTTACGTTTAGGAATAAGGTTAGGTTTAGGCATAGTTTTACTGAGGTTACGTTTAGGAATAAGGCTAGGTTTAGCCATAGTTTTACTGAGGTTACGTTTAGGAATAAGGTTAGGTTTAGCCATAGTTTTACTGAGGTTACGTTTAGGAATAAGGTTAGATTTAGCCATAGTTTTACTGAGGTTACGTTTAGGAATAAGGTTAGGTTTAGCCATAGTTTTACTGAGGTTACGTTTAGGAATAAGGTTAGGTTTAGCCATAGTTTTACTGAGGTTACGTTTAGGAATAAGGTTAGGTTTAGCCATAGTTTTACTGAGGTTACGTTTAGGAATAAGGTTAGGTTTAGCCATAGTTTTACTGAGGTTATGTTTAGGAATAAGGCTAGGTTTAGCCATAGTTTTACTGAGGTTATCTTTAAGAATAAGGTTCATTTTAGCTATAGTTTTACTGAGGTTACGTTTAGGAGGTCGAGGCCGAGGTCGCCGGATTTGACCCTGGGCGAGCGTGTTTTGGGGCAAGTGTTCTTGTATTCAGAACACTGATGCAGTAGCACTAGATGACAGTCAGGGATTGAAACGTTTGCTGCTCTCTGAACTTCACTCGTTCTTTTTTTGCACTAGAGATTTTTTTTTGTCACGGATGTCTTTAATTAAAGACAACGTCTCTGCATTGATCTCAGTGTGTGGACTGTCGTTGAGGCTTTCTAGCTGGTGTGTGTGTGTGTGTGTGTGTGTGTGTGTGTGTGTGTGTGTGTGTGTGTGTGTGTGTGTGTGTGTGTGTGTGTGTGTGTGTGTGTGTGTGTGTGTGTGTGTGTGTGTGTGCGCGCGGATGACCGGCGTTTAACCACTTTTTTTGTACAGGATTAACACATTTTTGTATAGGATTTCCTCTCTAGTCAGTAAGAATACCCTGAGGATTCTTACAGGGGCCCTCATCCAAGGCCATTTCTACTATGCATGCTCCTCATGGTATCACAACACCACTAAGGCCTTAAAAATAAGGCTCCAGACATCCCAAAACAAACTAGTCAGGCTACTTCTTGGCCATAAACATACAACCCACCTAACCCCTGCTTATTTTGCTAGGGTCGGATGGCTCAGGGTTGAGGACAGAGTATGGCAACTTGCTATGGGCCTGGTCTACAAGATACGACACAACATTGGTTGGGATACGCATGTACCTGTCAAAATACTTCAAAAACTTAAATGAAGTCCACGATCACAACACCAGAGGGCAGCTCCACGGATCATGTTCAACACAGAATTGGCACAACAAAGGGAATGAACTCGTTCTCATGCTATACAACAAAAATGTGGAATGCCCTACCAAAAGGAGTAAAGGAGTGTAAAACACTACTCACTTCAAAGCTGCCCTAAAGAGACACCTTCAGGAGGCTGCAATAACAAAGTCTTAACCTACCCCCCCCTAAGCTGATCGTATCACGTTCTGTATAGTAGTGTATATCTGTCTGTCTCTTATATGTCATGATTTGTGTGCGTGGGAACTCATTTTAAACAAGCTTAGAGCTTTTATGAGTTATCCAGTTTAGTAGACCTTGTATTGTGATTGTACTTCCATGTAGCCTACTGTTTCTCATGTCTTACTGAATAAAGTACATCAATCAATCAATCAAACCATGGACTTAATATTAATAATGCATTTTATTTGTAGTGCATTTTTCATTAACTCATTCTGTGCCACAATCCATCAAATCCGTCACGTGGCCTGACACCGCGTGCGCCACAATCCGTCAAATCCGTCATAAATTTGACGGATTTGCTCCATCCACTCCTTGTTTAACCTATAACTTAAAAAGGCTGTATCTCGCTTCCTAAGCACTTTTTTTTTTACAATGAATTTTGGCTGTGGCACTCAGAGCCAAAATTCCATAAATAAGCTGGGCACAGGGAATATCAGAGAGCTACATGGTTAAAACAAATAATCAATCATAGATGGTTAAAAGCAGGGTTTAGAAAATGTCAAGCACTAAAGGTTATTGCTGACTGTGACTGACTTACACAACAATTTAACCCAAAAAGGCCTAGCTTGGAGGAGGAAGCTGTTTGCAGATCAAAGTAAATTGGACATGAGTCGGCTCAATTTATGGCTAATGCTCCCCTCAGAAGATATGGATACTGGAGTTCAATCAGTTAAGAATGATGCCGCAGGACACACATTCCACATACCTGTGTGTGTGTGTGTGTGTGTGTGTGTGTGTGTGTGTGTGTGTGTGTGTGTGTGTGTGTGTGTGTGTGTGTGTGTGTGTGTGTGTGTGTGTGTGTGTGTGTGTGCGTGCGTGTGCGCGTGCGTGTGTGCGTGTGTGTGTGCATCTCCACTGTTTGCCGACCACTTAAAGTTTAAGTGGACAATTTTAAACAAGTCATAAACTGTCATACTGTAACTAACCACAAACATAGTGGTAGTGATGGAAGAATTACTCATATTTGTTTTACTTTCAGTAAAAGTATCAATACCACAATGTACTGTAGCAATACTCTGTTACAAGTAAAAGTCTGTTATAAAAATGTTACTTGACTAAAATTACGAAAGTGTGGCAATCAAAATGTATTTGAAGTACGCTCACAACACTGGAAATACTCCAGTCAAGTAAAAAAAAAAATACCTCAAAATTGTACCTATGTACAGTACTCGAGTACATGTACTTTCCACCACTGCATAGTGGATGGAGAGTTAACTAACTGGCACGGAAGGATGGAAAAATAACTAAGTAGAAGCTCTCCAAATGGCGCAAAACATATATTATTAAGTGTATTAAAACACTGAGTTCAAGCAGAACTTTAAACTGAAACATTCCATTGCCTTTTTCCCCTTTACCCAGGCACATTGTGTATTTATTTACAAGGACTATTTGACAGTTCTGACCTGTTTTCTTTGTTTTCTACTCTTTTCCCCTTTCCTGAACACTGCAAATGATGGAAGCGTGCACTAGAAATAAATTCACCCACTTTTTACACCTGTAAATCTGTGATGTGACAGTAAGAATAGTATGAATTTGAAAAATATGTTGTGTATGTTCTATCTAAGAGTCAGCGATCTCTGTGTGCACAGTTTCACTCTGGAATATTGCCACTACATATTGAAACGGGACGGTACACTGGAACAGAATTAGAACAAAGAATATGTGGCTATTGTGACCTTGGTGAAGTGGAGGATGAAACCCACTTTCTATTGTACTGCCCATTTTATCATGACTTAAAATATATTTGACAAAGTACATGTAGGTCTGTCCCTGGATAATGATTTAGTCAAATATTTATTTGATAACCATACATTCGCAATTTCAAATTTTATCCATAAAGCCTGGAGCCGAAGGAAACATGCAACTTATGCATAATTGCACTGTGATGGATCATACCAACTTGTTCTCACCCCTAACCTTTGAGTTCTTTTGTATTGAAAATATAATATTTGAGTTCACTGTATTGTCTAAGCTAAACATTCAAGTCTGTCTTCTCCTGTTCATTGTCTCCGCCAGGCCGAAAGTAGAAAAAAAAAGTAGTACTTTTACTCCACTACAATTATTTGAAAATTTGAATTACTAGTTACTACCGAACAAACACTCTGTAGCAATGATTACTATCAGAATATAGTACTTTAACCTTTTTTACAAAAAAAACAAAATATATATATATTTATATATATATCACTTACCCTACCGTTAAGTAAAGAATTTGAGTACTTTTTCGACCACTGGTAAAAAGCACGGAACAGAAAAGACTAATTGTTTTAGTTGTAAATGCATTGCTTCCAACAGCCTAATGTGTTCCTGGCTTTTAAAGTGTTGTTTGAACAATGTGTACGACTGCTATAATAGCACGTTTCAGCATTCCTACAACTGTCATATTAAAAAAGGTTAGAAAAAGAAGGTAAAAAGACATTTGTGTTTTACATTTTTACTGCCATGTCTTACGTTAAATCTTCGGGGTCAAAGGCGTACGCTTGTCTTTGGATCTTGTTGTAGATCGGCTATTTTCAAAACATTTTTTATGCATTTTGAACTTGTGAAATATGGGACAGTCTGCACAATGATTACTTTTACTTTTGGTACTTTAAGTATATTTTTGCCGACACTTTTGTACTTTTACTCAGGGACATTTTGAATACGGGACTTGTAACAGAGTACATCTACATTGCAGTATTGATACTTTTACTAAAACACAAAATGTGAGTACTTTTTGAAAAACATGCAGTTAGTCTGGTCTCTATACTGCCTCCCCCTGGGCAGCAGGGGCGCCTGATGGAGGGGAAAGGAACTGGTTGGAATAACGTGTTCCTTCCACGCGCTACATCCTACCGGGGAAACTCGCCCCTGTCAGGTGATAAGAAGCGGCTCGCTAGCTCCTCATGTATTGAAGGAGGCATGAGCTCAGTTCTGGGCTCTCCCCAGGCTGGCAGAGGGAGAGTAGCACCCAGGATTACATAGGCAATTGGCACTGGGTGAGAAAATGGGTTACAAAATCGAGGGATAAAAATTATAAATTAAAACAAAAAAAACAACATCTTCGGGGTCAAAGAATCACCCGTCACAAATAAATGGTTTGGTCCAGTTTCATGAAATCAAAGTTGAAGAGGTTAATCCTACGTTATTTATTTCATTGGTTCTCAAAGTGGGGTCCGGGGACCCCCAGGGGTACTTGAGGCGGTTCCAGGCGGTCCCCAGCTAAATGATGGATAGGAACCAAATGGGCCCTCATGGGTCTGTAACTCTGAGAGTGTACAAATGGAACCAAATGGACCCTAACGGGTCCATTTGGTTCCATTTGTACACTCTCAGAGTTAAATTAACATTGATTTTACAATATGAATTGGGGTCCCAGAGGTACAAATGCCATTAAATGGGGGTCCGTAGCCTAATGCATGTTAAACTGGGGGTCCTTGAAAGTAAAATGGTTGAGAATCACTGAGAGAGCCCTCAAAATCTTCTCTTATGGGGGTCCCTGGCATATCTTTTCAAATGGGGGTCCGTGGGGTAATAAGTGTCAATTTGGGGGTCCTTGACATGAAAAAGTTTGAGAACCACTGATTTATTTTATGAATTTACCAGTGGGAACCCAAGACAAAACAAATAGAAAAAGGCATTGTAATGCTGCTAGCTGGTACTCAAAGCACATGGTGAACATTAAAGAAGTTCTGTTTTATAGCCACGTAAGTAGGTTTGATGTGACAATGGGAGATCAAAGGAAGACCGATGTGCAGTGTGGCGATAACCGCTCTGTGTTGCATGTGGTGGAATGATCACATGTGGTGTACTTTCACTCAAGTACAATTATATGAAAACTTTAGTTACTAGTGAACTGAAGCCGATTCTACATGTCTCCTAAATCTCAACAGTATTCTCAAAAACGTATGTTTCTATATCAGTGGTGCTCAATGTTTTTCATGCCAAGAACCCCCAAAATGATATGTATTTGGCCGCGGACCCCCATCAAAATATGTTGTTCCAGGGACCCCCAGAAGCAAAGATTTGAGTTAAAAATGTTCACTTTAAAAAAATATATATTCAAAGATTTGCACACATTTTCACAATTTTTTCAAAAATAGCAGATCTACAAGCTCATAGCGTGGCACTCGGTGCCGCGCTATGAGCTTGTATATCTGCTATTTTTGAATAGCCCAAAGTGTAAAATAATGCTTTTTAGCTCAAATCAAAAAATGACACAGTTCCAGGTCTTAATGGGTTAACCACTTCAGCCCTATATGTTGGCATTTGAAAATAGCAGAGCTTGTAGATCGGCTATTTTTAAAATATGTTTTATACATTTTGAACTCCTGAAATATGAGACAGTCTGCACAATGATTACTTTTACTTTTGGTACTTTAAGTGTATTTTGATGCCGACACTTTTGTACTTTTACTCGAGTACATTTTGAATACGGGACTTCATATACATAACGTGAGTACTTTTTTTACTATTCTGTGTTGCATGACTGGAGGAGTACACGTGTCTGGATGTGCTGAAGGGCATCTGGGATTTTGGGGACTATTTGTGAACATTTTAATAACAACAAATCTTGTGGGGAAAATATTTTCAGATGGGTTTCTTTGAGGCACTTCGTTGTTTTCTGTTTTCTTTTATGTGATTAATTAACTTTGACAAAAGTTCACCGTTTACGCTGCTTATTGTGATTCTCGCTCTGGAAAATGGCATCTGCTGAACGTTTGCTGAATGTTTAAAATTGTAAATTGTAATTGTTGAGAGTGCAGATCGGCTGTAGGTCGAGGGACTTCATTTGTCTCTCTGACAACAAGGCCCCTGTTTAGGATTTGTGGCATTATGCTGTGTAAGCAGTGGTGGAAAAAGTACTCAGATATTTTAATTGAGTAAAAGCAGCAATACCACAATATAAAAATACTCTGTTACAAGTAAAAGGCCTGTGTTCAACATTTTTACTTGAGTAAAAGTACAAGAGTATTGGCTTCAAAATATACTTAAAGTACCAAAAATAAAAGTACAAAAATGTTTGAAAATCGCAGTTCTACAAGCCCACAACGCGTCACAATGCGACAGCGTTGTGAGCTTGTAGATCGGCTATTTTCAAATAGTCTAGGTATAAAATAGGGCTAAAGTGGTTAATGTATGTTTTATAATGTGATAATTTGTATCTGCAAAGTAACTAACTAAAGTTTTCAAATGATAGTAGTGTAAAAGTACAATATTTGCCTCTGAGATGTAGTGGAGGAAAAGTAAAAGTATTGAAAATTGGAAGTACTCCAATAAAGTAAAAGTACCTCAACATTTTACTTAAGTACAGTACTTGAGTAAATGTTACTTTACACCACTGTGTGTAAGCCTAATGCTTCCAATGCCAGTTCAATTCATGGTCTCAAATCCAGATTCAAGAGCAGACTGCAGACCGAAAAACGACTACGAAAAAACAGAAACTACAACAACAACTAAAAGTCCGGGGAAAACAACAACCAAACCGGTCCAACAGCCAATTTGTCACTAGGCTAATACATCTTCAGTTTCAAAGTCTTATTGCTGAGCATACACTGCTGGTTGTGGGAGGTTTTAGAAGGAAGAGTGGGGGGGCACGCCCCTTCCTCTCCCTGCATGAACTCAGCCCCACGCATGCAGACCAGGAGAGCTCCAGCATAGGAACCACACACCATTCAGAGAAGTGTCAGCTCTCTGCTCTGCTTTAATCCACTTTCTGAGGGACTGAGAGGGGATCTAAAGAGGAGGAGGATCTCCCCCTGCTTCAATGTGTGTGACAGAGGACTCTGCTCTTTTCCATCGACAAACGACTACCAGATGACCGTCCTCGTTCCAACCCTGATCCACAGCAAAACTAAGGTACTCTCTCTCTCTCTCTCTCTCTAGCACAGTTTAATTAAATGTATATTAAATGATTAAGCATCTAAAAGGTAGGGTAAGTGATATGTTTTTGTTAAAACAAAACGTTTTGTGTTAAATGGTTAAAGCACTAATTGTCTGATAGTAATCATTGCTATAGAATGTTTATTCAGTAGCAGGAGTCACTTCAGCTCTACCTGAAAATACATTTTCAGGAGGGTGATAACATTTCAGCCAATCAGAAGAGAGAACCCATTTATCATCTTCAATTGCTTTGTGTTCACGTTCCAATGTCTTTGTGTCATCACTTCAAATTTCATTTGTTTAATCTGTATACTGACTGAGTTCTCTATCCTGATTGGATAAAATTGGTATCCTGAATAAATCTTTAATAAAGAGAAGGAGAAAGAAAATCACTTACCCTACCTAATGGTCCGTTATTGACTGTATTTTATTTTCCTACACCATTTTCTTTCTTTTTAACTGTTTTAGAATCAGAATCAACTTTATAATCACATCACAAGTTTAAAGGTGAAAAGAATCTGCAGAAAATATTGTGTGTTGAGGGAGAGCAAGGAGAAAACACAGTAAAGAACCCGGCAGTCAAAAGAAAAATCTAAGATATGTATGTTTACGCATAGAGCATAAAAAGATGGCAGGTATGTGCATTAGGTTATACGGTTAAGCTGCAAAAAGATGCATGAGGTTAGACGTAAGGTGCATGTGCACCTTGCATGCACATTTTAAGTGCATATTTTGTGCACCTTACGTACTGTAAGGTGCACAAAACATGTCGCTACTGTCGGGCAGAAACCGCTAAACGTCCACATTCTAACTTTTTGTGTTTTTTTCGTAAATTAACGTAACTTGATCTTTCGAGCTTGAAGATCTGCTACTTTTGATGCTTTTGAATTTGAATCCTGAAAAGTTACAGTTTTGGACATATGAGGTTTCCATCCGACAGAGACGATATGTTTTATTGTAAGTGTTTGAAAATGAGGGCTCACCGTCATTGTATGGTTGATGGTGATTTTCTGGCCATGCATTATGGTGTGTGTTGGCTTGTGCACAACGTACCGTTTTGTCGTTTGTTTGCGTTGTTGTTGTTGTTGTTGTTGTTGTTGTTGTTGACCTATAGTGCACAAGGAAAGCATGGATAACTTAGACAGAGGTTAAACGTGGCAATACGTGACTTTTTCATAGACTTCATAGCTAGCTTTAAATACTTGTTTGACAGCACTGTCATCCGTGTTGTGTCAATTCATGTTTTTTATTAATATCAGCCATTTAACCACTTAAACCCTCAATAGTTACGAGGCGTTGTGAGCTTGTAGATTGGCTATTTTTGGTTAATGTTCCCCTCAGAATAGGGAATCTAGGGTTCAAGTGATTCATGTAAAAAATAACAGAAGTTCCTATCACACCAAAGTCCCGTGGCAAAGTTTAAATACTGTAGGGCTGAAGTGGTTAATGTATGTTTTGTAATACTAATCAAAATCACAAAGTAACTTCTGTAGTAACTAAAGTTTCCAAAATATTGTAGTGGAGTAAAAAGTAGGAATATTTGCGCCTGAGATTACTGTAGTAGAGAAGTAAAAGTATTGAAGTGGAAATAATCAACTAAAGTACAAAATACCTTAAAATGGTACTTAAGTACAGTACTTGGTAAATGTACTTTGTTACTTTACACCACTGTCCTCCATTGAGAACTTTTGACACTGGTGTCACGTAGGATACTTACTCGTTGGCAAGTAGCTCTGCCTGAAACTCAAAAGCCCAGCAGTTGTAGACTAATTTGTATCGCTTTGTGTTTAAGCTACTAGGCTACTCACCCAATAATAATCTATTGTTGCAACATGAATTAAGTATCCACAAGTTTCCCAAGGAGCTTACTGTCAATGAGTGTGTCAATGGAGTGGAGTGTGTCAATGATGCCCACATTCATGTTGTCAGTCATTTAATCCATTTGAGGGATCAAATTAGTCAACAATATTGTGGGAACACAACCTGACAGAAACCAGAAAGGCAGTTTAGTCTGCCTACTTCCTCTAAAAGATCTCCCTCCACAATGACAGCTCACCGTCATTGTATGGTTGGTGGTGATTTTCTGGCCATGCATTATGGTGTGTTGGCTTGTGCACAACGTACCGTTTTGTCGTTGCGTTGTTGTTGTTGTTGTTGTTGTTGTTGTTGTTGTTGTTGTTGTTGTTGTTGTTGATGATGATGACCTATAGTGCACAAGGAAAGCATGGATAACTTAGACAGAGGTTAAACGTGGCAATACATGACTTTTGCATCTGGTGCTATTTTTGCATTTTGTGCATGGTACTGTAGCACCACAGGCAGTATTAGATTAACCCAATCATGCATCAAGATCAGTTCAACAGATGTCCTGTATTAGAGGCACTGGGGAGACGAGTGATTTTTTATTATTATATCGCTGCTGTCTTTGCACCTACAGATATACAGTAGCCAATACCAGGGGTCAGGGGTGGGGGGTTCCTTCCATTCCGACATCTCGCCACTCCGACTAGTTGCGTCCGCGTGCGGTTAGGGTTAGGGTTAGGTATAGGGTTCGTAGCGTTAACGTCGGAAAGGCGACATGTCGGAAAGGCGACATGTCGGAAAGGCGAAATGCACCCGTCAGGGGTCTTCAACGTTTTTCAGTCCAAGGACCCCTTAGTCCTGAGAGAGAGATGAAGCAGGGACCCCCACTGTTAAAAATACATCCACAGATGCACTAACTAGGCTCTATTCACAGCAGCCATATTATGAAGACATTCACAGGTGTTACCAATGATATTAATGAAGGCTCTGTTCCATTTAGTGTAACACAGTGGTTTCCACGACCCCCATAACTCTGAGAGTGTACAAATGGAACCAAATGGACCGGTTCCATTTGTACACTCTCAGAGTTACACACCCGTTAAGTGCCATTTGGGAGTGTTTCCAGTGAGCCAACATGCACAATATCAGCACCCTGACTCTGTTTGACCAGAATGGAACATCGCCTTCATTAGTATCATTGGTAACACCTGTGAATGTCTTCATAATATGGCTGCTGTGAATAGAGCCTCTTGGACACAGTGTTGTTACCTGGAGTCACTGGGTGTTTCGGGTCTTGCAACAGACACCCTCCTCCAGGCGACCCGACCGAGGCTGATCAGACCGCGGCCTGTGTCCAAGTGGCTTGCTACTACACAGGCCGGGGTCTGTTGTTTAGGCTGCGTGGTAATCCCAGCCATCTGCGTAGATAGCTGCTCACGCTTCGGATCAAAGCCTTCCACCACAGTCATCGGGACCTCGACCTCATAGATGAGCAGAGGCCAGAGGATTCTTGGGAGGATTCCATGCTGGTAGATCCAGCATTAGAATCCTCCACTACATATTGTATAAACTTGTGTTACAGATTAAACTTTGTTCATAGACTTCATAGCTTAGACTTCAAATACTTGTTTGACAGAACTGTCATCAGTGTTGTGTCAATTCACGTTTTTCATGAATTTCAGCCATTTAACCACTTAAACCCTCAATAGTTACGAGGCGTTGTGAGCTTGTAGATCGGCTGTCTTTGGTTAATGTTCCCCTCAGAATAGGGAAGCTAGGGTTCAAGTGATTCATGTCAAAAATAAAAGAAGTTCCTATCCTACCACACCAAAGTCCCTGCGCCAAAGTTTAAATACTGTAGGGCTGAAGTGGTTAATGTATATTTTGTAATAATAATCAAAATCAACAAAGTAACTACTGTAGTAAATAAAGTTTCCAAAAATATTGTAGTGGAGTAAAAAGTAGGAATATTTGCCTGTAGAGTAGAAGTAAAAGTATTGAAATAATCCACTAAAGTAAAAAGTACCTTAAAATGGTACTGAAGTACAGTACTTGAGTAAATGTACTTAGTTACTTTACACCACTGTCCTCCATTGAGAACTGGCACTGGTGTCACATAGGATACTTACTGGTTGGCAAGTAGCTCTGCCTGAAACTCAAAATCCCAGCAGTTGTAAGCTAATTTGTATCGCTTTGTGTTTAAGCTACTAGGCTACTCACCCAAAAATCAATTGCTGCAACATAAATCCAGTATCCACAAGTTTCCCAAGGAGCTTACTGGGGAAAAGGGAGTGTGTGTCAATGATGCCCACATTCCTGTTGGCAGTCATTCAATTCATTTGAGGGATCAAAATCAGTGAACAATAATGTTCATAACAGAAACCAGAAAGGCAGTTTAGTCTGCCTACTTCCTCTATAAGATCTCCCCCCACACAGCTGATTCTAATCACTTAACAAGCACCATGTAATCCCCATGCAGAGATCCATATGATATCCACTTGAAAGTGTTGGTTGTGTCAGTTATAATATATCGGTTGTCACAAAATATCTTCTTCCCCACGAGATTCACATGGACAACATTATATGTGACGGGGTGAATTCACAGCAGTTCTAAATAGGCCTACATGATTGTAAACTTCCTTGAGCTCATTATACAGACAGTGTATTAACCCTAGCCCCAGTGTTAATTTTGACAGCAGTCTTTTGAATAACACACCATTTAGTTTTAGTCATATTTTAGTCTTCTGAAAATTGTTTAGTCTTAGTCTAGTCCAGGGGTCTTCAACGTTTTCAGGCTGAGGACCCCCTAGCTGAGAGAGAGATGAAGCAGGGACCCCCACTATATTGTATAAAATTGTGTTTCAGCTAAACCTTTGCTGTTCTTTTTTCCCTCTAGACCTATACCTCTTTGCCAAAAATAGCCGATCTACAAGCTCACAACGCCTCGCAGCGCGAGGCGTTGTGAGCTTGTAGATCTGCTATTTTTGGCCAAAGTTCTCCTCAGAAAAGGGATGCTAGGGTTCAAGTGGTTAATGTAAAAAAGAAACACAAAGATTTGGCGGACCCCCTGTAGTAGCTCTGAGGACCCCCTAGGGGTCCCGGACCCCCTGTTGAAGACCCCTGGTCTAGTCTTAGTCGACTAAATATCAAAACCTTAGTCTTAGTCGACAAAATTAACACTGCCTAGCCCCCAGCCATGCACCTGATTCGGATGCTATCAATGCATTGAATGGGACATAAAGATGGTCTGATCCAATATGTGTTTGGTGCAGCAGTCAAACACGTCATGCACTGTGAATAGTGTGAAGACATTCACAGGTATTACCAATGATACTAATGAAGGCTCTGTTCCCTTCTGGTCTAACAGAGTCAGGGTGCTGATATTGTGCATGTTGGCCCACTGGAAACACCAGTGGGTCTACAGTTGGGGTCCAGGGACCCTCATGGGCTTCCAAATGGCCCCTTACAGGTGTGTAACTCTGAGAGTGTACAAATGGAACCAAATGGACCCTACGGGTCCATTTGGTTCCATTTGTACACTCTCAGAGTTATGGGGGTCGTGGAAACACTGTGCTACACTAAATGGAACAGAGCCTTCATTAGTATCATTGGTAACACCTGTGAATGTCTTCATAATATGGCTGCTGTGAATAGAGCCTATCTCGTGTAAAGATTTTTTTTTAAATATATTTTACTAAATACACTTTTTTTTTGCCAGAACTTTCAAATGGATATGAAACTACACGACAAGAGCTAATTACCCCAAGTCACAGCAATTAATTATTGGGTGAGTAGCGTACAGTAGCCATACACACAGAGCACAGAGAGACAGAGAGAGAAAGAGAGATTTTCTCCATCACTGAAAACAACAGTGCATAAAATGACCGCTATATGTTCTATAGGGCTAGGCGGGTGCATACCGCCATTCCGACATCCCACCATTCCGACATCCCGCCATTCCGACATCCCGCCATTCCGACGTATCACCATTTCGACATACCACCATTCCGACATTTAGTCCCGCCATTCCGACAGTCCATAAATCCCAAATTCATTTTCATGGCTATATATATATATATATATATATAGCTAAAATGACATTATTGGATATATATAAGGGGTGGCTTTAGGCAGGCTGGCTGGCTCCAGGCTATGGAATGCCAAAGCTGCCGTATCTAGATATAAATACATAAATAAATAAATGAATTTATAAAGCAATAAATGCTAAAATAAATAAATAATTGTGCAAAGAAATATACAATTAAATATTGAAATGTATTAATTTATGTCACCATTTATGTATTTATTTATTTATTTATATATTTATGTATTTATTTATGTATTCATTTATTTTTATATTTATGTTTTTATTTATGTTTTTAATTATTTATGTATTTATTTACGTATTTATTTATTTAATTATTTATTTAAACATTTATTTAAACATTTAATGCCGTATTTCATTGACGGTATGTTAATGAGGGGGGCGTGTCTTGCCGTCCCATTCAGGCTTTAGCAATCAAACCCAGAGCGATCAAACACCAAAAAAATAACTTCCAGCCCATACAGCTGGTCAGTGGTCAAATGTATTATTATTTTGTTGATGATGATAACTGCGTTTATGTTCATAATAATTTGGTTTGATTTGATAAATTAACAAATAACAATGAAAGCCATAATATATTTAAAAATCACACCCTGTGTGAAGGAAGCGGCACCTTTGATGAGCCCCGTGCTCAAACATACATACATACTGTTTGTCATCAATATGTGTTTATAGCCCAGCCACGTGTCATGTGAAGCTTGACCAATCAGACGGACGGACATACGGAGGGACACACGGACATACACACGGACAAAGTCAGATATAGAGCGGCTGGCGCCGCTAAAAATATGAAGCAAAACTAAATAATATATAACAATAAATAAATGCTTGGGGATAATCCCCAACATGTTCAAAAAGGAATAGGAAGAAATGAAGACGTATTTACTCCTACCCCCTTCGTATGTATCCTTCCTGATTCATATAAACAATTACAAATTTAAATCTATATCATAAATCCTATGATATCTGTATAAATGAAATATATATTTCAAAAAATCTTATACATATGATATTTACACACACATTTATTACAGAGAAAACAGAACCGAATGTTTTTGCAATCATCACACAGTAGCCTACTGTCACTGTATGTATATTAAACATATCATATTCATCTGCAGTCATCCATCACACAGTTGTTCTATTAAATAAATGATATTAATGTCTATTATGGCTGTTTTGGACGACTGGGCACCTGGACATCTGGGCACTATGGTACATGTGGGCACCTGTACAACTGGGCACTAGGGACATGTGGGCACTTGGAGAGGTGGGCAACAAAACCATCTGGGCACTAGGGACAGGAGGGCACCTGGAGAGGTGGGCACCAAAACCATCTGGGCACTAGGGACATGTGGGCACCTGGACAAGTGGGCAATTAGGGGTGGAGACATATGGGCACTAGGGACATGTGGGCACCTGGACAACTGGGCATTAGGGACATCTGGGCACCTGGACAAGTGGGCAATTAGGGGTGGAGACATCTGGGCACTAGGTACATATGGGCACCTGGACAACTGGGCATTAGGGACATGTGGGCACCTTGACAACTGGCACTAGGTACATGTGGGCACCTTGACAACTGGGCACCAAAGCCATCTGGGCACCATGGACATGTGGGCACCTGGACAACTGGGCACTAGGGACATGTGGGCACCTGGAGAGGTGGGCACCAAAACCATCTGGGCACTAGGGACATGTGGGCAACTGGGCACCCGCCGTTCTAAAAATGGTTTATGCCACTTTTTAAGGTTAACACATTGACTGCCATCGGCTAATCTCAGAACGTCCATCGTAGTGCCAAGCAATTTCTTACCTTTTTTGTTTTTTTGATTCCGTCATAGGCCCCGCTAAATCCGTTTAAAATCCGCGTTCATTTGGTTCGACACAAACACGGGACCCGACCGAACAAAACGCTGAAAACCGTGCGGCGATCCGACACTGCATTCTGGAGAACGAGAGGAAAACGCTAAAATGGTGGATGCGGTGAGAAAAACAACAAGCCAGAGATAATGGCGTCCAAAGTTGACCGCTAGACAGGAAACGGAGGCGGGAGAAAAACCGGAAACAGTATTATTTCGTTTCCGGTCCGCCCACTTCGAGACCGGAAGTGCAAAAAAAATCCGGAATCTGCACCTGCACGATTTAACATGGGAAAACTACGGGACTACGGGCTACGGGAACGGCAGTTAACGGTTGGATTTAACGGCCCGTAGGACTACGGGCCTGGCAGTGGATGTGTTAATACCATGGTATGTTGTTTTATATAATGGCATATACCGTATTTTTTAAATGGTATGCCTTTCCAAAACGGTATGTGCCTACGGTATGTGCCTTTCCAAACCGGTATGCACCGTTCCTGGGAGTGGTATGCAAAATTGGTTTATACCACTTTTTAAATGGTATGTCGTTTTATATATAATTATCTATAATAACACTATTGTAGTGGCTATTTGTCAACAACAATAAAAACTCAAAAGCGACTGAGGCACCAGGCAGCGAATCTTATGCAGATCAGGGGGTAATTGGAATGAGTCCATTGTCCAGACAGGCGGCGAAGTTTTGTGGTATTTATTTAGCTCTCCAAGATGAACAATATACAAAAAGGATATTGAAATGTTTGCACATTATAATCACAACACTCTAATAATAATAATAATTATATTAATAATACTAATACTAATACTAATAATAATAAGGGTAATAATAATAATAATTATTATTATTATTATTATTATTATTATTATTATTATTATTATTATTATTATTATTATTATAGTGTTGTGATTATAATGTGCAGACATTTCAACAAGTGGTAAAAACCAATTTTGCATACCACTCCCATAAACCATTTTTAGAACGGCGGGTGCCCAGTTGCCCACATGTCCCTAGTGCCCAGATGGTTTTGGTGCCCACCTCTCCAGGTGCCCACATGTCCCTAGTGCCCAGTTGTCCAGGTGCCCACATGTCCATGGTGCCCAGATGGCTTTGGTGCCCAGTTGTGAAGGTGCCCACCTGTCCAGGTGCGCACATGTCCCTAATGCCCAGTTGTCCAGGTGCCCACATGTACCTAGTGCCCAGATGTCTCCACCCCTAATTGCCCACTCGTCCAGGTGCCCAGATCTCCCTAGTGCCCAGTTGTACAGGTGCCCACATGTCCCGAGTGCCCAGATGGTTTTGGTGCCCAGATGGTTTTGGTGCCCACATGTACCATAGTGCCCAGATGTCCAGGTGCCCAGTCGTCCAAAACAGCCATAATAGACATTAATATCATTTATTTAATAGAACAACTGTGTGATGGATCAGGGGTTCCCAAAGTAGGGGTCGCGACCCCACTTGGGGTCGCGGGAGACTGACGTGGGGTCGCGAAATTATTTTGGGTCATTTAAAAAAAAAAAAAAAAAAAAAACTTTTTTATTTTTTATTTTTTTTAACTTTTTATTCAACAGAATGGATGAAATACCATCTAAAATGATCACAAATGGTACATTTTACCATTTTAACACATTACAAATGCGCACCGAACGTGCAAGTTTATGTGCATAAATGACCTCCAGGTTTAGGTGGGGTCGCGAGTCAATTTCCGCCTTATTTTGGGGTCGCGGGCTGAAAAGTTTGGGAACCCATGTGCTAGGGGAAAACACAGGACTGTAGACTGTGATAGAAATACACATACCTTATGGCAGGGGTTCCCAAAGTAGGGGTCGCGACCCCACTTGGGGTCGCGGGAGACTGACGTGGGGTCGCGAAATTATTTTGGGTCATTTAAAAAAAAAAAAAAAAAAAAAACTTTTTTATTTTTTATTTTTTTTAACTTTTTATTCAACAGAATGGATGAAATACCATCTAAAATGATCACAAATGGTACATTTTACCATTTTAACACATTACAAATGCGCACCGAACGTGCAAGTTTATGTGCATAAATGACCTCCAGGTTTAGGTGGGGTCGCGAGTCAATTTCCGCCTTATTTTGGGGTCGCGGGCTGAAAAGTTTGGGAACCCATGTGATGGATGACTGCAGATGAATATGATATGTTTAATATACATACAGTAACAGTAGGCTACTGTGTGATGATTGCACAAACATTCGGTTCTGTTTTCTCTGTAATAAATGTGTGTGTAAATATCATATGTAGGCTATAAGATTTTTTGAAATATATATTTAATTTATAAGAGCAGTAGGCCCAACAAGCTGTCATGCTGGCAATATTCTCACAAAACATAGACTTTGCGTAAAAGGGACCTGTACCCCCAATAGCCTAGTATGTACTGTAGGCTGTAAGCCAACACAGAATAATAATAATGAACAATAACAATAATAAGGGTAATAATAATAATAATAATAATAATAATAATAATAATAATAATAATAATAATAATAATAATAATAATAATAATAATAAAAGCAATTACAATCCCGATACTCGGGAGGGTGATCATAAAGCAATAGGGGTAATAATAATAATCTCCATTAGGCACTTTACCCTTGTCGGAATGGTGGAACTATTCCCAAAATGGAACGTGCCGCCACTCCGACACAGTGAACATAACTTTGTCGGAGTGGCGGAATGTTTTTTTTAATGGATGGTACCACCACTCCGACAATTAGAAGTCAATGTCGGAGTGGCAGCATGTCGGAATGGAGAGTGAACACCGGGCTGGGCAAATGCCTGAAGTTCTGTCAGTACAGTACATCTACTGCATAGTGTGATATTTTCATTTGTATCAGACCTCACCGTCATTGTATGGTTGATGGTGATTTTCTGGCCATGCATTATGGTGTGTTGGCTTGTGCACAACGTACCGTTTTGTCGTTTGTTTGCGTTGTTGTCGTTGTCGTCGTTGTAATTGTTGTTGTTGTTGATGATGGTGACCTACAGTGCACAAGGAAAGCATGGATAACTTAGACAGAGGTAAAACGTGGCAATACGTGACTTTTGCATCTGGTGCTATTTTTGCATTTTGTGCATGGTACTGTAGCACCACAGGCAGTATTAGATTAACCCAATCATGCATCATGAACAGTTCAACACACAGTCTCAATTTTAGTAAAATTGGTCTATATAAACCTATTGTAAATCCAAACTCAATCCTTGCTTCTGGTGACTGATATTGTTGTCCTTATAATGTGTGAGGGGGCCGTGTTTTTTCAATTACTTTTTACATTTTTTAAAAATAATTGTTTGGGGAACATTTAAAAAAAATACAAAAAAAAAAAAATGAATGAATGAAATGAAATGAAAAAAGTAAAAATGGAGTTTGAAGTTACAAAGGGTTTGTTGGAAGGGGGTGTGTCTGATGAAATGAAATATCTAAATACTAAATCAAGCAACTTAAAAACAGTCTGGGGTGAAAGCCTGAGTAGATGATAAAATGACCCCAAACATGTTGAATGTTTGGGGTCGTTTGGGATGAATAGCGTCGATTGCCTGCTACTTCTAGTATGCCAGTGGTTGCTGGATGGCTATATTTAGCGTATGTAGAAAATGTAAATGTCTCTGTTATAGTCCTCTATGACTTTAACTCATACAATAGTTGTCCATGGTTTCACTGTGATGTCTCTGGGATATTTTAGAATGTTAACTGGTACAACATCCAAAACATGGTGAAGATTACATTTCCTGTCAAATCTACGTAGATCTAAGTGAGTTAGTTGTCAACTTGGTTGCTGACAAAACGTGTTGATTTGATGTATTTGACATTTACATTTGATATCCATCAAAGACAGAATGTGTACTCAAAGGGTAAGACCACTTTGGTAGAGGTTTGGGTTGTGTAATTACCTTGCCATGATGTAATTCCAAAGATGGGCAAGAAATAAAAAATAATTGCTCTATTGATTAGAAATTGATAATTCAAAATATGCTCCTCATTGACTTACATTGTACGGTAAAACAGCTCTCAAAGTCACTCTTTTACCACATAAACGAACGCAAACAAAGTTGATTCAGACAATATAGAACATCACCAAACCCAGTACTGTTTTTTTTTTTTAAATAAAAATGTCAACTACCTGTTGATTTTACCATTTTGAATAAGTAGAAAATCCGCGGATCCGGATCCAGATCTTCAAATAGTAAAATCAACAGGAAGTTGACATTTTTATTAAAAAAACAAACAGTACTGGGTTTGGTGATGCTCTATATTGTCTGAATCAGCTATGTTTGGGTTCATTTATGTGCTAAAAGAGTGACTTTGAGAGCTGTTTTACATTACAATGTAAGTCAATGAGCATATTTTGAATTATCAATTTCTAATCAATGGAGCAATTATTTTTGATTTCTTGCCCACCTTTGGGGTTACATCATGGCAAGGTAACTACACAACCCAAACCTCTACCAAAGTGGTCTTACCCTTTAAGAATCAGAATCATCTTCATTGCCTAATCACAGGTTTATACTGTAGGTGTAAAGAAGTTGGTGAAATTCGTTGTTGCGCAAAGCTCCCATCTTTTTAGTTGTTTTTAGGGTTAGGGTAAGAAAAAGAAGATGAGAGCGAGGAGAGAAAGACAGAAAAACAGAAACCTTGAAAACTCCACCCTGACAAGCACTTGGAATTGTTGAGTCATTCAATTGTCTTTGACTTGGTTCCTCAGATAAATATTGTGAAAATAGCCTATCTACAAGCAATGCGAGGCGTTGTGAGCTTGTAGATCGGCTATTTTCACAGTTCTTGCCTCTTTCTTATATTATTTGGCAAGTTTTTATAGTATAGTATAGGTTTGTTGATTAATTTTGATGCACAGATGCGGTAATGGTATTTTTTTTTTAGGTATTAAAAGTCCTTAAATTGTCACTTTACGGTCATCTAGGGTGATACCACAGATTGATAACCATTGATATAAAGTGCAGACAGTAATTGTCAACGTACTCGTCAGGTTCAACCACAAGGTCAACTTTCACAGGTAAAATCCACATGGTAGATCAAGGGGAAAAGTACATTGCAATACTAGGAGCTGGAGATCAACTAGGAGATCAACTAGGAGATGAGATCAACTAAGGTCAACTAGGAGATGGAGATGACGTGCAGCTCATGGATGTAGGGGTCATTTAGCATTGAGCAGCAGCAGCAGATTACACCTGTAGTTTGATCATTGCCACAGTGAGGCGCTGGCACTGATGAACATGTCATAATGGACTAACTGTCAGTGCAGATAAGGGCCTACTCGGTTTCCTCTTCCACGGTTAAATTATTAAAGGTGTTCTAAGTGACATTTCTTGTAAAAAATAAGTTAAATAGTTCAATATTTCAACACTACTCATGGCTATAGAGTGTTCCCTCCAGCTCAGAAAATACATTTTCAGGACAGGATACCAATTTTATCTATTCGGGAGAACAATAAAACCTTTGTTTTAACCACGACTTTAAAGCACCTTTATACTGAGACAATCATGCCCATGCCTCATCTTTATAGTTCCTTACTGCCTTCTGTCCTGGCTTTAACCTAACAGTAAAAACGTACGTCGTACGCTATGCTAATTTAAAAACATCAGAGCTTTTGCTTTGGCACTCTTGCTGTGAGCAGAGCTAGAGTGCGTCACCCCAAAATGATCAATTACCGTACTCCGTGAAACTAGCGGTCCAAGATGTAAACTCCCACACAACTCTTACAGTGAAAAACAAGTGTATTATATTCAGTCATATACTCAGTTATTCCAGAACAGCTCATTTTCTTTGGGAGGTGTGTTGGAGTTAGTTTATACTGTAAGTGGATTTGTGATATAGTTTTGCTGTTAATCATTGGACCCCAGTTTTCCTCAGCTCGAGTTTAGGGCCTATTTGATTTGTATCTGGATTCTTTCATTCACCGTGAAGGAATGCAACAAAAACAAAACTATTCAGTGAATTAAAGGCTTCACGCTGTGCGTAATTGACAGGAAATAAAGTCATTTTGGAGGTTGAACTATATTGCTTTCACATCTTGTGAGAGTAGAACTTTCTGGTTCCTGCTGCTTTACTGCTTTACTGTAAATTTGTTCCTTCTGGAACGCCTCATTCCATTTGGGATTGTTTCATGGATAATCACAGAAGCAGTGCAAGTTACTGCATGTGAGCAAAAAGTGGTTTAAGTGCTCACATTTCTAAGTATCAATACTGCAATGTATAAATATACTTAATATACTAATATAGTATAAATAATAATACCAAAAGTAGAAAGAACTCATGATGGAGAACGTCCCATTTCACAAGTTTGCAAATGTGTAAAATGTTTAAAAATCTTTTTGTCTCTGAGATGTAGTGGAGTAGAAGTTAAGCAAAAACACCTCAAAATTGTACTTAAGCAGAATAAGCACAGTACTCAGTTACTTTACACCATTGGGTTGTGCATGTTCCGTTTGATGTTGCAGGTACAGTGTCTGTGTGTGCTGGTGTTCCTGAGTGTCCCTCTGACCACCATGGGGGACGCCGTCTCTGGTCCTTGTAGACACTCCATCACCAGGGAACATCTGCTGACACTCAAACATCTAGTAAGTCATCACAGCAGCAAAGCTCCCTGCATGATACCAAACCCTATCACCTACAAGGTGATAGGGTGATCACCTCGTTTGGTATCATGCAGTGAGCTTTAGATGGTGTAAAATCCCTATTATATGCCCATGGGACTTGTGTTACAGTGGGGCCCTTGTGTCATTTAGACATGTCTATTGATGTTGCGTGCCGCATTCGCACGGGATGAACACAGGGTTTTACTCACATTTACTGGCATTATATTATCCCCCTGGATATGATTAAAAAGATATATATTGAGCCCTTTTAAAGAGAGAAACATTATCCTCAGACTGCCTGTCATCCGTCTCATCATCGTTTGAGATCTAAGATTTGACTACTACTAAGTTAGTCTATCTACTTCCTGTAAGTAGACATACTTATGTAACATATTTTAGAAATATTTGTAGACATATTTTATGTAACAAATAAAACCAGTGCTGACTTATCCTATTAGTCATTAGTTTTTAATAAAAGTCTATTAATTCCATTCCCTACCAATCCATACAGACTGGAAATAAACAAGGGAAGAAAGAAAGACAGACAGACAGACAGACAGACAGACAGAGCACCCTATGCGCGTGCAGATGATGTTAACAGATATTCATGCATTCAAGTGTTCTGATTAATAGATGTGTGTTCGATGTACACCTGCCTGCAGTCTGTTTGATTAAAATAAGCCTGATCTGCCATTAAATATATAATGTAGGCTAATTCTGTGAACGGATTGATTGCATTAAATGCGCCAAAATATTCATATGGCTCTGTTGCACTTAAATATTATGATGTGCTCTATCACACCGGAACCGCTTGCTACTGTAGCCTTCTGTATTAAATACAGAAATGTTGTCATAAAGACCTCTTTATATACAAAACAAATTGTCAAATATATGCTATATAAAAGAACCAAATGGGCGCAGGCGTTTCCCAAAAAAAACTCCATGTTCTTAAAGTGTCACATGTCATTCACACAGATGGATAACCAGCTGAGAAATGGATGTACAATAAACTACACATTCATAGAGCGCAGAGGTTTGGTAAGGTCAACTTTTACTCTGTCAACATTCTCCTGTAGGTCAGTGGTTCTCAGACATGTCAAGGACCGCCAAATTAATATGTATTTGGCTGCAGAACCTCATCTGAAAACATTTTGTGCCAGGGACCCCCATACAAGATTTGCGTTGTTAAAGGGATATTTCGCTTTCAAGCATGTTTGGGGTCATTTTAACATCGACGCTGGCTTTTGTGAGCAGACCACAAACAGTTTTTAAGTTGCTTGATTCAATATTTTTTTATATTCATTTTATCAGACACGTGTAACTTCCCAAACTCCATTTTAACCATGATAGATTCATCAAAAACACCCATCCTTGGTTCTGGTGACTGATATTGTCCTTCTAATGGGTGAGGAGACCGTGTTTTTTTCAATTACTTTTTTCATTAATGTTTTATATTTTTGTGGGGAAATTAAAATAAAATTAAATAAATGAAAAAGGTAATTTAAAAAACACGTCCCCCTCACGTATTAGAAGGACAATATCAGTCACCAGAACCAAGGACGTGTGTTTTCAATAAATCTATCATGGTTAAAATGGAGTTTGAAGTTACAATGGGTTTGTATAGGAAGGGGGCGTGCCTGATAAAAATAATATCAAATATCTAAATACTGAATCAAGCAACTTAAAAACTGTCTGGGGTTCTCACAAAAGCTAGAGTATAATATCCCTTTAAAATGTTATAAAAATATTCCAAATGTGTCAAAATGTTTATTTTTCTTTCAAATTGACAATGTACTGTATATAAAGGGTTAAAGTGGTTAAACTTATTTTGATGCTAAATTAACAAATTTGACTGGGGACCCCCTGAAACGAACTCAAGGACTCCCGGAGGTCCCCGAAACCCCCCTTTGAGAACCACTCGTTGAGGTCTTAGGAGTCCTTGTATTAAACAGAAAAGTCAGAATGCACATGTGATTATGCTATCCAAGATCTGCTATTTTCAAAAGACATTTTGACTATCTGTATCTATAAAGGACATTTTGAACTTGTGAAATGGGACATTCTGCATAATGAGTAATTCAACTTTTGCTACTTTAAGTATATTTTGATGCCAATACTTTTGTACTTTTACCGAGTACATTTTTATTACCGGACTTTTACTTGTAACAGAGTATTTCTACACTGCAGTATTGATACTTTTACTAAGTAAAAAGTACTTTTTCCACCACTGGATTCTGATGTATTCTTATATAATCTTTTCACAGAGTAAATGCTGCTTTGTGAAAGCGGCGTTGCCATGGATACTGGACCTGCTCAGCGCACACTTCAGATACAGCAGAGGATCCATCAACCACAGCCACGTCCTCACCCTGAGAACACTCATCCTCAACCTCTACTCCCAGAGATGTGTGCCTCAGATCGATGAGGAGGTGGAGGTGTGTGTGTGTGTGTGTGTGTGTGTGTGTGTGTGTGTGTGTGTGTGTGTGTGTGTGTGTGTGTGTGTGTGTGTGTGTGTGTGTGTGTGTGTGTGTGTGTGTGTGTGTGTGTGTGTGTGTGTGTGTGTGTGTGTTCGTGTGTGTTCGTGTTCGTGTTCTTGTGAGCTACAAATGTACCCACAAAGTAGAATTTGAGAAATGGACATTTTGAGGAACATTTTCCTGGTCCTCACAATAAAAATAATTGTTTTAAAGAGCTGGAGAGACATTGAGACTCCTGTTACTGAACAAACACTCTATAGCAATGATTACTATCAGAATATAGAGCTATTTGACACTGTTACTGAACAAACACTCTATAGTAATGAGTACTATAAGAATATAGAGCTATTTAACACGTATTTTAACCAAAGAAAATCATTTACCCTACCTTTAAAGGCCCAAAAAAATGTCTTCCATGCCAATGAATGACCTGATTTTGCTTAACAGGATGCTTTGAAAAGTTCAAAGCCATCATTTCGATTTAGAAAGTGAAGAAAGTGAAGTAGAAAGTAGACAAAAGTGCAGAGATGGTCATGGAAATAATAACAATAATAGACTTGACTTTTAAAGCAAATTTTGAAAATGGGTTACAAATTGCTCCATCTACGCTTTCCCTCTCAGCTTTCCTACTTTAATATCTTAAGTAGGAAATAAAATAAAATAATGTTCAAAGGGATGAGGACTAACCACTCTCCCTCTTTAAAAACACAGCATGTGTTCTCCATCGTGTCCACTGGACTAGTATGCATTAGTATTTTATTTATTTATGGTAATATCATTGACCACTCATTTTGCATGTCCTTGGCAAAAATAAAACACAAACAGCAGTGGTTTCTTGCACTCTGCATATATCTCTAAACTGAAGTATTTTACGACCAAAATCTGGTGATCAGATGAGAACTCATTGGAAACGGCTTGGACTCGGGGCCCATTTGGCATGAGGCGATTCACACAATCAAAGACTAGCCTGATGAACACCCGTTGTGTGGCTGATCCACGTTGGTCTGTTGTCCAATTAGAGGCAGAGTAATCTGCACACATACCAAGTGTTTATGCTGGTCTTTGATTGTGTTAAACAAATCAAATCAACAACTTTAATAGGAGAGAAATTGTTAAAAGGCTAAAAATGTAGCAAAGAGAAAAACATTAAAGGAGCAGTTCACACCAAAAATTACTTATGTTCTATAACTAATTACACACCCCCATCAAGCCTTGAATTCATGGAACATTTTTAGTTTTTGTCGCATTCCTAAGCCAATAATTTGATGACCGGCGGAGTCTCCAGTAGGAGACTCAAATGCAGGTCAATTTAGTCTACAGTCATCAAATTATTGGCTTAGAAAAAAACAAGAAAATCTCCATGAATTCAAGGCTTCATGGGGTGTGTAATTGATAGAAAATAAGTCATTTTTTGGGTGAACTACTCCTTTAAGTTAAGACTAAAAGGCAGATATACAGAGTACAAGGGACCACCTTGAAGGGTGTTCAGGATTAAAGCGGCACTATGTTACTATCCTCTTCTACCCCAGATTTGAACCCAGTTTTCTGTGCAGATGCTGAACGTTTACCATTGAGCTAATAGAGCCGGCCTACTTGCCCAGGGGATAAATGTAATCTTGACCATCAGGTCAAAATTCAAAAGTCAGATCCTGTGACCCTTGACACAATCTAAATGTCTCAATAGAAGAGCAGGGAGACAAAATCCAACCACCCCAATTGTATAAGTTATATTGTATTATACTCTAACATACAGATTGGACAAAATGACAGTTTATTCGTAGAAAAAAGTAACAGTGCCGCTTTAAGCTTTGAAAGAAAAGTAACTACACAAAACCACAAGTGGATTTTTATAATTTTCCCAACACCAAAAGAGAAAATGAAAGCTGTTTTAGTGCTGGTTAGCAATATTAGCTTACCTGTTGTAGTGATGCTCACCGCAGGGTTCCCAGTTTGATCCCGGGCTCCCCCAGAGTTAGTGTCGAAGTGTCCTTGAGCAAGACGCTGAAGCCTTGCATGGTTTCCTCCGCCATCGGTGTGTGAATGGGTGGGTGAACGGGTGAATGTAATGCACAATCTATGTAAAGCGCTTTGGATAAAAGCGCTATATAAATGCACCATTATTATTATTATGTTAATAGCACTTATAACAAGTCTCTCCTGCCTCAGGATAAACCAGAGCATTTGGAGAGGCCCTTCAGAGGCTCTCCCTCAGAGGCCCTGCAGATGGCGCTGGAGGTGCTGTCTTCATACTGGGAGCTGGTGGCTTCTGCTGATGCTCCTGTGAACTGGAACTGTCAGAGAGAATATACACAAGTGTCTGCTGTCACCACAGAAACATCCTACACCACAAGCCTACCGAAGGAACAACACACCACAAGCCTACCTAGACAAGACTTTATGACAGGTGGGCTGCTGGTTTTCTGGGGGGGGGATTGATTGACCTGTGTGTGATGGTGTAAAGTAACTAAGTACATTTACTCAAGTACTGTACTTAAGTGTCATTTTGAGGTATTTTAGTTTGTACTTTACTTCATGTCTATTCCACAGACAGAGCTGCGAGGAGCTCAGCGTCAGCCTCTCAGATGAGTCCACAGACCCATCTGTACAAGTGTGGCTTCATCATCGCTTCTATCTGTGGAGGATTGATGTTCATGCTCACCCTCTACTGCGTCATCCTGCAAAAGGTACAGCAATTAAATATGTTTGTCCAATTTAATTACTCAGGAATAACTCACTCACATCATGCAGTATGCGGGATGGACTTTCGGTCGACTATACCCCTTACTTCACACTTTGGCTATTCAAAAATAGCAGATCTACAAGCTCATAGCGCGGCACCAAGTGCCGCGCTATGAGCTTGTAGATCTGCTATTTTTGAAAAAGCGTGAAAAACATGTGTAACTGTCACATTTTTTTGTTCAAAATGTTGCATTTTTTTGGGCAGATTTTGTTAGTTTTTTTCGTGTTTTGGTTACTTTATTTCGGTTTTAGGGTTAGGGTTAGGTTATTTAATTCTTATTTTTGCCTGATTTTACAGATTTATTATCAAAAAATATGTATATTTTTTATTTTTTCAAAAAGTGGGGGGTATGAAATCACGGATCTGTGAGAGTGAGGGTGTCCCGTTGTACGCACAGTGAATGGCCGTGACGCCCCTGGGGCTTAGCGAAAGGTCCATTGAGTCTTGACCATCAGGTCCAGGCATGCAATGCTCATTAGGTTCTGTCATTTGTGTCAAACAGTGAAAACTTCACGCACCAAACTCCTCGGTGTATAAGGGCCACTGATCTCTCTCAGAGGAACCATAAGGGTCTGCTTTTACACTATTGTTCAACTTGCTGAGCACTTCAACTCACTGTGACATGCAGCAGGAGTTATGTTTACATACTGTAACTTGTATCTGTTGTGGAAAAAAATGATTCTGGTATGGGACTATGGGAATGAGATTATAGCCTATTTTCTTTAGAAAAAAAAGAACAATCATTGAATTCTTTCTGGCCATGGGATATATTAGCCTTCTGGGATTAAGGCAGAGCTACTCTGCTACAAGTGCTACGGAAAAATGTGTTTTGCTTTTTATCCGAAACACCCACTAATCTACAAACCTTTATTTATGTACTGTAGATTATAAAGAAACACAGAAGTGGTGGACCAGTGATGTGAGTAACCTGTCTGTCAGTAAATCATCATATCTTCAATACTCAGTTCTGGTGATTAGTAGTTTTCGTTCCCTACCTATGTTGAATACACTTATTGTAAGTCGCTTTGGATAAAAGCGTCTGCTAAATGACCGTAATGTAATGTAATATATATGCTCTGTACATAATAATGAATGAATCATGTTTTATCTTCCAAGGCATTAAAGGATCAGATGACAGCCGGAAGAACAGAGAATATTATGAACTGCACTTTGACTTTCTTCTATCTGATATCCTATATCTCTGCTGTCCAGCAGAAACCAGCTAACTCCAAAATGTACATTTTTCAGGAAATGACAAAAACAAAACAAAAAGTGGAGGTTTTGTTCATCATTGATAAGAACAGCTGAATGGACCTCCAAGCTCACAATGAGGTTGGAGGTCAAAAGGGTAGCTGGTTTAGCTGGTTAAGCAGGAAGTTTGAGGATCCAATGGAGTTAGCTGGTTTTGTCAGAAGAGCTTTTTAATGCTTTTCATTGGCTCAATATTTTTTTAATCAACACACAGACGGAAAGGGTGTTCAGCAACGATATGTTTATCAATTATTAATCTGAAGTATTACCAGTGTTTTCATATCAATCTCATGTGTGTAATTAAGAAGCACTCACAGGCAAAATAATTCTAATTACAAAGGTGATTCATCTGTGATGATCGCCAAAGAGTATATTATGTTACAGTATTTCTGCTATGTATATTATGTTTATGGTATATACTATCTTTTCAAAGTTCACTAAAGGTTTTATTTTTCAACAGCTATGTCTATATTGAGTCATTAATGTCTCCCTCCACCATCATATCAGCCATAACTTTAACACAAGTTTATTATTTAATAGTTGCACTTTAATTATTCTATTACTATCATTGATAAATAAAACTAACCTAACAATTTTAATAATAATTATAATTGTAATCAAAAACAGGTATAAGCAGGTTGGTGCTTTGCATGATTTTCCTGTGTGAATGTAATGCACATTTTAAAGCTATAATGCACCATTTACCATTTATAGTGCCAACAAGAGCAGATCTACAAGCACACAAAAATGTTGCATTAAGCTCAAGTCCTCATGGTTTCTACTCTATAACAACACAGTATCGTTGTTGCCACACACAGCGTTGTTATGCCTGAATCTTCAGTTTGGCGCCAACACATAAAATGTGTTAAAAAAAAAAATTAACTGTAGGGAGGGTTCCTATTGGCCAGGCACAGTCTCCTGGCAAATAAGCAGGGAAAACCGCCCAGATAACAATTACATCCAGTGGTTTACTGAAATAATGGATGTAAAGTTACTAAGTACATTTACTCAAGTACTGTACTTAAGTACAATTGTGAGGTATTTTTTCCAATTTTCATACTTTTACTTCTACTCCACTACATCTCAGAGGTAAATATTGTATTTTTACTCCACTACAATCATTTTAAAACTTTAGTTACTAGTTACTTTGTAGATTTTGATTAATATTACAAAACATACATTAAACATTTCAGCACTATAAGCATTTCGGCCATTTGAAAATAGCCAATCTACAAGCGATGCGACGCATTGTGAGCTTGTAGATCTGCTATTTTCAAAGGATGTTTATACATTTGAAAACGTGTGAAATGGGAAATGCGTACAAAATGCGAGTACTTTTTCCACCACTGCAGGAAAGTGACTTTAAAAGCACAACACCACCACACTGTGATATCTCCCTACATCTACACTTCACTTCAGCACAGACCAGCGTTCAAAGATCCAAACTGAAGATGGGAGGTCTGGATGGAGAGAGAGACCATCTGGAAGTCTGGACGGTGTCTGTCCCTTATTGGAATAATTGATTCGACTGTTTAATGCCCTCGGACTGGTTCCTGTTAAATTGTGTAAAGGAATGTGTGTTTCAAAACGTTGGGGTAAATATCTTACAATGTAAGCAGATACTAATGAAATGTGTCTATTCCAGTGGTGGAAAAAGTACTCAGAATGTCTTTTTAACTTAAGCATAAGTATCAATACTGTAGAAGTAGAAATACTCTGTTACAAGTAAAACTCCAGAATTCAAAAATTACAAAAGTATTGGTATTTCACAAGTTCAATACGTATACAAATATTTTGAAAATAGCAGATCTACAAGCTTTAACTGTTAAAGCCTCAATCTGCAATTTATTCAACTGGAAGAACAGCAAGAAGATTTAAAGATTTAAATGAACGATAATACCTAAACATTATAATTCCACATGACGTTGATCCCCTTCTCCTATTCACTCATACTAAGACATGACTTATGTGTATAGGCAGAAGAATAGGAAGCCAAACACTTTGATGGATGCATGTTATTATAGCATGGCATGAAGCCAAGTATTCCTCATGCCAAGCCCGGGCATTAGAACATACTATAAGGAAAGTTAATTCAATGCGGTGCCTTTCCCTTTCCGCTGCAGATTACAGGCAGCTGTTGGAGATGAAAGGGCAAGTCATTGCCAGGCGGCCATATTGCCCAGGAACAGTTTAGCATCACCCAGAGGGAGCCAGGCCTCCTGTTAAGAGCACTGGTTCGGTTCCCGGTGGTCTAAAGCAGTGGTCTCAAACTTTTTCATGTCAAGGACCCCAAAATTGACACTTATTTGCCTGCGGACCCCCATTTGAAGATACATGCCAGGGACCCCCATAAGAGAAGATTTTTACGGCTCTAGCAGTGATTCTCAACCATTTTAATGTCAAGGACCCCCCAGTTTGACATGCATTAGGCTATATGGACCCCCATTTAATGACATTTCTATCTATAGGACCCCAATTTATATTGTAAAATCGTTGTTAAATGTACATTTGTATGCTCTCAAAGTTGCAGACCCATTAGGGTCCATTTAATCTGAGTTCCCAGAAGTTTTCGCCAGCTCTGGCGAGGAACCATTTGGTTCCTATCTATCATTTAGCTGCATGGGGACCCCCTGGAACTCCCTCAAGGACCCCTGGGGGTCCCCGGACCCCACTTTGAGAACCAACGGTGTGAAGTAACTGAGTACATTTACTCAAATACTGTACTTGAGTGCAATTTTGAGAAACGTTTACTTTAGTGGAGTATCTCCAATTTTCAGTACTTTTACTGCAACCCCACTACACCTCAGAGGCAAATATTATACTTTTACTCCACTACAATTATTTGAAAACTTTAGTTACTAATTACTAGATTGTAGATTTTTATTATTACAAAACATACACTAACCACTTCAACCCTATATATATATATATATTTCGGCCATTTGAAAATAGTCGATCTACAAGCTTGTGATGCGACGCATTCGGAGCTTGTAGATCTGCTATTTTAAAAAAAAGAAAAAAGTTAAAAACACAATAGGCCGTGTTCGGGGGAGGGAAGACGGGCGGGGAGGATGATATTGGTCACTGTACGTACTCTTACGGGCTGGGGGCGGAGACTGTCAGCAGGGAGTGTAGGGCGGGAGGAGTAGGACGAAGGCCCTATATCCTCCTGGTGGAGGCTCCTCACTGGCAGGTGAGTCTGTAGGATGCAACAGCAGTAACGCCACAGAAACGTGTGTGGGGAGGAATCAATTGGCATAACGACTAAATTGGGGAGAAAAAGAGGTAAAAAATAATTGTCCACTCTAAATTTAGAAAAGAGGGGAAAAAATCCTTGTTATATAGAGTGTTTGTTCAGTAAGGGGTCTCCCTGTCTCTCCAGCTCTTTAATAAACAGATTTATAAAGCAGATCTAAAAGCTCATAACGCCAATAACTCATAACTGCGACACGTTATGAGTTTTTAGATCAGCTGTCTTCGCTTTTTTTTTATTTGAAATATGTCTTAAGTGGTGAAACGTTTTATTTAGCATTAGTGAATATAAATGTTTACAGAATGATAAGATGTGTCGAGGCTGTTTAGCATGGATATGAATACATATTTCTTAAAACGTTTGAAAACCACTGCATGATCAAAAGGAAAAAGAGAATAAAATCACACCTGAATAACAATGTTGTAAACAAAAATCTAGAGAGAGGCATCATCAAAAAGGCAGCCAAATTTTAAGGTAAATATTTGTTCGGTCTTTATTTAAAAGGAAAACAAAAATTCACAATACAAGACTGTGTTGCATTGTCCTTTATACTGTAGGTGAGTTCATTTATGATCTGAGAAAATCTCACTTTGAGAATTAACTGTCTATGTGTAAAAAGCAATTAAAATGCCTTACTGTGTTATAATATACAGATGTTAGAGACTTGGTTGGATTAAATATAGAACAGAATGTAAAATGTAAAATTCTCAGTTAATTTAAGAGTGTAAAATGTTACATTGATGATTTGACAGTATTCAGATTGTAGTCCATTACTGTGAAGTCATCAGTTACTGAAAATCTATTTGAGAAAATATCGATTCGATTACTTCGATAACTATTTGAAAGGAAATTAGTACCAAGATTAGACTTCATTTCAGTATTTGCTGTACATTGTGTATACAATCTACAAATAAACTACCACTACAATTACTGCAGTAGGCCTGTATGTACAGTATTTATCCAAAAAGTAACAAAAAACAATGAAATTACTGACCAATACATACAGTAGGTAAGCAGGTTAAAGTGGCTTATTGTTGGTATTAGGGGTGCAACAGTTAATTAAACGAATGTATCAAATAGACTATAAAAAATTATCAATTTTATTAAAATTAAAAATAATTGTGAAATGTATTTTTTTATTATCTAAACTAGTGAAAATAGCAGATTTACAAGCTCACAACAGTGAGCTTGTAGATCAGCTAATTTTGTGTGACACCATTGTATGGCGAAGTATAAAACAGGGCTTAACTAGTTAATAAGAAATCAATTGGATGTATTAAAATGCTGTGTGGAGTCACACTGGTGTACAGGACAAGTCCAGGTGTTTAGTGATGTTGTGACACCCACACATTAGGCTATTATTGCAACATATACAACTATACAAAAAGTTATGAATAGATTTAAATTGACTATATTCACTACTTTGTGCGCATTCACTTCCCAATACCAGAGGCAAATTCTATACTCTACAAAAAATATATATTTTAACCACTTTCAAACCGGCATCCCTATTTTGGGTCTGTCATTATAAGCGGAAATTTAAATTCATTTAATTTTATTGTTATTGTTTAGCAAAACATGATCTGCCATTGTTGCTATGAATACAGGTGTGCATTGATATTTTGACTTTTAATCATAGGATATGAATTACAGAGTATGTATGATAGGCATGCACAGCAGCCATATTGGTAATTAATTGGGCCCCTTCCTTACTTCCTTCACAGGTGTTACCAATAATACTAATTAAGGTGTTCCACTTAGTGTGGCACAGTGGTTGTCAAATTTCTTATTTTCAAGGACCCCCATAACTCTGAGTTACACACCCACCATAAAGGAGCCATTTGGGAACCAAAATGGAGGGTTTCTATTGAGTCAGCATGCACAATATCAGCACCCTGACCAGAATGAAACAGAACCTCCATTAGTATCATTGGTAACACATGTGAAGGAAGTAAGGAAGAGGCCCAATTTCTTTCCAAAATGGCTGCTGCGCATAGAGCCTATAAGGCTACATTTAGAACGTGACCTTCCAAACCCTGAGTGACTACATACACATCATTACATGAATCCTCTTTTGCATGACATGAGTCATGACTCACCCTGCTGTAATGCCATTATTCACCACACGGTGGCAGCCATTGTCCACATTTAGCGGCCTCTCCCACTGTGTTGCCCTGCATTGATGGCAAAGCAAGGGCTCTTGCGTTAACATATGTGTATCTTTCTAAAACAAATAATCTATCATTATTCTATAATAAGCAATAACAAATGACATGTTTGCTATTTTACACAAAGTGCCAGCTTCAAGCTCCCACATTGTGAGCTTGTTTAATCCTATAAACTCAGTTTGTGTATTTTGAATTTAATTTGTTTGCTTGTTTATTGTATAATTAAAGTTAAATGTTATTTTCATATTGGTTTAATACAATTTTCTAATGTTTATGTATAAACAAAAATTATTAGTGCCTGTTTTTTTTTACATTAATTGTTTGCTTATGAGTTAAAATATTCTCAAAGTTCTTTTCAATGAATTACAAGAATTATTAGAAAGTGGTGACCTATGCTCTATGCACACGTTTTGACCAAATATGGGTCAAAACATGGGGAATGGGGACGGGGTGGTCTAGTACTCTCCCAAATGGGGACCCAAACATGTGCTATGGGTGGGCCTCTAGCAGAGGCAGATAATCACTGCCAGAATGGGAGGAGCCCGCTAGACCAGTGGTTCTCTAACATCTTTCATGTCAAGGACTCTCAAATTAAAATGTAATTGGCTGTGGACCCCCATCTGAAAAGATTGAAACAAATAGCAGATCTTTGACCCTGTTTTATACTAATGCTGTTCAAAAAGCTATTGAACAGCATTAGTATAAAATGGTGTTAAAGTGACTGAACTGGTTGTGATGGTATGTTAACTCATTTTGCTGGGGACCCCCTGGAAACCCTTCAAGCACCCACTTTGAGAACCACGGTGCTAGACGTCGATGTGGGGGCATCAGGCTGTGTGGGGGTATGGGGGGTATAGGTGGAGGTATGGTATGGTGGTGGGGGGTTCTAGACATCGATGACAGACGCCATGCGTAAACAGTAGGCAGCTTCAGCGGGAATATCTTTGGCACTGATCTCGTTGGCGTCTAGACGCAGAACTCTCAGCTTGGAGTAGTTAGCCATGTCCACCACACTGCAGAAACTGCCCACCGAGAACTCTGCAAGAGACGGAGAGGATTAGTTAGACATGTCCATCACACCAGTGTTGATTTCGTCGACTAAAACTATGACGAAAAATGTTGGTCGACTACCTTTTTTCACTGACGAAATCTAAATAAAAACTAAGCTACGATGACTAAAACTAAGACTAAATACATTGACAATTTCGTCAACAAATAAAAACGAGATGAAAATGTTAGTGAGGGACTAGTGGAGAAGAGATCCAGTAGAACTTAAAGACAAGTCAATTTGTGTTTGATTGTGCTCAGGTGTTGTCTGAAAATAGAAGATCTTCAAGCCGACGCGTTGTGAGCCTTTAGATCGTCTATTTTCAGCATGCAATTATGATGCCATCAAGGCACCGCCAAAATACATTTTAGTCGACTAAATCAATTGTAGATTTAGTGGACTATAATCTTATAATATTTAGTCGACTAAAACTAGACTAACAGTAAAACATTTCAGGTGACTAAAATATGACTAAATGGAATTTGATTCAAAAGACTATGACTAAAACCGAGTCAAAATTTGTCAAAATCAACACTAATGTCCACCACACTGCAGAAGCTGCCCACAGAGAACTCTGTAAGAGACAGAGAGAAGAGTCAAGAGAAGTCAGCTAGGGACGCAACGCAACACTCAAATATCAATGATATATGATCCGCTATTTGATAATGATATATGTCGATGTTGTCTGACAGAAACCTTGTATCTCCATATCTAATCCTTTTTTTTTTTCATAAGTTAATGTAAGAAATGCATTTGTCGTATGACAGAAAAAGTGGCGATTTTTTTTTCAAGTTTTCACATAATTATAATGACAAAGGGAGGCCAGGCCAAGTGTGTCTGTGGGTTTTATATATATTGAACCAATGAAAGGTATTAACAAGAGCTTGTGGCTAAATAATAACTATAGTATCCATTGGAACACAGGTTATTTCTTATATTTCCTGAAGGTTTTGGACATACAAGGTTTCCACCTCACAGCGATGATATATCAAACAATAAACAAATAAAGAAACAGGAGTTAGACCCATTTAACTCATTCATTTCAGCATTACAACATTTAGTTTTTGTTAAACATTATCTGTGTTCTGATAGTAATCATTTAGAACTAAAGGAGTTCCACCGCACATCAAACACTTAACAGCAGCATCTCAGCAGCAAGACATATCAGCAAAATGAAGGAATGAGAACTTAATACATTTAAGTGCTAATATCATAAGTTTTAAACATTTAGTCTCCCCTTCTCTCCAGCTCTATAGTAAAGACTAAAGAGAATGTATGTTCAGGTCGGGATAACAATTTCTTTTCCAATCAGGAGAGAGAACTCATAGAGGATACAGGAAAAACAAGTACAATCGGAAGTGATGAAACCACAAAATGAGCAGACAAAACTGGAACACTATCAAATGTAAGCTGATAAATGAGTTGCTGAAAAAACTCTATAGCAATGATTACCATCAGAATAAAGTTCTTTAACCTATCGGCAAAAAAACGTTTTGTTTTTCAACGCAAAAATATAAAAATGAGTTTCACCATTATATTGATTATTTCATAAAATGAGCGTGCATTTTTTTATAATCGATTAAATTGATGAACTGTTCCACCCCTTTTAAGAATCATGCGATCAATCACACAGACACTCCCTTCAATCACTGCACCATGAAGCAGTGTTGATTTCGTCGACTAAAACTTAACTATGGCAAAAAATGTTCGTCGACTACCTTTTTTTCACTGAACGAAAACTAAAAACTAAATAAAAACTAAGCTACGATGACTAAAACTAAGACTAAATATATTGACAATTTCGTCAACAAATAAAAAGACTAGACTAAAATGTTAGTGAGGGACCAGAGGAGAAGAGATCCAGTAGAACTAACCAAGTCATTTTATGCTTGGTTGCGCTCGGGTGTTGCACTCTGAAAATAGCAGATCTACAAACTCACAAAGCGTCGCGCTGCGAGTAAAATCAGCCATTACTACACCATTCAAGGCACCGCCAAAATAAATTTTAGTCGACTAAATCAAATGTAGATTTAGTCGACTATAATCTTATGATAACTAAAACTAGACTAACAGTAAAAACATTTCAGGTGACTAAAATGTGACTAAAACTAAAAGGAATTTGATTCTAAAGACTATGACTAAAACTGAATCAAAATTTGCTGTCAAAATCAACACTACCATGAAGTAAAACCTATAGAAAATGGATTTGTGTGTCTTACCTTTGATCTGATTGGCCTGTAAGTACAGGTTCTCCAGGCTCCGGGCCACCATGGGGATCTTCTCCAGCTTATTATGGGATAGATCCAGCTCCACCAGGGTGCTAACGTTGAACACCTGGGAGGGAATGCCTCCGTCGGTCAGCTTGTTGTGGGCCAGCCGGACGAACTGCAGCTTGGGGTACGTGCCGAAGAAGTCCACCGGGATGCTCTCGATGCTGTTGAACTCCAGGTACAGCTGGTGCAGCCTCTCCGGGAGGTTGTCCGGGATCTTCCGCAGCTTGTTCTTCCTCAGGTCCAGCATGGTCAGGGACTTGAGGCCCTTGAACGTGCCGCCGGCCACCTCCTCGATGGCGTTGACGTGGAGCTTGAGGTTGGCGAGCTCGGTCATGCCCTCGAAGGCGTCCGCCTGGATCTTGGAGATCTTGTTGTGGCTCAGCCGCAGGTCCGTGATGGACCTGGGCAGGAGCGCGGGCACGCGGCTCAGCTCGTTGTGGTCCAGGTAGAGGCGGTCCAGGTTCCGGAGCTTACTGAAGACGTGCTTGCCGATCTTGTCGGATTCGAGCTGGTTGTGGAACAGCACGACCCACACCAGGCTGGTGGCGTTGTCGAACACGCCGTTGGGGATGCCGGTGAGCTGGTTGCGCTGCAGGTAGACGTACTTGATGTGCGAGGGGACGTAGGGGACGTGCTGCAGGTTGCGGTTGTGGCAGTACATGGCCGTGGGGAAGTGGGAGGGACAGTCACACTCCAGGGGACAGTCGTCTTGCCGGTTGTCCCACTGGGCCTCGGGGTGGCGCCGGCGGCTCCGCAGGTGGTTCAGCCACTGGAAGCTGTTGAGACGCTGGCTGGAGGCCAGGTCCAACAAGCCCACGACAAGGAGGAGCAGCAGCGTCCGCATGGTTCCTATCAGGGGTGGAACAGTTCATCCAATTAAAATCGATTCTAAAACAATCGACCATCGATGATTTAATAAAACAATCAAGTCATAATCGATCCCTAGTTTGGGGCATGTCATTCTAGGCTAAAAGCTTAAAAACAAATAATCAAAAACATTAAAACAAAAAAAAGTTAAAATAGCAGATCTACAAGCTTGTAGATCTGCTATTTCAACCATTTTTGTACGACAGAGTTGTGCGACAAATCGATTCATTTATACATACTTTTTTCTAAACATAAAAAACGTACTTCTCGATTATTCAAAAAAGTAATCGATAAGAATAATATCGCTAATAAAATAGTCGATAGTCTCATCCCTAAATCATAAAGAGAAATACAAAACAGAGGAACATGCGTCTTCAATTTGGACTCTGGAGTGATTACATTTAAAACAATTCTTTACTTAACTGGAAGTTGCACATTACATGTGTGCTGCAATATTCTCAGTGAAAACAAGCAATACATTTTTTTTAAAATGAAAACGTGGTTAACCCACAAATATTTCAGTAATTGAAATATCCCTGTATTAAATGTATTACATCCATAGAATGTATACCTACCGGCTATTTGTTGAGAAGCAACACCTCCAACCTTCTCTCTTCTTCACGTTGTGTAAGGTTCTCTCCCAGACAGAGGAGTATAAGAGGTTTGTATCAGAGTGCATACCCTCCCCTCTCTCTCTCTCTCTCTTTCTGTCTCCAGATGCAGTGCAGCCCCCCACCAACCCACTCCAGTCTCATTAGGAAACGTATATTTTCCGCTGGCATGCGGGGGTTTCAAACTGCTACACATCCCCTCTGGCCATCTCTGGATCAATTCCATCTGGATGGCTGGCTGCAGCTGGCATCTGTTCTTTAACTACCTTGTTTTCTCCCCCTCTCTCTCTCTCTCTCTCTCTCTGTGTGCCTTATCATTAACACTGAGACACAGGGCTCTACAGGTTCTGGTCTGCACATTGTACAGGTTCTTCAAACTATGGGTCGCGACCCCACAGGTAAGGGTCGCGGGAAGGTGGCGAATTGACAGCTGAAAAAAAGAAAGATGTAAAGGCTAGAAAATAGTGCTCCTGGGAGCACAGGTCTCCGCCAGGTCACGTAGGTTATTGTGGCCTCCTGGTGGTGCTATAGTAGGCCAATGTGAAAAGGGTGCCATTTCTTTGTCTTCCTTTCACGGTAAACGGACGCTGCGTTCATGATTTGAGGCATTTTGTAAAAATCGGCCTGCTGGTGGCGCTGTAACAGGCAAATAATGTGAAAAGGGTGGCATTTCTTCCTCGGCCTACTGGGAATGTGTAAGTTTCATGGCATTTTGTTCAAAACGGACCAATCCTGCAAACATAGGTCATAATAAGATTGGTCTGTGTCTCAGAGGAGGGACTGTGGACAGTTCAGAAACCTGCCTACCAGTGACATCATCGGTAGGCAGGTTTGCACATCTTAAACAAGATTGTATTTATGTATTTATTTTTTAATTAATTAAGAACAATGGCTTCCATTTCAGCATGCCAACTTTCCAGGAAGAAAAACGCTGTAATTTCTATCAGCTTGCAGTCCTCATCGATGAGGTCACTGGTAGGCAGGTTTCTGAACTAGTAGACAAAAACTGTTCAATCTTATAATGAGCATTAGTGAGGACCAATTACAGTTCTCCTTTAAGTACAGTACTTGAGTGAATGTACCTGTAAATGTTACTTTCCACGACTATTCAAAGCCAATGTCACTGGACAGCCCCTTGAACCTCTGGATATCAGTTGTTAAGGAGCATCCAGAGTTGCTTAACCTGAAGCCGATTCTACAAAATGGCTTGTTTTTCTAAACAGTTTAAAACCCTGGTGCTAGCCTATAGGGCAGTGAAAGGAACTCTTCTAAGAGTTTTCTAAAAACTGTTTTTTGAAAAAACTTATGTTACTATGTCAGTAGTTCTCAAACTTTTTCATGTCAATGACCCCCAAAATGTATATGTATTTGGCCAAAGCAAAGCAAAGCAAAGAACCCCCCATCTCAAAATGTTTTGTTCCAGGGACCCCCAGAAGCAAAGATTTGAGTTAAAAATGTTCGCTTTAAAACAATATACATTAAAAGATTTTCACACATTTTCACGATTTTCAAAAATAGCAGATCTACAAGTTCATAGTGCGGCACTCGGTGCCGCACTATGAGCTTGTAGATCTGCTATTTTTGAATAGCCAAAGTGTAAAATAATGCTTTTTAGCTCAAATCAAGAAGTGACACAGATGCGTCCCAGGTCTTAAAGGGTTAAGAGAAGGTGAGTCTGGTTCAGGGTTGCATTGTTCATGGGACGGTCTTGCACGCCGTGCCTACAGTATTTGACCAGGAGCACGCACAGGCACACGCATAGATTAGATAGAACGACTTTAAATTCACACCTCAACAAAGTTTACAAAGGCTCCCCGACTCACACCAGGTGGATTAACATAGGAATGAGCCTAGATCAATCAATTATCCATTGTGTGACCTGTAGTGTAGGTGTTAAGCGACGTGCGCGTAACGTAATGAAAATAGAGTGCAACCACGTTCCAATTCAGCATTGCAACACTGGTCTTGCTAATCAGGTATTTTGGCATTGAGAAAAGTTGAAGCAGTTCTTTGCCCGTTTCTCAGCCCAACGCAGCCACGCATCGTAGAACTGTGTCCCATTAAGTCTGTCTCTTTCATTTGTTTTTGAAAAGCACAGCCTATGAATGCACTCTGTTTTGTAATGTGTTTTATTAAGGTTCTGGCAACACATATGTCTCCATTTACAAATGTGTACAGAACCACTTTTAAACTAGCACGATAAGACACCACCACATCATTAGGAATCACAGCATTTTAAATGCATTTTCCAATAGATATTCATATCCAAGGCTTCCGATGTATGCTTTATTTTTTATATAGACTATTTTGCAACTTTGACATTGCACTATAAATGAAGTGTGGGGTCGCCAAAACATTTCCTCCATAAAAATGGGGTCCTGGTGTAAAAACATTTGAGAGAATCCCCTATTCTCTACAATGTAGTTAAGAGCTAAAAGGTATTTATGGAGCTGGAGACTTCAGTCCTGACTTACAGTATAAGGAAACGGTTTTAATGAACCACTTTCAACCTGGCCGGTGCCCTTAGCTTGGGCATGTCACAGGCGAAAACGGTCAAAAATAGTAATTGTTTTACATAATCATTCATTATTATTACATTTTAAAAAATAGCCAATCTGCAAGCTCACAACGAGACGTGTTGTTGGCTAGTAAATTGACAAATGTTGCCTGTTTTTGCCATTTCGCAATTTGTTGGAAGACAAACTAATTACAGCGGTTAAGTGGTTAATTAACTTCAAAGTACAATTGTTTCTCAAACTATTTTGCAATAAACATTATTTTTGTCTACTAAGTTTGCTTCCAATTAACATCTCCAGTGTGCTTCCTCCATTATCCTTTGTTTTTCAGGTGTTTGTGTGTTAGCGTTCCATTCCAGAGGTTCTCGCTGCCTGCCTTGCCTGTGCTCCAGGGCAGCTTGCTCAATTACAGTGTTTAACTTGTATAGGGAAAGTTAACAAATGGCTGCTCTGGCGCCAATTCACTCTAAATGATTACCTTCCTGCAGAATGTCCATATAATAGACGACTCCATTGTTTCTGCCAGATTTTACACGGTAACAGGTAGGGCAAGGGACAACTTCAGATATATACACATGTAGTCTATCTATCATGAGTATATCTAGACAAAAATATCAGTTGCTTTTTAAAAATAATGATATGGGAATGACTAGGGATGGGTATGAAAATGTGGTTCCAAGTAATCGAAAGGCACTCAGGTGGCGCAGTGGTAAAGTGCCTGCCCACTAGGAGGTTGTGGGTTCGAATCCACCGCGGTACATCCGGCTTTGTTGAGTGTCTATACGAACACAATTGGCAAGTGTTCGGGGGGCCAGGCGGGGAGGGTGTATTCCTACGGGCTGGGGGTGGGGCCTGTCAGTAGGGAGTGTTGGGCGGGAGGAGTAGCACGAAAGCTCTACGTCCTTCCGGTGGAGACTCCTCACTGGTAGGTGAGTCAGTAGGATACAACAGCAGTGACAACAGACACAAATGTGTGTGGGGAGGAATACATTGGCATAACGATTAAATTGGGGAGAAAAGAAAAAAGAAATAAAACAAATCTAAATTACTGGGTACCTGGTACCCACCCATACAACTAAGGAATCACATCATTTAAGGGCCCAGTATCTCTCCTATAAATAAATAGGCGTACAACAGCTTTAAAGACCCACTGAAGTGACATTTTCCGTCATTTTATTTTGAAGGTTCAGCCCAAAACGTCGGCTCAACGACTCTAAACCAATCAGAAGGTCCCATCCCTTCAGGCTATGGGACGTTCACTTCAGCCGTGCTGGCACACGGCTAGTGTTTGTTTACAAGTGAGAGAGAGACGGCCAGTGAAGCACGTTTGCTACTACCTGGCTTATTTCTAACCTATAATGTTTTCAGATACATATTTTAGTGTGCAGATGAAGTTTAAAATGAGTTATACACTCATCTTCAATGAGATTCAAAACGGAGTATCTCTGTAATTAAAATCAGCTGTGTTTGAAGAACGTGCAGCTATGGGAATCAAACAGGTGCATGTAATCAAGATTCATTTATATTCGTGAAGGCTGTATTATGTCATCACGCAGCACGTTTTCGTTTACAGGAAGTAATTAAGATTGGCTTTTTAGGGACTTTTGATGTAAAAATACACAAAAATTGTTTTTTTTTCTTTTTTTTTGGCATCTATTGTTAGGTATGCCCATATGATGACCACGGATATGCTCTAAAAGTGTGAAAAACATATTTTTCATTTCACTACACCTTTAACTGCTACTGCTTTCCATTGTGTTATATAAACATACGAGAGGTTACCATTAATTTGATTTGAGTTAAAAACAGGATAAAAAAAAGGGTTCAGGCATTGATTCCATCTCAGTATAACAGTCTGCAGTTAGTTCTAGCAATATTAAATACTATTTACTAACTGTTTCACTATCTATTTGTTTTACCATTATGGAACTGAAATGGGTAATCGATAAGCAGAATTTGAACCGATAAAATCCTGACAATCCCTAGAAATGACTTAAAATGAGAAAGGTTCTCCAGCACCACTGAAAAGGCAGCTGTCTGGGTGTGAAGAATCATGACATTATGAGTGGAGGAAGTTGTACATATTAACTGTACTCGTCATAATATTGTCCATAAATGTACATTGTAAATGTGTTAACCCATTAAGATCGGGAAGGGAACGCATCTGTGTCATTTTAAGATGTCTTTGGCTATTTATGTTTTTGAAAATCGTGAAATATTTGTGCAAATCTTTGAATTTACATTATACATTTTTATCTCTAAATTTTTATCCCACGATTTTGTAACCCAATTTTTTACGCCCAGTGCCAATTGTCTATGTAATTCTGGGCACTACCTTCCCTCTGCCAACCTAGGGAGGCCAGGGCCGAGCTCATGCCTCCTTCAATGCATGAGAGCCAACTGGCCTTCTTGTCACCTGACAGGGGAGAGTTTCCCTGGTTGGACGTAGCGCGTGGAAGGAACACGTTATTCCAACCAGTTCCTTTCCCCTCCATCAGGCGCCCTGGCTGTCCAGGGGAGGCAGTATAGTGACCAGGATTACTGCATGTTTTTGTGAGGGTGCCTACCCTAGGGAACACGGGGAGAACATGCAAACTCCACACAGAGACACAAACAGAGACACAGAGACACAAATGATGCTTTCCCGGTCTTAAAGTCCCTACTTTCTATTTCGTTGCACACCTGTATTGTGCTATGAAGCAAAACATAGCCAATCTACAAGTTCACAACTGTAGATCTTCTATTTTAGACGTTTAAAAAAAAATATATATATGTGCCTAGTACAATTACAATGTACAGTAGGCATTTAACAGACGCTGATCAAGAAGGACTTAGCTTACACATTGAGATCAGCATGAGCAGAACAAGCATGAATCCAGTCAATAAACAAGGTAAAGTATAGTCACATACAGTAAGTACAGTAGAGTGCAGAGTGAACAAAACAGTGCCTCAAAGAAACTAGGATAGCAGGTAAACAGCGAACCTACTGTAGCATCTGTCCAAACAACATATAAACAACATTCTCAACATTCTTAGTGGTTAACTGTTCCCGCCCAACTGGCCCCCTAAACTAGCATGCCGTATTGAAATTGGAAGCGACATGTAATGAACCTTAACTAACCAATTTCATTTGAGAGGGGTGGAGTGGGGAGACTTTAATGAACAGATGGAATTCCTCTGGTGAAAGGGAACACAGTGTTGCCAGTTTTTGTGAGAGAAATAAGCAACCAGGTCTAGGAAAACAAGCCCTAAAACAGGGGTCTTCAACCTTTTCAGGCCAAGGACCCCCTGGCTGAGAGAGAGATGAAGCAGGGACCCCCTCTATATTGTATAAAATTGTGTTTCAGATTCAACTTTTTTTGTTTACTTGGTCTGCTCTTTTTTCCCCTCTACACCAAACACCTCTTTGCCAAGGCATTGTGAGCTTGTAGATTGGCTATTTTTGGCTAAAGTTCTCCTCAGAATAGGGATGCTAGGGTTATGTTATGTTTTATTTATTTGATATGGACATCACAGTTACATTGAACAAAACCAGATGCATTGTTTACAGTGTATATAGCACGAGTGCTAATTTTCAACACCTGTCCACAGGAAGCTTTTCTAAAATACAGTAATACCAATCTAAAACCCAATCAAGTACAAAAAGGAATAATATATATATCTATCTGTACATGTATATACATATATACATACATACACATGCACACATACATACATGCACTAATAATTAACATCATCAATATCAATATTTAGACCCAATACATCAACCAAACAAAAGAAGACATAATCATTCAGATAACCAGTCAGCAACTATACGTGTGAGCACATTTGATTTGATTTCAACCATAATTTGAGTTCTCTGTTAAACACATTACCATCCGACTCTAGTTTTAGAACCGTTCAAGTGGTTAAGGTAAAAAGAAAACATCATATCACAAAGATTTGGCAGACCCCCTGTAGTAACTCTGAGGACCCTCTAGGGGTCCCGGACGCCCTGTTGAAGACCCCTGCCCTAAAAGAAGCCACTATAGGCCACTATGAGTACTTTAAACCTATACACTATGTACGTCGGCTGTTTGAACATAGCCACGTTGCAACGTTTTTGTGAGCTTCTAGATCTGCTATTTTCAAAAAAGTCTTGAGGGAAAAAAAGAGCAAAATGTGGAACATTTTTTAGACATTTTAAGAACACAAATCTGGTACGCGGGATCCTGGCAACAAAACCTTTTCAGATGGGGGTCCATAGACAAATACACATTAATTTGGGGGTCCTTGACATGAAAATGCTTGAGAACCACTGGTTTAAATAATAACCAATCAATTTGAAAGCAAGCCCAAATAAGCAGCTACACTTTAAAAAACTAGCCCAAAAAAATAAAAGCCCCAAAAAAATGCAACCCGCAACCACCAATATTTTACAAGCGACGAAAAACAAGCCCAAAGTCACTTCATAAGCGGACATTGCAACACTGAAAGGGAACCTCACTGAACGCTCTGGAACAAAAAAACATAACTTCTGGACCATGTAAGAAAAATGCGGCCTTCAACTGAAGCCTCTTCTCACACAACTCACGTCACCGATGAGTCACCATCTGATGGGTGGCAGTGTTGCCATGTCTGCTTATTATAAGCGACTTTGGGGCTTTTTCTGTAAGGTGGCTTGTAAATACTGGTGGTTGCGGGGGTTGTGATTTTTTTGGGGGCTTGTTTCTAAAGTGTAGTTGCTTAGTTGGGCTTGTTTACTGATGTTGTTTTAAAACCAGTGGTTCTTAAAAATGTTCATGTCAAGGACCCCCCCAAATGAATATGCATTTGTCCACAGACCTTCTGAAAATATTTTGTGACCCTGTACTAGATTTGTATTGCTAAAATATTTCAACAAATATTCTAATTATTTCACTTTTTTTTCAAGATGTATTTGTTTAAATAGCAGATCTACAAGCTCACGATGCGACACGTTGTGAGCTTGTAGATCTGCTATTTTCAAATGGTCAATAGTATATAGGTTTAAAGTGCTCCTGTGGCCCATTATAGTCGCTTCTTCTGAGCTAGTTTTCCAAGACCTCATGTTGCTTATTTCTCTCGCAAAATCCGGCAACGCTGAAAAATGTCTGAAATGTTTTTGCACAAAATTCCAAACTGAACACTGTGGTGTTATATGTTATAAATCATGTCCTATTGCCCCTGCCCCTACCAGGAACATGAATGACAGAGTCACGCACAATAAGATGACAGTGGACATTGTGTGTGACTACAAAGGCAAGGATGCTGAACAGGAATTGCTTCTTTCATTAAAAAAACAACAAACAAACATCCTAATTCAAAACATACCCCCATGGTGGGGTCTCGTCTCGCCACAGTCTTATTGCAAACACACACACACACACACACACACACACACACACACACACACACACACACACACACTTTGTAATTTTAAAGACAACATATGATAATCATCTAGCTAGGCCTGATGTCAACGTTTCACCCCCGCTGTTTAATAAAGCCTCGCTAGATAATGCCAAGTCCGTTCTTTTATTTTACACATTTATTTCTCCGCAGTTTTAGTCATTTACTAGGCAGCACGGGCCTACTCGGGAACGATGCAAGTTGGGAACGATGCAAACAGGGAATGCATGGCCCACCCGGTAATGCAATACCAACTAGAAAATGTGCTCCTCGGAGCACAGGTCTCCGCCAGTACTGTTCCTGATTAATCCTGTCTTACCTCACTTCAAAAGATATAAATGATCTTTTGAAGTGACACACCTATTTATAGAACTCTATTTCATCATGCGTCTCGGTCTCGCTAGCCAATCAAAGCACACCCTTTCAACATATTGTCACGTGTCACATGAAGCTTGACCAATGTTAGCTTGGTGGACACACGGAAGGACGAGAACGAAAACATAATCTCCTGGCGGAGACAATTATACCCGTGTATACCGTGTCTGTGTCCAGAACCGGCGGTTCTGGAAAGTCCTTGTGCAGTGGTAAACGTCTGTGGAGAATGTGTGGAGAGTGCAGCCTGACTGTGGGAAGTGGACTAAGTAATTAAGTAAGTGTGGGGAATTCAACAGGTGTCGGGAATTTGCTAGGGAAGGGGTTGCCATGGCAATCAATTAGCTCAGTTTGGGCCACGGCCAGAGCCTTTTCTGGCGGTTCTGGCCGACCGACTCGGCGCCGGGCACTGCACTCCCTCGGGTCGTCTGCGACGTGTGTGGGCAATGTGAAGTCGGTCGGTCCAACGGTTCTCGAGGTACGTGGATTACAGACGTACGTACACAGACATTTGTCACCAGCTTATTGCATTTCGTCTCCGTCGGGTGGAAACCTCATATGTCCAAAACTGCTACTTTTCAGGATTCAAACCAAACGTTAAAATATGGATATAAGAGGTTTCTGATATTCAAGCACGTTGATGACGCTGACCTAAAGATTAGTGCAAGCCCCGGACTAGGTGTGATTGGTCAATAACAACAGCACGAACCCCCCTTTCCAACACGCTATCTAGGCACTGTGTTTTCACAGATCTCTGGGGCTAACCCTGAAAAGTATGTTAACCTGCTCTAGAGCAGCACCAGCAAGCCCAGGGATGATAAAAAATATGGTTCTGTAACACAGCAAGGATTATGTTGTTGTTCACTCATTACAAACAGAAACTCTGCAAATCAACACACTTGATTTGAACCACCTGAGGCCGATTCCAAAACGCCTTCTAAATCCTAACAGTTTTCTGAAAAACACACACACACACACACACACACACACACAAAATACAAATTTCAACATTGAGATATTGGGTGTGTAATCTATGACACCGGGTCCGTGTTTATCATCCAAAATTGTCGCACGTTAAAAGATAAATACCTCACGTTGTGTCAATTACGTTTCCACACCGCCTCCGAAAACATCATTCAAGATTTCGGCTCGGGTCAAATTTTCTGCATTGTCCTCATCATCTGGTCATCTTCTTCGCATCATCTTGTTGCGGTGCTTTGAGGCTGTACCCTGAAAAATGAAACCATCTGCAGATTCACATTCAGGAAATGCTCATTGCCTGGTGAGCACGCACAGTTTTCCGATGCAATGATACGATTTGGAATGCCAATTAAACTCTGCAAGTGTGTTGGTGTGTGTCCCACTCCCTCCCTACTGCCAGTCGCTGTTCAGGATCATTACATTACAATCATTTAGCAGACGCTTTTATCCAAAGGTAGGCAAGGAAACTACTAATCAACAGAAGTCTTAAGTGCATTCTCTTCTAAAACAAGCTACTAAGAGTATACCTATGCGCTAAGGTAAAGTGCAATATATCAGCTACCTACTGTCTTAACCTAAATCTAATCGTATGTTTCTATATCAGTGGTGCTCAATCTTTTTTATGTCAAAATGATATGTATATGTATTTGACCCCCATCAAAATATTTTGTTCCAGGGACCCACAGAAGCAAATATTTGAGTTAAAAATATTAGCTTTAAAAATATATATATTCAAAGATTTGCACACATTTTCACGATTTTTCAAAAATAGCAGATATACAAGCTCGTAGCGCGGCACTCGGTGCCGTGCTATTGAGCTTGTATATCTGCTATTTTTGAATAGCCCAAAGTGTAAAATAATGCTTTTTAGGTCAAATCTAAAAATGATACAGTTCCAGGTCTTAATGGGTTAAACAGATGAGACAAGTAGGAAAATCAAATGAGCAAGAGCTAAAACAATTAAGTATCGAATAAACAAGAACCAATAAGACAAGAGCCCTGAGCTCATACAACTAATTGACAACAAGGATCAAATTGTTTCCCGGAATTGTTGGCTTTACATGGCTCACACTGAGAAAGGAGGAGGACAGGGTTGATCAGAAAGAATGAACTGCTGCACTGAAATGTACAGAATATACAGTATAGGGTTTGTGACCATTTCTGTTTCTACTAAGGATGTAACGAAACCAAAAACTCACAATTTGCTAATATCACAATAAGTCCAAGATGCCCCCTGGCAGACCAAGGACCAGATGGGGGGGATTGTATCTACCCCCTGGCCTTGGAATGCCTCGGGATCCCCCCCAGGAGGAAGTGCCGAATGTTGCTCGAGAAAGGGAAATGGAGCTCTCTGCTGGAACTGTTGACCCCGCGACCCGATTCCGGATAAGTGGTTGAAGATGGATGGATGGACCAAGACACCATATTCATCCTATTTTAAATAAATACAAAGAAATGTTCCAAACGTTCACTTATTATGACATGCTCAGATTAGGGATGCTATGGTTCATGTGCAGTGGTGGAAAAAGTACTCAAATGTTTTACTTAACTCATTGAGTGCCCAAATTATTATTATCTATTTCTGGCCATTTTTATTTTTTCAAAGTAAAAAAAAAGTGCTTAGGAAGCGAGATACAGCCTTTTTAAGTTATTAGTTAAACAAGGAGTGGATGGAGCTGCAAATCTTCAGATGATGGGTTTGAGTTTTTTTCTATTTTTTACAAAAACATGTGAAACACGTTAATGGCACTCAACACCATAGCGCTAAAACACGTGAAACACGTTAATGGCACTCAATGAGTTAAGTAGCAATACTGCAACATAGAAATACCCTGTTACAAGTAAAAGTTACAAATTCAAAATTTAGTAAAAGTACAAAAGTATTGGCATCAAAATATAAAGTACCAAAAGTGCTCATTATGCAAAATGTCCCATTTCAAGTTCTCAAAATGAATGATTTTTTTTTTAAATGGCTGAAATGCAGGACTGAAAGTGGTTAATGTAGGTTTTGTAATAATAATCAAAATCTACAAAGTAACTAAAGTTGTCAAATAATTGTAGTGGAGTGAAAAGTACAATATTTGCCTCTGAGATGTAGGGGAGTAAAGGTATTTAATATTGGAAATATTCCAGTAAAGTAAAAACAAATACCTCAAAATTGTGCTGTAGGAGTAAATGTACTTTGTTACTTTACACCACTGTTCATGTGATTGAGATGCACTCTGCTTGCTTAAGGCTTTGTGCCAATTTATCTTGTGTCTGTTGGTACAGGGGGCTCCCACTTTCCTTGGTGTGTCGCCCAGGTTGCGCCTAAACCCAAACATTTAACTTCACATAACGAAAAAACATCACATGGATGCACCTGGGACGTATCATCAGTGTTGTAGCCTGGGGTCATAGGATGTTTCGGGTCTCGCAACATACACCCTCACCCAGGTGACCCAGCCAGGGTTGATCAAGCCCCGACTTACGTCCCAGGTAGCTACCCACGGTCAGTCCTAAATAGGGAAAGACAGGGCCACTCAATACGCTTGTCCGAAACTACTCTGCTAGGAATGGGGGAGAGCGGAGGCTCTGGCACGTGGAGGGACTAGGCTCTGTGGATGGCCTCCTGGCCGGGCTCCACCTCCGTCTCACCAGGTCCAGGACCTGAGCGTTGCACCAGACTCCCCCGCTCCAAACATTTCATTCTGGTGTGATGGTGTCTTGGCCCGCGGTGGTACTGCAGGCTCCCTTTGCGTCTTGCTTGAATGGTCCTCCTAAAGGCCTCACCGTGGATTTGTTGGGCTTCTTCCTCACGGCAGACACAGACTGGGGCGCCAACCCAAACTGCTCCCGGATGCCGTCTACATTCCGGCTGTCACCCGTCTCTCCGGTGGTCACCAATCTATTCCTGGTTGTCACGTAGTCTATAAATTCCTAAACCATTGGTTCTCAAAGTGGGGTCCGGGGACCCCCAGGGGTACTTGAGGGGGTTCCAGGGGGTACACTGCAAAATGTGTAAATATAGCATCAGAATAATTATTACCTTTTATACTTTGGCTATTCAAAAATAGCAGATATACAAGCTCATAGCGCAGCACCGAGTGCAAATCTTTGAATATATATTTTTTTAAGCGAACATTTTTAACTCAAATCTTTGCTTCTGTGGGGTCCCTGGAACAAAATATTTTTAGATGGGGGTCCGTGGCCAAATACATATCATTTTGGGGGTCCTTGACATGAAAATGTCTGAGAACCACTGAGCTAAACAACCAAGTGATCAGTAAGAGAGTCCCTACAAAGTAGAGGCTGTTTCACTCTCATTACTCCGCTGCTGTTCAAACAAATCAATACAGTTTGTGAAAGCCGAGTGGGACGGGTGAAATGTGTCAATACTTACACCTACGGGCTGGGAATGTCAGCAGGGAGTGTTGGGCGGGAGGAGTAGGACGAAGGCTCTGCGTCCTCCCGGTGAGGGCTTCTCACTGGCAGGTGAATCAGTAGGATAAAACAGAAGTGGCATAATGACCAAATTGGGGAGAAAAATGTGTTAAAAAAAATACTTTATTTCCTGCATACATTCGAAGAGGAAAACCAACCCGCTGGGGGTGAGAAAACGTATGAAATTTTAGGACTACAAAATATTTTGGGACCACAAACCACCCATTAGGGGGCGGTAACATGCCACTAAAGCAGTGGTTTTCAACCTTTTTCGTGTCAAGGACCCCCAAATTGACACATATTAGCCCACGGACCCCCTTTTGAAAAGATATGCCAGGGACTCAACCATTTTGATTTCTTGAGGGTCCCAATCTACTCTGAGTGTACAACTCTGAGTGTACAAATAACGGGTCTATTTGGTTCCATTTGTACCCTCTCAGAGTTACAGACACATAAGGGTCAATTTGGTTCCTAACAATTCATTTGGCTGGAGACCCCCTGGAACCCCCTCAATGACCACTGGTGGTCCCCGGACCACTGGTTGAAAACCACTGCACTAAAGCTACAATAGAAGAGTCTACTGGGTTTGTCGCGATACATTATGCACACCAAGACTCCAGAGGATTTCAAGAGATTTAATTGAGAGTACAAGACATGATTTTTAGTAAGGTGCGATATTATAGATTCTTACATCTCTAACTACTCCCTTGTCTTATACTGTCCCTTGCCTCCCCCCCCAACACTTTTAAAATTCCTTAACACACAGTAGGGACCTTATAACGACACTGTAAAAATCCTCAGCGTTCAATTAACTCTTGAGAGGATAAAAACATAACGTTATGTTTGTATCCTCTCAATAGTTAGAAATTGATAAATGGAACACAGAGGAGTGGATTGGACGATGTACTTGTCCATCACTGCTGTGTACTGTGCGCGTTGAAATGCTTCTGAAGCATTTTGAATCCAGCGAGCAGCAGGGTTCATCACAAGCTTCTCAAATAAACGCTGTTGCGATCAGTCTGTCAAGAGATACATGATGAATACGAATACCACACGCTGACTACTTTGTATGGGGAAGGAACTACAACACTGATATTGGGACACCACGAATCTTAAGGTCAGTTCATGCTTTGAAATGTGTCGCCAAGTACCTTCTCGCAGACGGGTGTCGTGTCAGTCTGGAAAAAAAGAATGCACGAGACCACATTCACTTTTTGACATTTTAACGGCAAGTCACAGACAGTTTAGAATGCTCAACCCTCTGAATTCAGTGCGACACGTGCCGCTCAAAGCATAAATTGACCTTTATGTATTGAGAAAGTGACGAGAATTCTACGAATAAAAGTGAGAATAAATTCTACAATGACGTGGGCACAGAGAGCAAATCTGTGAATCATGCATTCATCCAACACACATTTGATTAAAAATACAAAAATAAAACCGATGTTTTTGAATTAGAATTCTCTGCCACACAGGGCTCAACTTTCCTATGGAGACAACATTAAAATATTTGGTTGACAGGACTCTGCTTGTCAAAAAAAAATATAGCACAACCAAAAATTCAACCCATTCAAAAGCAGTCATACAATCCATATTTTTTTTCCATTTGCGGCAACATAATTCACCCGACGCAGAAAAAAACAATACTGTTGATGTGAGGTATAAATCAATATATATACACACATCAACAATATAAAGGGGCAAGAAAACTATTAAAACACTATTATACACAGATGTTTTCCTCCCCCGACAACACAAGGATTTATGAATAACCTTCAGTGCACATACTAAAATATGTTCCAGTGCATAGCGAAGAGCCGAGTCGCCCAGAACGCTTACGTAATCCTTTGCGTCATTCTTTATGGACGCTCGGCTACCGATGACAGCATCCAGTAAATAACCAACTGTGAGAGGCATGTGGCCCCGCTGTGAGAAACAAAGACACAGTTCAGCTCCATTAATTATACTTCTGTGGAGTGCTCAATAACCGTTTGATGTGTTCCGACAACTGTTACAACAACCTATCATGAGAACAGTCTGAAAATGTAAATCATAATCATACTTCTGTGGAGTGCTCAATAACCGTTTGATGGGTTCAACAACTGGGACAAGAACCTATCATGAGAACGGTCTGAAAATGTATATCATAATTATATTTCTGTGGAGTGCTCAAGTAACCCTTTTAAGTGTTCAACTACTGGAAAAATGTATTATTGCAATGGTTCTCTTTTTTATTTTATTTCAAGGATCCCCATAACTCTGATAGTGTACGAATGGAACAAAATGGTAAGGGTCCATTTGGTTCCATTTGTACACTGTCAGAGTTCCAGACCTGTAAGGGTCCATTTTGAGTCCCCTCAAGGAACCCTGAAGGGTCCCTGGACCTCACTTTGAGAACCACTGTTCTAATGTGATAACTGTTTGATAATCTACACCGTATCACCTAAAACATGATCAATTTGACTTATAACTTCTATGATAAAAAGGTTGCAACGATAACACGAGACAAAAAAAATAAATGTTTTAAAAGCTTCCAATACAGCTTTTTTTTTGGGGGGGGGGGGGGGGGGGGGGGGGAATAGCAGTCTTCAAACACTGGACATTCTCTGGATTTCCCAGAGATCTCCGTGAGAGCGGCTCTCTGTGTGTGCGAGGCGAAGCCAACGGGAGAAACAAGTCGACACACACACACATCATAGCAACGTTCCTGAGGACAGACAGGACAATGTGTGTGTGAGAGGGCTTTTCTAAAAGAGTCTTTTGTCGTTTCACAGGCCTGGCGGTTGCGTGGATGTGCTTTTCACTTTTTTCCGTCTCTTCATGAGCAGCGGATTGGTGGAATCTTGGAGGGTTTTGATTGTGATCTGTTCGTAGTCCACTCTCATGGTTGCCAGGGCACTGGTCATTTCCTCCTAATGGTGACAAACAACAGAGAGCCCCATCAGTGGTGGAAGAAATACTCAAGACCTTTTACTTAAAGGTCCAGCTGCAATGGCTTTTTTTTTGCAACCTTTATTTTGAAATGTACAAGTAAAAACAGAGGCTGGTTATGTCTTAGCCAATCACAGTTTCAGCCGACTGCCCCGTCGCCTCGGGCTATGGGATGCCTTGTGTCAGCACTCTAGTGCACCGTGAGGCAGAGATAGTATACCGACCTGGGAGGCAGTGCAAAAGCATGTTTATGTCACTGCATTGATAATTGCTCACCTCAAATGTTTTCTGATACGGTACATATTTGAGTGCTCGGTTTAAGTTTAAAAACAGAGGAACATGAGCTATGGGAATCACACAGGTGAATGAAATCATGATTCATATTATTCACAAGCGCTTGCTGATGTAATCACGCAGACTTTTGATATAAAAATACAAAAACAATTAGTGGCATCTCATTATGATGACAGACATGCTGTAAAAGATGTGTAAATCTTAGAATAGCCGAAGAATAAAGTAGGGCTGTAGTGGTAAGTGTATGTTTTGTAATAATAATAATAATAATCTAAATCTGCAAATAACTAAAGATTATAATTGTAGTGGAGTCAAAAGTACAATATCTGCCTCTGAGATGTAGTGGAACAGAACTATTAAGTATCAAGAAATGGAAATACTCAAGTAAAGTAAAAGTACCTTAAAAATGACAGTACTTGAGTAAATATACTTAGTTACTTTACATCACTGCACCCCGTTAATAAAACGACCATGATCAAAATGTTAACAAGCACAGTCGTTGCGTCATTACAGTTTAAGTACCTGCTATGTGCCTCATTGTTCAGCAACAGCTGCACACATGTACTAGCATGCACCGACATGCAACACAAAGTACTGTACTATATAGGGTGCTTGCCCTCTTTCAGCGTTTCCCAAATAAAATTCAAATGGCTTTTCAAGACAAGTGTGTGTTGGGATTTTGACCTTTTGATCAGCGGTGGTGATCTCAACCTGCATGTTTTATGTCCTGCAGATGGCTGATCAACGCTGCCTCCCCTAAGCCCAACATGACTGTTTCATAATTTGTACCACATTTTACTGTTTGACTTATGTTGTCAGGAGCGCTCCAGGTTTCATATTTAGGGTGATTGAACTACATACTGGTCACTTGAACCCCCAACATTTTTTTTTGGAGAGGGGGGGGGGTGTAATTCACAGAAAATAGCCAATTTACAAGCTCACGACTCGTTTCAACGCAACGTGCTGTGAGCTTGTAGATTGGCTATTTTCAGTGAAGACAATTGGTGCAGCGGGGGGAAAAAGAGCGGACCAAGTAGAGAGCAAACCCTGGTCAAGTTTACCAAGTCTAAAAATCAAACTACAACCTATTTTTATTTCACACGTATTACCAAGTCTAGTTGGCTAGCGTCACTAAGTTGCAGTACAGGTGCAGACAGTGAAATGTAACCATTGCATTAAATACACCTAAATGGAATAATTACACTGTGCAGCCAAATGCTGCCCATAATTGAAAGCTGAAGTGAACACTAGAGGGCACAGGTGGACAATGTTCAGGGTTTGATAACAAGGCACACATGTTTCTGTCATTGTTATCAAATGGGGGTCCATCTTTTTTTTATCCTGGCGCCACCTCCACATGACAGCCAATCAGAAGTGCAGCACAGGGGACAAGCCCCCACACAGCCCGCCTGGAGAGAAGCAGCACACACAGTACACAACAGCAACAAAGTGGAGGCCCACCCATGATATATTTTGGGGTTTGAGGCCGATGCCACTTTTGGGCAGTCCTAGACACATGTTTTGACCCATAATCCCCCCCCCCCACCAAAAAAAATCTACATTGTATAACAATTTGACAAAGTTAGATTTGATTAAAGTTTATATTTGAGAACATGTAACTTATAAGGACACAAATAACAATAAACACAAATAAAATATACAAAATGTCAAATGTTTATCTTCAATATGAAAAGAACATTTAACTTTAATAATACAATGAACATGATTTTATTTAACCCCCTAAAGCCCTATTCAAACATTTTCAAAAACAGACAATCTACAACGTGCCGCAAAAACAGCGACATAGTGAGCTTTATATAAAGGATTAGTTACTTTACAGCACTGTTGGTAAGGGGTTAGTTAGTGACAGATACCTTGACATCCTCCCAGACATCCTGTTCTTCCTGTAGCACGCGGCTGGTGTGTAGGGGGGTCTGTGGGACCTCCATGGACTGCTGTGAACAACAGGACAAGACATGGATCATGGTGAGCATTCACAAACACTCACACACATTGAAACTTAAAGGTGCTCTTAAATGTGCATTGTGCAACATTGTTTTCTCACTCAACAGTAAACAAACCAACACACAGTATAAGTGTATACAGGGTATCTGCACATTTCTAAAATGACCCTCAGAAATTATATTTTCATTGTGTCAATAATCAACAAACTATAAAAATGTTGTCAGATATTACCTAACAAAGAGGCATAAATTGTGAAAATAGCGACGCGTTGTGTACTCGTAGAAGGAAAAACGGGATATTTACTCGACAACCCATTAAAAATGGGTCTGTGTGTGAACACTCTGTAGCAATGATTACTATCAGAACATACACAGTAGAGCTATTTAACACTATTTTACCAACAAAAAAAGTATCACTTACTGCACTTTTAACAAATAAGAAATTGAAATGGTGGGTTAGTGCAGTGATTCTCAAATTCCTTGAGGAGCTACAGGTCTGTAACTCCGAGAGTGTACACATGGAACCAAATGGACCCCATTTGGTTCCATGTGTACACTCTCAGAGTTAGGGTTTTTATAACCCATTAAGACCTGAAGCCGATTCTACATGTCTCCTAAATCTCAACAGTATTCTGAAAAACGTATGTTTCTATATCAGTGGTGCTGATATAGTGCTCAATCTTTTTCATGTCAAGGACCCCCAAAATGATGTATTTGGCCGCGGACCCCCATCAAAATATGTTGTTCCAGGGACCCCCCAGAAGCAAAGATTTGAGTCAAAAATGTTCGCTTTACAAATATATATATATATTCAATGATTTGCACACATTTTCAAGATTTTTCAAAAATAGCAGATCTACAAGCTCATAGCGCGGCACTCGGTGCCGCGCTATGAGCTTGTAGATCTGCTATTTTTGAATAGCCCAAAGTGTAAAATAATGCTTTTTAGCTCAAATCTAAAAATGACACAGTTCCAGGTCTTAATGGGATAATGTAGACTGGGGCCCCAGAGATGGAAAATGTGATCAAAGGATCAAGGGTCCTGGGCCTAATGCATATATAAACTGGGGGTCCTTGAAATGAAAAGGTCTGAGAATCACTGGGTTGGTTAGTGTGCAGTGTGCGGAGGCCAGCCGGTGGTGTTCTTACATTGATCCAGGGATGGTTCATGAACTCAGTGATGCTGATCCTCTGGCTGGGCTCAGTCTTCAGCAGGTGACGAATCAGCTGCTTGGCTGAAGAAAACAAACGGGTAATGATCATACAACCAGCTCAAAGGTCACATCACTCTCTACACTCTCTACTATCTCACTGATATCCTTATCAGTCACTCAGTCATCCGTAAGCCTCATTGACGCGACAATTATTTACTGCAACCATCACTTTTGACTGATATTAAATGTCACGTGCCACATGGCATGTGACACTAATGTTTACACACACACTTGCAAACAAAGGACTGCACTGGAAATAAGCACTCATAAGCTTTGTGTTTTTACCCTTTCGACAATGGATGGGGGGGGGGGGGGGATCATGCTGAAGCCTATCATTGCACAACGCATATATACAGTATATTCATATACACACATTTGTATATGGTCATTTATAGCAGTAGTTCCCAAAATGTTTAGCTCAAGACCCAAAAGAGAAATGTGACCCAAACCAGTGAGAATATCAGATCTACAAGCTCACACCTTGTAGATATGCCATTTTCACTACTTCTTAAACTTATTTTATTTTAGGAAATTCGATTTTTCATTTTATTCATGAAAAAAATGTTGGAATTCTTTTTTTTATTGATGATTTTTTTTTATTTTATTTTTTTTACATATTTTGTTCATAAATCATATATAGTTTGCGTGAGCACTATTGGCCAATCTGAATCTGCAGTTAGCCAATCAGGCGATTGATTGGGCCAGATATTCTTTAGCCCATTCAATCCGGGAACGCGTCCGTGTCAATTTTAGATTCCTTTGGGCTATTCAAAAATAGCAGATCTACAAGCTCCTAGCGCTGCACAAAGTGACGTCAGCTTTTACATCTGCTATTTTAGAAATTTTAAAAGTCTCAACAATGTTTGGAAAACTTTGAATATATATATATATATATATATATATATATATATATTTTTTTTTTTAAACAAGTCTTCTATTCTGGGGGTCCCGGTTCCAAATGTGATGGAACTGATTGGGATTCCTCTGGTTTCTGGATCCCAACCCTACACAGACATGGTTCTGGATCCCAACCCTACACAGACATGGTCCTGGATCCCAACCCTACACAGACATGGTTCTGGATCCCAACCCTACACAGACATGGTTCTGGATCCCAACCCTACACAGACATGGTTCTGGATCCCAACCCTACACAGACATGGTTCTGGATCCCAACCCTACACAGACATGGTTCTGGATCCCAACCCTACACAGACATGGTTCTGGATCCCAACCCTACACAGACATGGTTCTGGATCCCAACCGTACACAGACATGCCTCTGTCTCTCACCTTCCTCTGACACGTCGGACCACTCTGGGTTGGGGAACTCGTACTGTCCGTTGCGGATGCGTCTCTTCATCCCGGGGGAGATGGCCAGGCCGTGGTTGGAATAGAAGGGAGGATATCCACAAAGCCTGAGGATGATGGGACGGAAAACAACAACTATCAGGAATAAGGGAATGTTTTTGCTGTAAATCTAACCAAGAGAGTGCCAGTGGTGCCAGTTACAAGATTTTTTTTTTTTTTTTTTAAATAAGAAAAATCGCAGATCTACGATCGCAATGCATTGTTGAGCTTGTAGATATCGATGCTGTTGGGCAGAAAACTCATTTCACTATTTTTTTTTTTTTTTTTTCAAACTGCAGTGTCACACAAAAGTAGCTAAAATAGCGACATGTTGTGAGCTCGTATATCAGCTATTTTTCTTAGTTTTGAATCCTGTAAAGTAATAGTTTTGGACATATGAGGGTTTCCACAGACAGCAACGGTATGCTATTTTTGACCATTAAAAGAAATATATGTTATTAAACAGTACACAGATAAATCAAACTGATAAACTGATGATGGACACTGTTACGTCCGAAGTGACGACGGCGATATGGTATTACGCCCGAATATGGACAACGCCAGCGTGACGTCATCTTACGACCGCATGGCATCATATTCTACCCATAAAAGTACTACAACTATCAGATAGGGTGCGTATCAGCAGTTGTAGAGTAATAATAGCGATAATAACTAGACATATAGCCAGGGCCTATCCACCCATATTCAACGTGTGGACTCAAGATCCACCCAATCTCGGCCCCATCAATCACCTGTGGCGATCATAGCAGAATCAGCCCATTAGTAAATACAGTCCTTTATACCTTGCAGGAATCTCTGCAACAGACACAGAGTTTTTATTTTTTACGACATACGTCCCCCTTCAGGGCTGGTTCTGATTATGAAGGAAATGTAAACCATCAAAACAAAGATGACAGAACTTGATGGGTTCTGGAAAGCATCAGGTCATAGAGGGTTCATGGTTACCTTTCATAGTGGAACAGAGCCATATGTAAACCCATAAACACATCATGTCAAAACCTGCAATCACTAAAAACCACCTCATGACCTTTCAGTTTGACTTACAGGATATACATGATGACGCCCAGAGACCACATGTCACAGGATTTGTCGTACTTCTCTGGACCGAGAACTTCTGGGGCTGTCACAGTGTCACAGAGAGAAGAAACAACAATGAGGACATGTTCATTTTTGTTACAACTTAACTCATACACTGCCACTGACGTAATTAACGTAATTATTCCCGTTTACCAAACCTGCCACAGACGTAAAAAACGTAATTATTAATTTTTCAAAAAAAATTGTTTTTTTTTTTTTTTTTTTCAATTTTTTTCTTTCTTTTTGACCCAAAGACCAAGGAGATATGATTTTTCGAAGGAAAAGACTCCCATCCACTTCCTTGTTAACTTAAAGCTTAAAAATTCTGTATCTCAGCTCCAGAGTACTTTTTTTTTTTCAATGAAAAATCTCTGGCAGTGGGCAAACGCGGCCAACAATAAGTCCGGCAGTGAATGAGTTAATCTGTGTCATTTAAACATTTCTTTGGCTATTAAAAAATAGCAGATCTACAAGCTGATATCGTGGCACTCGGTGCCGCGCTATGAGCTTGTGGATCTGCTATTTATTTAAAGAAATCGTGAAAATGTGTGCAAATCTTTGAATATATAATTTTTCAAAGTGAACATTTGTAACTCAAATCTTTGCCTCTGGGGGTCCCTGGAACAAGATATTTTGAGTTGGGGGAGGGGTCCGGACAATTACATATCATTTTGGGGGTCCTTGACATAATATAATATAATACATTTGTAGAATCCCCAGAAGCAAATATTTGAGTTAAAAATATATAAACACACATTTTCTAAGATTTTCTTAAAAAAATTGCAGATCTCTGAATAGCTCAAAGTATCAAAGTAACATAATGGTTATAGCAAAAAAAATCTACAAAATGACATAGTATGCGTTCCCGGATTGAATGGGTTAATGCAGTGGTTTGTAAACTCTCAACATCTCAAGGCACTCCTGTATACATAGTGAAAATAGCACCTTTACACACTCATGACGCGTCCATTACACATTGCGAGCTTGTATCTATCTATATTGTATCTGCTGTGTTTGACATTCGCTGTGTTTGACATTTTGAGTAAATGAAATAATGCCACGCATTATTACACAAATATATATATAGAGATTTTATTTTTTATTGCCCTAAAAAAAATATATTTTTAAATTGTTTTTTAGGGTATATAATTAGCCTCTGTATTAGCAATTCATAACGTTTTTGTATAATGATATACACATTATGTCTCACGACACAGCAGTGTGCCTCCACACACTATCTGGTAACCACTGACTTAATGTATTCAACACATAGACTGACAATTGAAAACATAATTGACAAAAACAGCTGACTTTAAAACACGTTTACGTCTAGTCTCCACAGGATGTAACTTCTTGTTAACCAAAACAAGCTGTAGCCAGCGTCGATACTGTACTTTCCACAGGAAGTACCCTATATACTGTTAACGATCAGCAACGTTTTAAACATGTCTGTGAAATCCCCTGCAAGGAAAGTTCTGCATGCAAACACTAGGTCAACTTAACGCTTTAGTAAGCACGTATAAAAGCACCTACATGGCTTTATTTTAACCACCTGAAACCTGGGAGGAAGCCTCTCTCTCTTGTGGTTTCCAAGAAACCAGATATACACGCTCACAACGTGTTCCATCGCAACTTTGAATCTTGCCCTTTGTGGGCTTATTAGAAACATCGGCTATTTTCGAAACATTTTGAAACATTTCTGAAAATAGGGCTGAAGAAGTGGCCAACATAACAATTAGTGAAAAGAATATTAGTTGAAAGGTAGCAAAGAAGAGAACAACCGTTATGATTTCTCATTTGGAAGTATAAATTGTTATTTTCTGTGGGGCTAATAAGCTGCTGCATAACTTTAGCCAGCTGTTCTTGCCAACATAGTATGGGGTGTAGCAGGGTGTAGTTCTTACCACCAACATAGTATGGGGTGTAGCAGGGTGTAATTCTTACCAACATAGTATGGGGTGTAGCAGGGTGTAGCCAGTGAGTTGAGAGTGGTGATTTCTTTGGCGAAACCAAAGTCGGTGAGCTTGAGCAGAGCGTCGGGTCTTTTGGATGTGTACAACAGGTTCTCTGGCTGAAAGAAGAGTCCAAAACAACACATTTAACTTCTGCACAGCAGAGCAGAATTCATTTTTATTTTTATCAATTTAGGCATTTAGCAGACACTCTCTATCCAGAGCGACTTACAGTAAGCAAGGTAAACGCACACATCAAATGCAGAGAGACAGTGCAGTGCCACAGTAAACTAGGATCATAGGTAAACCAAGAACCTAGCTTTGGATAATATAATACATTGGTTCTCAAAGTACCAGGGGTACTTGAGGGGGTTCCAGGGGGTACCCAGCAAAATATGTTAATATAGCATCACAATAATTATGACCTTTTATACTTTGGCTGTTCAAAAATAGCAGATATACAAGCTCATAGCGCGCACCGAGTGCCACGCTATGAGCTTGTAGATCTGCTATTTTTTTTTAAATCGTGAAAATTTGCGCAAACCTTTGAATATATATATATTTTTAAGAGAACATTTGTAGCTCAAATCTTTGCTTCTGGGGGTCCCTGGAACAAAATATTTGAGATGGGGGTCCGCGGCCAGATACATATCATTTTGGGGGTCCTTGACATGAAAAAGATTGAACGCCACTGATATAGAAACATATGTTTTTCAGAAAACTGTTGAGATTTAGGAGACATGTAGAATCGGCTTCAAGTCTTAATGGGTTAAAAACATTATCTGTGCATTGAAACTATAGAAACTATCACCCTGGGCAAGACCTGGGATGTTGGTTGTCTAGGAAGTTGACAACCGGAAATGGTTGAATTTTGCGGAAGTACCGCTCAAGGAAATGACGTTGATGCTTTACAAATCTCTTAACATACTCCGTGAATGAAACGAGTGTTGTGATTGGTCAAAAAATATTGTTTCCGGGGGAAACGGAAATCCTGTCCACTCAGGACTTCCTAGACACTCGCTGCTTTAGGTCGTGACCAGGCTCTTCTTTTCGCAGATGAGTGAGGCTGGGACCGAGGTTAAGAAACTCTAGGATACCAGGTAAACAATGAACCTAGCATCTGTCTAAACAACATGCCATCTAAAGCCCCGTTTTCACAGAGCCAACGTGCAGGAAGTATAGTGGAAACTCATCTCATGTGAAAACGGCCACTGATCTTGTGTGGCGTAAGTTTTGGCAAGACACCTAGTTTTTTTTCCGGAATGTACTGTCAAAATAAAATGTTCCCTGTAGTGAAAACACATTACACACGTAATTTTACGGATAGTGTCATAACGTTGAGCATTGATTTCCCCCAGAGATAGACACTTCGTCACTTTGGATAGAGCCAGCTGCCAGGGAGCATGCTTACAGTAGATTAATGTGGTGCTTAATAGCGAGACGAGAGAGAGCGTGTGACAGTCAGCCTGTCAGCCAAAAACTGTTCAGTGACAAAATGCTTCAGAGCAATGTTGACAATGCTCTGAGAAAGGTGAAACTTCTTATGTAATATGGCTTGTAACTTGTCCTAAGAGTTAAAGCTCCGTTTATAGAGAATGGGGGTGAGCGAGAGAAAAGAGAAAGGCAGGCAGCCAGGCACACTGAATGAAATGAAGGAATGTGTGTTGCGTCGCGACCACTGTTGCCATGTCTGCTTATTATAAGCAAATTATAGGGCTTGTTTTTCTGTAAAGTTGCGGGTTGCTTTTTATTTGTTGTAAGCTTGTAGATCGGCTATTTTCAAATAATAGTCACTTAGAAAAAAAGAATGAGAAGACCACTTGCCCTCTGTTCTTTCGATGGTTTAAAGTTACAATCTCGCGTGCTTACAGTCATCTCTCGCACAAGTATAAAGTACTATACCGTTAGAAAATAAACAAATGAAAACGGTCAGGCAATACCAGAACTTTTGCTGCCAAGGAGGGCATGTGAGAGCGGCCTCTCCCATTGCCAGTCCAGCAATTATTCTAATTACTGTGCTGGAAAAATGCTGGCACTGTAGTGAAAACGTGGCTTTAATTACCTTTGCATTAGTCTACATGGTGGTCAAGGCTATAGGGTCAAGGGCTAAGGTGAGGTCTGAAGAGGTGAGTCTTCAGATTACGGCGGAATGCACACTTTTGTCAGTTTGTTGACCCTAGATTTGAAAGGCACAACTTAAAACCCATTAAGACCTGAGGCCGATTCTACAAATGTATTCTAAATCCTAACAGTATTCTGAAAAAAAAACCTATGTTTCTATATCAGTGGTGCTCAAACCTTTTCATGTCAAGGACCCCAAAAATTATATGTATTTGGCCGCCGACCCCCATCTCAAAATATTTTGTTCCAGGGACCCCCAGAAGCAAAGATTTGAGTTACAAATGTTCGCTTTAAAACTATATATATATATATTCAAAGATTTGCACACATTTTCACAATTTAAAAAAAAATAGCCAAAGTGTAAAATAATGCTTTTTAGCTCAAATCAAAAAGTAACACAGATGCGTTCCAGGTCTTATTGGGTTAATACTGTAGGAAATAACAGTCATTTGAGATGATTGAACCGCCTCCGACGTCTGGAAACCTGCCCCAAAAATCAGGAGTGAAACATTGGAATATCTACTGACAAACTACCATGGACTTTAACAGTAAAGACAAACAAAACTGAGATCTCTCAACAAAAGGACTGAAGTTACTTAAACTAGGGAGCCCTCTCATCTCATCTGGACTGAATAGCCCACAACATAAGAGTGTTAACTATACCAGAAATGTACTCATTTAATGTAATGTGATGCCCAACATGACCTACCTTGCTCTAAAAAAAAGAATAAAAATAAAGTTTAAAAAAAAAAGAACCTCCTCCGACGTAAAATGAACGAAATGTCTACATCTCTGTTCCTCAAATAGTGGTCCATGGTCCATTCATTTTATCCTCTCTGTCGGGTGGAAACCTCATACGTCCAAAACTGTGACTTTTCAGGATTCAAATTCTAAATTGGCAAAAGTAGCAGATCCACAAGCTCAAAACGTGTCGCTTTGCGTCACGTTTCAAGCTTGTAGATCTGCTACTTTTGACAGCAACACCATGTAAACCTGTGTATTGGACTGTGTTGATTTCATCGACTAAAACTATGACAAAAAATGTTGGTCCACTACCTTTTTTCACTGACGAAAACTAAATAAAAACTAAGCTATGATGACTAAAACTATGACTAAATATATTGACAATTTCGTCAACAAATAAAAACTAGACTATTATGTCAGGGAGGGGAGTAGTGGAGAAGAGATCCAGTAGAACTAAAAGACAAGTCATTTTATGTTTGGTTGCGCTTGGGTGTTGCGCTCTGAAAATAGCAGATCTACAAGCTCACAACGCGTCGCAGCGCGACGCGTTGTGAGCTTGTAGATCTGCTATTTTCAGCATGCAACCAAGTGTAAAATCAGCCATTACGACGCCATCAAGGCACCGCCAAAATAAATTTTAGTCGACTAAATCAACTGTAGATGTAGTCGACTATAATCTTATGATATTTAGTCAACTAAAACTAGACAAACAGTAAAACATTTCGGATGACTAATATATGACTGAAACTAAATGGAATTTGATTCAAAAGACTATGACTAAAACTTAATAAAAATTTGAAGTAAAAATCAACACTAGTATTGGACTGTTGTGCTCCACAGCAGGGGGTCCAGTCATAGAACCCCCTGGTGCTGCTGTCATTTGTTCATGTCAGACTACAAGCTGGTCACCTGTTCTCAACTTCACCGGCCAGCTGAAACACTGTTGTTACAGCGTCTATTAGTGTAACATGCCTACATGTAGAATACAACCTTGTAAGGGCACTTTATTAATGCAAGAAGAGTGTGTAAGGGGGACACTAAAAAGGGGTCCCCCGCCCAGCTTCCCTCCCCTGAACCCGGGCCAATTGTGTTCACATAGACGGCCGACAAACCCGGATGCATCGCGGTGGATTTGAACCCACAACCTCCGTGGAGGTGGGCAGGAACTTTTAACACTGCGCCACCCCGAGTGCTGAGTGTGCTTCTTGAGGACTTAGATCTCAAGGAGAACTGATTAGGACACATGACAGTGGAGAGGGCTGAAGCATGTTCTAGGCCGTTGGTTCTCAAAGTGGGGTCCGGGGACCCTTATGGGTCTATAATTCAGAGAGTGTACAAATGGAACCAAATGAACCCTAACGGGTAACTCTCTGAGTTACATTAACATTGATTATACAATATAAATTGGGGTCCCAGAGATAAAAAATGCCATTAAATGGGGGCCGGTAGCCTAATGCATGTCAAACTGGGGGTCCTTGTAATTAAAATGGTTGAAAATCACTACTAGAGCCGTAAAAATCTTCTCTAATGGGGGTCCTTGATATATCTTTTCAAATGGGGGTCCGCCGGGCTAATAAGTGTCAATTTGGGGGTCCTTGACGTGAAAAAGGTTGAGAATCACTGTTCTAGACAGTGAGGAGGACCTTATGGGCTATGATGTGATACAAGATTTCATGAAACGTAACTTCAGTTTTGGACACAAAGTTCCTGTCCGACAGGGACTTCATGCTGTAAGCATAGTCTTATCCTCAGTAAAACATGTTATGCTTCCCCCTGAGTGGAATACACTTCTTTCCACAAAAGGGAGAACAAATTAGGCAAGAATCCTTCAATGTGTTTACTCAACCCAATTCTTCTCAGTTATGCTACATAGTGCATGCTTCTTTATTCATGAAAACACACGGCGATGGTTTACCTTGATGTCTCTGTGAGCGATGTTGATGGCATGTAGGTACTGTATGGCTTCTCCTATGCTCTTCATGATGTCTGAGGCCTCTGTGTGCAGAAGAGAGAGAGAGAGAGAGAATTAATCAACAGGAAAGCACACTGACTGAGCCCCTGGCAAGCAGAGGAAGAAACCATTGGATTTGATTTAACCCATTGATACCTGGAACGCATCTGTGTCACTTTAGATGTCTTTGGCTATTTTTGAAAAATCTTGAAAAAAAATATTTTTGATTTTTTCCAAAAAACTGTTAGGATTTAGTTTTTTTTTAAAGAATCGCCTCAGGTCTTAATGGGTTAAAAAGAGAAGAATTCTCTTTACCTCTTTCTGTGAAAGCATGATTCCCTCTGTCTTGGATATGACTGAATAGCTCACCTCCATCCATGCTGAGAAAAAAAGTACAGGAAACAGATATTTAGAATATTATATTCAAAAATGATATATACTAGCCCATACCCGTGGGGGGATATGCGCACATGATCTGGCAACCCGGGAGCCATTCATCCCATAACTTGCGGGGCCATCCCACAGCTGGGCAGCCGTAACCATGGCAACATTATTTTTATTCATGTTTTTGATTCAAGTAGCCTAGACAAAGATTTTTTGTTGTTGTATGTCACAATCCCCATTAATGCTTCTTTAAAATAGCAGATCTACAAGCTTGTATATGGGCTATTTCTGGCACGAGACTCCGCCTTGCACACTTACAGTCCTTACAGACTGTTCAGTAATTACTTTCATTGCCAATTATCAACATCATAAAACTGAATATCGTTATGAAGAAACGGATCAATGAAAATGCTCCACTCTGTGTAAAATGTGTCAAGACACATGGAGAACGTGGCCTAAACAACCCAATTTAAATATATTACAGAAAAGCAAGCCATGAAAATAACTTTTATAGCAAGCATAGCGGTTTGTGTGCCACACATTAAAAACCCTGGTTCGACTGTAGAGTAAAACCATTAAAAGTCTAAACTCCAAGGAGCCGTTCGTTCACAGAACGGCTACAAGAAGCAACATATGAATACATCAGCCTAAACTTAATGACAAACATCTGAGATCATTATGCACAACATAATAATGGGTGTAATAAAAGCTATTATATGCCACGTGCTTTATGCTACATTCTGTGCTACTGTATTGTTCAGTGGCATATCATTATTTTACACTTTGGCTATTCAAAAATAGCAGATTTTTGAAAAATCGTGAAAATGTGTGCAAATCTTTGAATATATATATTTTTAAAGCAAACATTTTTAACTCAAATCTTTGCTTCTGGGGGTCCCTGGAACTAAATATTTTGAGATGGGGGTCCGCGGAAAAATACATATAATTGTGGGGGTCCTGGACATGAAAAAGATTGAGCACCACTGATACAGAAACATACGTTTTTCAGAAAACTGTTGGGATTTAGAAGACATGTAGAATCAGCTTCAGGTCTTAATGGGTTAAAAGGGATATTTCACTTTCAAACATGTTTGAGGTCATTTTAACGTCTACTCAGGCTTTTGTGTTCACCCCAGACAGTTTATAAGTTGCTTGATTCAGTACCGGTATTTAGATATTTTATATTAATTGTATCAGACACGCCCCCTTCCTATACAAACCCATTGTAACTTCAAACTCCATTTTAACCATGATAGATTCATTGAAAACACCCGTCCTTGGCTCTGGTGAATGATATTGTCCTTACAATACGAGAGGGGGCCGTGTTTTAGCAATTACTTTTTTCATTCATTTTACTTATTTATTTTATTCTATTTTAGGCAATTTCCCCCAAAGATTATAAAGAAATGTATGAAAAAAGTAAAGAAGCCCCCCTTACGCATTGGAAAGCCAATATCAGTCACCAGAACCAAGGACAGGTGTTTTCAATTAGTCTATCATGGTTAAAATGGAGTAAAATGATTTTGACAGCAAATCTTGATTTAGTTTTAGTCATAGTCTTTTGAATAAAATTCCATTTAGTTTCAGTCATATTTTAGTCATCTGAAATGTTTTAGTTTTTGTCTAGTTTTAGTCGACTAAATATCATAAAATTATAGTCGACTAAATCTACAGTTGATTTAGTCGACTAAAATGTTTGTTGGCGGTGCCTTGATGGCGTCGTAATGGCATTTACACTTGGTTGCATGCTGAAAATAGCCGATCTACAAGCTCGCAGCGCGACGCGTTGTGAGCTTGTAGTCTTAGTTTTAGTCATCATAGCCTAGTCTTTATTGAGTTTTCTTCAGTGAAAAAAAGGGTAGTCGACGAATAGTTTTAGTCGACGAAATCAACACCGGTTTGAAGTTACACTGGGTTTGTATAGGAAGGGGCGTGTCTGATCAAATTCATATCAAACGTCTAAATACTGAATCAAGCAACTTAAAAACTGTCTAAGGGTGCTTTACACTGGTGATGTATGTGTATGTGCGCTCTTAAAGAGGCAGAGCACATGTATTCTACAGTGCGTTTGTACACATGTGCGTATGTGTGTGTGCGTGTGCGTGTGCGTGCCCACCATTCCATCACGATGAGCAGACACTTCCTTCCCTGGTACAGGTTCTCGTAAACATCGGTGATGCGTACGATGTGTGTGCATGGAGACGCCCTCCAGTGGAGCTCAACCTCTCGTCTGGCTTTAGGACAGTCCTGTAGCATCTGAGACACAACACACACACACAGAGGTTTGTATTACTATTACTGTGAGGACTCGTCTGGCTTTAGGACAGTCCTGTAGCATCTGAGACAACACACACAGTTTTGTATTATTGTACTTGTGAGGGCTCGTCTGGCTTTAGGAAAAAACAGTGGAGGAAAGTAAGTAAGTACATTTACTTAAGTACTGTACTCAAGTACAATTTTGAGGTATTTGTACTTTACTTGAGTATTTCCAATTTCCAATACTTTTACTCCACTACATCTCGAGGCAAATATTGTTCTTTTACTCCACTACAATGATTTGAAAACCTAAGTTAATAGTTACTTTTCAGATATAAATTATGATATTATGACACATACATTAACCACTTTAGCCCCATTTTATACCTAGGCAATTTAAGAATAGCCGATCTACAAGCTCACAACGCGTCGCGTTGTGAGCTTGTAGATCCGCTATTTTCAAACATTTTAGTACTTTTACTTTTGGTACTTTTAAGTACATTTCGATGCCAAAACTTTTGTACTTTTTTACTCAAGTCCCATTTTAATTCCGGACTTTTGCTTGTAACATATATTGCAGTATTCATTATTTTAGTCAAGTAAAGAATTTGAGTACTTGTTCCACCAGTGGGGAAAAACACTAAAAGCTAAAACAACAGCTTTATGAAGAGGATTTAGACTTGGGAGGGAGTTACATCATCATCACTTCAGCCATATTGCCTTGTGTGAGACTGTCAGACGGCCTCGGTGGCATCACAACAAACTAACACACACATCACTACAAACACACACATCACTACAAACACACACACATCACTACAAACACACACATCACTACAAACACACGTTTGTAGCTTTCTTTGTGACGTCTTTCTTCCTCTCATGTTTACTACGCCATAAAGGCAGAACCTCATAAGAAAACATGGTGTTTTTGTTTAGAGCTCGACCGACGCCAGGTCTCTGGGTCTGATGCCAACCAATCCCCCCATTTTGGAAGAGTCCTATACCAGTGGTTCTCAACCTGTGGGGTCGGGACACCCAGGGCGGTCCCCACATGATTTTGGGGGGGTCTAGATGACAGTGAAGTGACAAATTAAGGACTTTTAATACTTCAAAGAAAAGGGGGAAAAATACATTACTGTATCAAAAGTAATCAACACACTATACTATACAAACTGGTCAAAGATTAGCCAAATAATATAAGAAAGAAACATTTGAAAATAGCCGATCTACAAGCTCATAAATCTGCTCTTTTTTCTTAAATGTCTTGAAAATGTGTGGAATTTTTTAAATAATTTTGCTTCTTTTTCTTTTTAACACAAATCTTCTCTACTTGGGCCCAGGGGTCCCTAGTAGTAGACATTTTCAGATGAGGGTCCGTCCGTGTCCAAATACATTCTGGGGGTCTTTGACATGGAAAAGTTTGAGAAGCACTGTTCTAGAGCACACACAAACAGGCCATTCATCACTGCCTTCAGGACGCGGACAGCCTTTTCCCATGTTGTTGAAGCGCAAGGGGGCGGGGGGCGGGGGGCGGGGGGACGGGTGTGGAGAGAGTCAGCGCACTGAAGTCAAGGCACAGACTACTGTGTTGTTGACAGACAACGGATGCACGCTTATGAGAAACAACAAAAATAAAACCTGGCAAAACAGTTGCGTGCATTAGCGCAAGATGAAGATAAATGAAACATTCAGTCTAAATGTCCAGTTTGCTAATTCACAACTACTGTGCCAGATAATCCCCACACCAAGAGAGTAAAAAAAGAGAAAACGTTTCAGTCATTATTCAGTCCGACTTCACTGTAGCCTATAGTAGCCTTTTCATAAAGTATATTAGTACTTAGGCTGTCCTGAAAGTTTATAATATTTAGAGAAATTTAAAGTTTCAAATACAAAAGTAGTAGTAGTAGGCGAGAATTAGCAAGCTGGACATTTAGACTGAATGTTTCCTTTATCCTCATCTTGAGCTAATGCACACAACTGTTTCACCAGGTTTTATTTGTGTTGTTTCTCATAAGCGTGCATCCGTTGTCTGTCAACAACACAGTAGTCTGTGCCTTGACTTCAAGGCACAGACTACTCTGACTCTCTCACCACCCCCCCCCCCCCCCCCCCCCCCCCCGCCCCCCCGCCCCCTTGCACTTCAACAACATGGGAAAAGGCTGTTCGCCTTCAGGACAGAGTGGAACAGGCAACCCCCGTACACTGTTGCCATATTTTGCGGGAGAAATAAGCAACCAGGTCTATGAAAACAAGCCCAAAAGAAGCAACTATATACAGTGTAGGCCACATAAGCACTTTAAACCTATATATACACTGTATACAAAAACAAATCAGATGGGGGTTAGGGACAAATACACATACATTTGGGGGTCCTTGACATGAAAATGTTTGAGAACCACTGGTTTAAATAACATTAGGAAACTAGCCCAAAAGAACACAACCCGCAACTACCAATATTTACAAGTGACCTTACACAAAAACAAGACAAAGTCGCTTATAATAAGCGGACATGGCAACACTGCCCCCGTAGCTCTGATAAGAAAACAAAGAGCATTGAAGGAGGAGGAACTGGAACATTCACTTAGCTGGGTTCTCCTCATGATGTCAAAACTACCCACAATTATTACATCACATCACCTGATCGCAATTATCCCATTCAATCCGGGAACGCATCTGTGTCACTTTAGATGTCTTTGGCTATTGAAAGATTGCAGATATAAAAGCTCTGAACGCGGCGTTTGGTGCCACGCTATGAGCTTTTATATCTGCTATTTTTGAGCTTTTTGAAAATATTTTGAGATGGGGGGGTCCGCGGACAAATATCATATATATATATATCATTTTGGGGGTGACATGAAAAGGTTTGAGAACCACTGATATTATAGCAACATAAGTTTAAAAAAAAGAAAACAGTTAGGATTTAGAAGACATTTCAGTTAAAAAAAAATATATATATTCAAAGATTTTATTCAAAAATATATATATGCAAAATTCACGATTTTTCTAAATAAATTACAGATCTACAAGCTTATTGTGCGCCACTCGGTACCACGCTATGAGCTTGTAGATCTGCTGTTTTTGAATAGCCCAAAGTATAGTATAATGGTTATAGCAAAAGATCTAAAATGACATAGTATTGGTTCCCGAATTGAATGGGTTATTTGAGATAATAGCACACATTACGATATTGAGATCTTGCGCTCTTAGATCGGCTATTTCTGCTATTTTTGAAAAAAATATATTATTAAATAATTAAGCCAATAGTACATTATTTATTTTGATTATTGGTACCGGTCATTGTCAGCCATTTCTTTGTATATTTAAAGCGGCACTATGTAACTTTTTTTAACGAATAAAATGTAATCTAGTTCAATCTGACAATTAAACAAAAATAATTGCTATTATCTCAAATAATTGCGGTTAGACCAGGGGTCTTCAACGTTTTCAGGCAAAGGACCCCCTAGCTGAGAGAGATGAAGCAGGACCCCCTAGCTGAGAGAGATGAAGCAGGGACCCCCTAGCTGAGAGAGATGAAGCAGGGACCCCCTAGCTGAGAGAGATATGAAGCAGGGACCCCCTAGCTGAGAGAGAGATGAAGCAGGGACCCCCTAGCTGAGAGAGATGAAGCAGGGACCCCCTAGCTGAGAGAGAGATGAAGCAGGGACCCCCTAGCTGAGAGAGAGATGAAGCAGGGACCCCCTCTATATTGTATAAAATTGTGTTTCAGATAACTTTTGCTGCTCTTTTTTCCCCTCTACACACCTATAACTGTTTGCCAAAAATAGCTGATCTACAAGCTCACAACGCCTTTTTGGCTAACGTTCTCCTCAGAAAAGGGACGCTAGGGTTTTAAGTGATTAATGTAAAAAGAAAATATCTTATCACACAAAAATTTGGCGGACCCCCTGTAGTAACTCTGAGGACCCCCTAGGGGTCCCGGACCCCCTGTTGAAGACCCCTGGGTTAGACAATGTAATAATTGTGACAGGCCTATTATAATCCCCCAAAATGTCATAATCGTAACAGCCCTGATGGTAACAGACCTACACGCAATCACCCCCCCCCCCCCCCCCCCCCCCCTCATGTCTGATAAGAAAGAAACAAAGGCCATCGAAGGAAGGAGAAACTGGTAGAATCACTTTTTGCTGGGAGGGTTGTTTACTCTCACGTCAAAAAACACTCCTGTGTTGCCTAATAAAAGCTGAGAACATGTTCCCTGTACGGGACACTGTGCTGCAGTTCTCATGCAGGCTGAATAATCCCCCAGTCATCTCTGGCCTCTCGCACCCAGGCTACTTTTAGACACAGGCATGCATGTCCCCATCACCCTCTCTCTCTCTCTCTCTCTCTCCCTCTCTGACATCATTGGAGTTGGCCAGACAGCAGAGGTTACAGTCAACAACACAAATAAATCGTCGCTGTCAGGGTAGAAACCTCTTATCTCCATATTTTAAAAAGGACTAGTTCACCCCAAAAAAATACTTATTTCCTATCAATTCCACACCCCACGAAGCATTGAATTCATAGAAAATGAGACATTTTTGGGGGTGAACTGCTCCTTTAACTTTGTGTGTCTTTTTTTCGTAAATTAAAACCCTACTTGATCACACTACAGCGTCACACAAAAGCATCAAAAGTAGCGGATCCATTTTGAGCTTGTAGATCTGCTACTTTTGGCCGTTTTTGAATTCTAAATTCTGAAAAGTAATACGTTTATTTGGACGTATGAGGTTTCCACCCGACGGAGACGAAATAACTGTGGTTCACACAGACACACACAGTAAAGTCCTTGTAGCTTTTCAACTGGGTACAACATTTTTAACCGTGTATGCGTATATACCTTAGCTACCGGCGATTACACTGTGATCAAACACTAGGACAGAATGTGATCAAACACTAGGACAGAAACTGTGACTTTGGTGTTTTTTTGCAACAACCAAAACATACAATCGAATATCTAATCCTCCATTAGCCGGGCCAATACATGGGCCCCATCTTATCTTTGCTTCTGGTGGGGGGGGGGGGTCCCTGGAACAACATTTTTTGACATGGGGGTCCACGACGGCCACATAGATATCATTTTGGCGGTCCTTGACATGAAAACGTTTGAGAACCACTGATAGCAACACTTTTTTTTTTTTTTTTAAACCGATAGGATTTAGAAGACATTTGTAGAATCCCCCAGAAGCAAAGATTTGAGTTAAAAATGTTTGCTTTAAAAAATATATATTCAAAGAAATGTCACGATTTTTCAAAACAGATGCATTCCCGGTCTTAATGGGTTAAATTCCAGCTGACACCGATGACTGGCTTCATTTATTATTACATTTAACAAAAATGTTGGGAGGGAAATCAATATCCATCTATCTATTGTAATATCATCTGTCGGTGTGGAAGGCTCATGTGTCCAAAACTAACTTTTCAGGATTCAAATTCGAAAGTATTAGATCTACAAGCTCAAAGCACGTTTCGAGTTTGTGGATATGCTATTTTTGAGCGACTAAAACTATGACGAAAAATGTTCGACTACCTTTTTTCACTGACAAAAACAAAATTAAAACTAAGCTACGATGACTAAAACTAAACATAGTGCCAATTTCGTCAACAAATAAAAACTAGACTAAAATGTTAGTGAGGGACTAGTGGAGAAGAGATCCAGTACTAACCAAGTCATTTTATGCTTGGTTGCGCTCTGGTGTTGCACTCTGAAAATAGCAGATCTACAAGCTCACAACGCGTCGCAGTGCGACGCGTTGTGAGCTTGTAGATCTGCTATTTTCAGCATGCAGCGTAAAGTGTAAAATCAGCCATTACGACGCCATCAAGGCCTGCCAAAAAAACATTTTAGTTAACTAAACCAACTGTAGATTTAGTCGACTAAAACTAGACTAACAGTAAAACATTTCAGGTGACTAAAATGTGACTAAAACTAAAAAGGAATTTGATTCAAAAGACTATGACTAAAAATTAATCAAAATTTCAGTCAAAATCAACACTACTTTTGAGTGACGCTGACGCAAGTAGGTCGTTAGTTTGAATTTGGAGAGGAGAGGTTTCTGCCCCGACAGCAACGTATTGTAATATATGCATGAGGCTTGATCCACATCATTCACAACACAATCTTGTAAGTATACAATTACTCACTCTTAAGCTGTGTTAGTCAATCACATACTGTAGAGATAATATGCGTTTGCTTATTCTGCTCTATCTGTCCTTATCAGGGATCACAGGCATACAGTTCGTACCACATCTGTCTCCTTCCTGTTCCGTCTACTTTGTAACCAGTCATGATGACTTGCACATCTTCAGGCTACATATCGAATGTACAGTCTGTCAGGTCAGGTGGCAACCTGTATTTGTCAAAAATACTCAATGGATCCAATGTAGTTATTATTTAGTCACAAGCTCTTGTTAATAATATGATTCATTGGTATGATATTTATCAAAGGCACAGACACACGTAATCAATACAAATAAATGTATTATAGCTGTAGATAATAGCTCATCTACAGAGCTTGTAGAACGGCCCCGTTTGCTACTTTATGCGTGACATTCTTGTGCGACGAAGTAGGACATTAGATGACAAAAGTAACGAAACATTTTGAAACGCGGAGAATGGAGATACAAGGTTGCCAGTGCCACCCGACAGCAACAATATATTTCTCTGTGTGTGCGTACAGTATGGTAACATATTGCGGTGTATCCTTGGTTACTTATATTGTTCTCAGACCTCTGGTAGCTTGCCTAAGCCTCGGTCATACTTATGTTGTGTGCCGGTGTCGTCGTGCTTGGTAAATAGCAGATCTACAAGCTCACAACACGACTTAGGGATGGGCAATATTATCGATTTTGCGATATATCGCGATATCTTATTTCGCGATACTGTATCGATACTCCAGGCCACCATTTCGCGATTTTTTTTTGCTTTTTTAGATACAGGCTTTATGAAAAAAACATTAAAAAAACCTATCACTGATCTGCAGCTACTCAATATGTAGTGTATACACAATATGTAGTTGTGATATATGTATATATCGCAATATATCGCAATATGTATCGTATCGCAATATATCGTGATATCGCAATATATCGCAATATATCACAATCGTAATATATGGCAATATGTATCGTATCGCAATATATCGTGATATAATCGTATCGTGGCCCAAGTATCGTATCGTGAGATTCTTGCCAATACCCATCCCTACAACGCGTCACAAATGTGAGCTTGTAGATCTGCCAGGCTTTTTACACGTTGAGTGAGAGATCTGAATGAAGTCACCAGCACCTCTAATAGAGTCAGTGCTTTTAGGATGACAACAGAGCGTTCAGAACCACAACACCATCCATCTGTGTCTCCATACTGTAACTGTATATAATGATGTCATCCCCACCCTGAGCCCATCGCCCCCCCCCCCCCCCCCTCCTCCCTCTATCTGCAGTGCAACGGCAGCTCTGCCAACTGTGTGTCTGTGTGCTGCTGCTTGTCAACACTGCCGGTAAAGTAACTTAATCCTTTAAGACCGGGAACGATTCTGTGTCATTTAAAGATTTCTTTGGGCTATTCAAAAAAATAGCAGATATACAAGCTCATAGCGCGGCACCGAGTGCCGCGCTATGAGCTTGTAGATCTGCTATTTTTGAAAAATTGTGAAAATGTGTGCAAATCTTTGAATATATATATTTTTAAAGCAAGCATTCGTAACTCAAATCTTTGCTTCTGGGAGTCCCTGGAACACAATATTTTGAGCGGCCAAACACATATCATTTTGACATTAAAACGTTTGAAAAACACTGATATAGAAACAAAGGTTTTTTTAAAAAAACTGTTTTTGTAGAATCGGCCTCAGGTCTTAATGGGTTAAAGGACATTTACTGAAGTGCTGTACTTCAGTGGTTCTCACACCTGCATGTCAAGGACACCCCAAATTGATATGTATTTGGCCGCTGACACCGGCTGAAAAGACTGCTAGGGACCCCCCAGAGGAGAAGATTTATGTATCTGCTATTCAAAAATAGCAGATGTACAAGCTCACAGCGCAAAAAATGTCAAAGAAATTGCAGATCTACAAGCTCACCAGATCGGCTATTTGTCCCATTTTACCATAAAATCAACCATTTTTCTACTGCAAGAAGGAACAGGAAAATGGTCCTCACAAAACGTCTATTTCTCAAATTCTACTATACTTGTGGGGACATTCGGGGCCTCACAAGTATACAAACACACACACGTGCCTCACAGCTGACTAATGCATCCCAGAGGAGAGGAGAGGAGAGGAGAGGGCAGGATGGTGAGGTAATGTGAGTCTCCTCTGATCATCATCATCATCATCATCTCTCCCCGGAGGATGAAAGCTGAAGCGTTGGCAGTGGAGCCTCTCTGTCCTGAAGGCAGAGGTAAGAGGAAGAGCCGACGAGAAGTGGAGGACGTCATGAAATCAAGAGAGGATCCGGGAACAACCGCAGTGTGCTATCCCTAAATCAACCTTGATCCATTTAGAGACCAGGAAAAGGATCCATGTCATTTTAACATTTCTTTGGCTATTCAAAAATAGCAGCTGTACAAGCTCATAGGAGCTTGTAGATCTGCTATTTTTTTAATATCTTGAAAATGTGTGCAAATCTTTGAATATATATATATTTAAAGCAAGGGGGGGGGGCCCTGGAACAAAACATTTTGAGATGGGGGGGGGTGGTCTGCGACCAAACACATATCACTCTTTCATGTCCTTGACATATAAAGGTTTGAGCACCACTGATATAAAACATAGGCTTTTTCAGAAAACTGTTAGGATTTAGAAGACATTTGTAGAATCGGTATTCGGTAATATAGTTCAAACTGTATGTTTAGAGGATGTTGATACAAGATAACTTATACAATTAGGGTGGTTGTATTTTGTTTGCCTTTTCTTCTTAAGATACATTTTAGATCTTGTCAAAGGTCAGAGGAAAGATACATAGTGCAGCTTTAAGGTGTTATTATTGTCATATCTGCCCTGTACAATTTTAGTTTACAAAGCTTAAAAGTCAAGACAGAAATCATTAAATTGACATTATCTGTATGACAAATAACCATCAACAAACATTTCATGATGGTGACGAAGGTCTGTCACAATTATTACATAATCGCAATTATTTGGGATAATCACAATTGTTATGACAATTATACCAAAAAAAATGTGATTATCTCACATAATTGCGGTTAGATGATGTAATAATTGTGACAGGCCTATTAATAATCACCCAAAATGTCATAATCCTAACAGCCCTGATGGTGACAGACCTACAGGCAATCACCCCCCCTGGAGCACCACTGATATAAAACATAGGCTTTTTCAGAAAACTGTTAGGATTTAGAAGACATTTTGTAGAATCAGCCTGACCCTCAAATCTTTAAAAAAAAAAACATAATCAAAGATTTGCACAAATTCTTCACGATTTTTCTAAAATAGCAGATCTACAAGCTCATAGCGTGGCACTCGGTGCTCCAATCGTTCGAGTTGCTCCAGCGCCTTCTGTATTCAGTTGTATGCTTTCAACTCAGATGCTCAGTTTGAAGGGTTGCCCTTGGATTGAAAGTTGAAATCTTGTCTTGCCTGGCCTGCTGATGATGTCACTGGTAGTCAGGTTTCTGCATCCCCCCCCCCCCCCCCCCCCCCCCCCGACACACAGTGAGTAGACAGAAATAGTGCCATCTTATAAAGAACCTTAGAGGACCATTTACATAAATAAATAGGTTGACAATGGGTGAAGTTCTCTTTTAAGTACAGAACTTATGTTACTTTCCATTATTCCATGAACTACTCAAAGCCAGTTTGACTGGACAGCACCTTGGTGCTCCTTTGACAGAATGGCACAGAAGACAACAATAACAAGCAGCTCTTATCAGTTCCATTAGATCCAGGGGAGAGGGGACAAGAAGGAGAAGTTATTTGTGGATCAGAAGGACAGCTGCACTACATTACAACACTCACTGACACCTCCCACTAAACAGCGCAGCACACACACACCAGTGGCGTAAGAAGTACTCACATTTTGTACCAGTAGTACCAGTACCACAATGTAGGAATAATCTGTTACAAATAAAAGTCCGGTATTCAAAATTTAATCGAGTAAAAGTACAAAAGTATTCTCATTAAAATATACTTAAGTGCTGAAAGTAAAAACAATTTTGCAGAATGTCCCATTTCACAAGTTTCCAAATGCATACAAATGCTTTGGAAAATAGTAAATCTACAAGCTCTAAGAGATAGGCTATGCATAGGGCTGAAGTGGTTAATGCACGTTTTGTAATAATAATCATAATCTACAAAGAAACTACAGTAGTAACTAAAGTTGTCAAATAATTGTAGTGGAGTAAAAGTACAATATTTGCCTCCGAGATCATGTAGTGGAGACTGAGTGGAAGTAAAATTATTGAAAACTGGAAACATTTTCAAAAACTTTACTGGAGAGTAAACTAAAGATTCCTCAAAAGTGTACTCAAGTACAGTAGTACTTGAGTACATGCACTTAGTTACTTTACACCACTGACACACACACACACACACACACACACACACACACACACACGGCCTGACTCAAGCACGTTGACACTCTGTAGCCAATATGTCAACAATGTAGCAACCATTCTCACACAGACGTCACACAGTGGCCTGTCCAGGTTGGACTGTACTTCAAATGGCATTAGTTCAAAGATCATGAAGATAGGGCCTTAGTAGTAGTGTGTCTACCATTAGCCCTTTACACTACTACAAAAACACAACATAACCATGTTCAAGCTTTATAGGACCACAATGGAAACAAGTCCCCAGGACTTTGTTATGTTATCCTTTTAACCTTATAATGTCTAGACTGTACCTTGTGCGGTTTAAATGTCTGTCTCATAAAGTATTCAATCAATAGACCACAGAATGCATGTGCATGGGAGCCAAAGAAAAGCATGTCACCTGAAGTACTGTACTAGTGACATATGAAACACTATTAATTTATAAGCCCTATATAACTCAAATGTTAGTCGTTTTTTATTTTACAGCCTTATGTTCTGTGCTTAAATGGGTTTTTAGAAAAGTTTACACAAATGGTCAAACTCAACTCCGCTTTACAGTCAGAGACATATAGCACGATGGTTCTCACAGTGGGGTCCGGGGACCCCCAGGGGTCCTTGAGGGGGTTCCCATATAAATGATGGATAGTTGGGAACCAAATGGACCCTTATGTGGCTGTAACTTTGAGAGTGTACAAATGGAACCAAATGGACCCTTACGGGTCCATTTGTACACTCTCAAGTTATGGTAGTCCATTATTGTCTAATGCATGGGTTCTCAAAGTGGGGTCCGGGGACCCACAGGGCCCTATATACACACACACACACACACACACACACACACACACACACTGACAGCCATTTTCAAACAATCTTGACAGTCTTTGAAGATGTTTGAATATTGTTGACATTTTTAAACACCACAAATCTTGTATGATGGGGTCCCTGCTGGCACATAATCTTTTCAGATGGGGGGGTCCGCGGCCAAATACACATTAATTTAGGGCATTGGTTCTCAAAGTAGGGTCCGGGGACCCCCAGGGGTACTTGAGGGGGTTCCAGGGGGTCCCCAGCTAAATGATGGATCATTAGGAACCAAATGGACCCTTATGGGTCTGTAACTCTGAGAGTGTACAAATGGAACCAAATGGACCCTAACGGGTCCATTTGATTCCATTTGTACACTAACAGAGTTAAATTAACATTGATTTTACGATATGAATTGGGGTCCCAGAGATAAGCTGACATAAGAGATAAATACCATTAAAAGGGGGTCTGTAGCCTAATGCATGTCAAACTGGGGGTCCTTGAAATTAAAATGGTTGAGAATCACTGCTAGAGAGCCATAAAAACCTTCTCTTATTGGGGTCCCTGGGATATCTTTTCAAATGGGGGTCCGCGGGCTAATAAGTGTCAATTTGGGGGTCCTTGACATGAAAAAGTTTGAGAACCACTGATACAGCAGCACTTAAAGTTAAAGATGGGAGAGAAAATAAAGGCGTTACCTTCAACGCACACTTTTCTCCATCGTCTTTCCTGAATATCTCCAGGACTTTGCCGTTTATTCCCATCCCGAGGACCTGACTGGTCACTTTGTAATCGTCCGTGATCGCGTTCTTCCTGATGAGCAGCGGGTTGTGGGGCTTGGAGAAAAACACCGGGAACATGGGAGCCTGGCTATGGTTGTTAAGGTTTGTTGTTGGCCCCTGAAGAAGAGGCCCCCCCTGCTGTAGGCTCAGGGGCCCCTGCTGGATGCCGCCGCCGGGGAACGCCGCCTGGTTCTGGTTGGGGACGTTCGACAACATGGTGGTGGTGGATGGTGGCCGGGCCCGGGGGGTTGAGTCACTCTGTTAACCCGATAGATAGTTGTAAATAAAAAGTCCAAACAACAAACTCCCCGTCGTCTTTCCTAAATAATAAAAGTAACACCTTAACGGTGAGTTAAAGGCTAGCTAGGCTAGCTTTAAGATCCGTTTAAACTCATGTTGTCCCGGCATGGACCTGCTCTCTGCTAGCCTAAACAACCCTCTGCTGTTAGCATCGGTTCCTCCTCCAACAAGACTGTTTGACTTTCTGCTTGTCAACAGCGTCCCGTTCCTCTGTGCTTTCTAGGTTCTTCTAAGGTTCTAAAGTTAAGAACCCCGGGGACCTAAAACACTGTCTGTCTGCTACTGAAGCACAACGTCGCTGTTCTTCTTTTCTAGAACGTGTCAGAGAGACAAACTAATGTCATTTCACTGTCCTCCTCCTGTTTGTCTGTCTCTGTCTGTCCGGACAAACTTCACTCTCAGGCCACCTGCGCTTCTTTTACAGCAGTGAGTAGGAGGGTCCCTGGGCCTGTTATACCGAGATTGGTGACTTGTTGAAATGTTGCGACTCCAGGGGGCGCTGATTTGGGAAATTAATTGTCATCTGGATTGGAAGCAAAATTCACCCCAAAAAAATGACACATTTTCTATCAATTACACCAGTGGTTCTCAAACTTTTTCGTGTCAGGGACCACCAAAATTATATGTATTTGGCCACGGACCCCCAGCTCAAATATTTTGTTCTAGGGACCCCCCAGAAGCAAAGATTTGAGTTAGAAATGTTCTATAATAATATAGAATATATATATATATTCAAAGGTTTGCACACATTTTCAAGCTCAAGCTATGAGCTTGTAGATCTGCTATTTTTGAATAGCCAAAGTGTAGAATAATGCTTTTTAGCTCAACTCAAAAAATGACACAGATCAGATGCATTCCAGAGTAGTTCACCCAAAAAATGATATATTTTCTATCAATTACACACCCCATGAAGCCTTGAATTCATGGAGATGTGTTTTTGTCGCAGTCCCAATAATTTGATGACCGGTGGTCGGTATGAGACTCTTTGACTTCAAGGCTTCATGGGGTGTGTAATAGATAGAAAATAAGTAATTGGGTAAACCACTCCTTTAAACGTGACTGATCTGAGTAAATGAAGACTATTATTGATCCACTTTATTGAGATATTAAGGTGTCTGGTCTTAGCCCATGGTCATAGTAGCAACAGTATATGACTGTATGATACATAATTAAAATACATGTGTATTATAGGCCTACACACACGCTCACAACTGTGCTTGTAGATCAGCTACTTATACACATTTTGCCTCTTTCTTATATTATTTGACAATTTGGCCAATGTTTGTCCAGTTCTTACAGCATCATTTGTTGGTTACTTTTGATGCAGTAATGGTCCTTAACCCATTAAGACCTGGAACGCATCTGTGTCACTTTAATTTCTTTGGCTATTCAAAAATAGCAGATATACAAGCTCATAGCACGGCCCCGAGTGCCGCGCTACGAGCTTGTAGATCTATTTTTGAAAAATCGTGAACAAATATTTTTTATAATTTTTTCAAAAAACTGTTAGGATTTAGATGTTTTTTAAGAATTGCCTCAGGTCTTAACTGTCACCTGGGGAACCCCCTAAAAGGTCCTGACCCACAGGTTGAGAAACACTGGTCTATGCTAGGAAATAGGAACTAGGAAATAGGAAATAGTTGGTTTTCGCAGCTACTACCGCATGACGATTTGCAATCTGTGGTGTCTGTCTGCAGAAGAACACTTCACTTTTTACAAACAGAAATGATAGTTCACATGAAGGACACCAACAGTTGTATACGAGACTTTTATTACAAATACATATTGATATCGACTCCAGTTGTGATAAAACTTTCAAAGGAGAAAATTACTGAAATTAATTACTAACAAAATGTGACTTCTAGCCTTCTTCACTCAAGCTTATTTGTACAAGAATATTGAAACCTTGATTTCTTTTCCAGTGGATGGGGGCCATCTGTAATTGTTAATTGTTTTGTGATTTGTTAAGTGTTGAAGCTAATCAATGTATGACAAGCAACCAGGGAACCGGGTTCTTGATAACCGACAGTCATTATTTAATGTAACATCTTGCTTGGCAGTACAAAAATATGTTATTAGAGAACAAAAAATCTTTCCTGCTGTGCATACATCTCAATGTCTCCCGTTTTCCTGCAACATCTGATGGGACCATTTCCTTTATGTTTTGAGTGGGCCACACATTTTGATTAAGAGACCTCATACAAAACGAAGATGACAATTAAAATGCTTTATTTGCACAGAGATTTTTTTATAAACCGATTCCATAAAAAGAAAATAAAATAAAAACTGCTTTGGGAACAATTCCGGGCCTTCCTGGTCACTCAATGCAACTGCCTCAATAAACCCTAAACAAAACGATATAAAACAAGCTAATGAGTGTTGTAAGGCAGCTACTGAAGCAGCCTGTATGTAATAATGGTTTTCAAACGGTACTGAGATTCCTTGAGTCTTTCTGTTGTACCTTCACGGGCAAAACCCCCCCCCAAAAAACTGAAATACAATTTAGAACCTGCCTAAAGTCTCTGTAGTACAGGAGCAACTGATAATTACTTCACAGCCACTGTTCAAAGATTTCAATGTATGAAAACAAATGTATGTACATTCATCTACTATATCCGGTACCTGGCCCAGGTACAACTTATCGACGTGACGGCATTAAAAGCTGCTTCGCCGTTACTGAATCGGGGAAAAGGTTGTGGTACGTCGGCAGGGGAACGTAGGCAGCAGTAATCATTTTCCCTAAAAGAGAGAGCAGAAGAAGAATCTCATTAAATTCCATAATAATCTGGCAAGTACAATATTTGCCATAGACATAGAGATGTAGTGGAGTAGAAGTAAAATAATTGAAAATTGTTAACACTCCAGTAGTCAAATTACCTGAAAATTGTACTTAAGTACAGTACTTGAGTAAATTTACTTAGTTACTTTCCACCACTGTAGTTTGTTGACCAGGGTCAGCAAAGTACTTGACCCCCTCTGTAACGCCCCCACCCCCCCTCTACACCAAATATTTGTATTAAAAAAAACAAAATAGCCGCAGTTCTCCAAGCTCTTAACGCATCGCGGTGCGTTGAGAGCTTGGGGAATCGGCCATTTTTATTTCCCCACCAGCATAGGGACGCTAGTGTTCCAAGTAGTTAAGGCCGAAGGTAGATATGTTTTATTTTCATCAGATTAAAGGCATTGTAGGGAACATTAAGCCTAAATTTAAAAAATATGTATATATATATTTTTTGCATTTTCTCCCCTCTATCAGCCACTATATAATGATGCTGGGGTGTTTTCCTTCATTGAAACACAGTCCTCTGTCTGAAATCCGTATTTTCCCTTCTGTTTATGTTCATGTTGTTTATGTCCAGGTCGTAAATTAACGCACGCATGTGCGTGTCCGTGCGCGTCCGTGCCCGTATCAACTTTTTACTTTCGGTTTTAAAACGCTCTCAAACTTCTTTTTTGAGGCACATAATTTACTTTTAAAAAATCGTTTGGATAGAATTTAGTTGTTTAGCTTCATATATGTGGTCAATTTATCATGAAAGAGCCTATTTAAAAATATAAATTCAGAGAACCGTAGGGTCGGGCATTTCCGCGAATTGTATCCGCATAAGGCAACCTATTTTGGGCATGACTCATTTAAAAAGTCCCCCCTGCGTCACCCCCTGGTGGTCGGGGAAAAGAACTGCTGGAGGGGCGGTGTTTGACAACAGTTTTTTTCTTTGATTATGTCTGAACTCCCTACAATGCCTTTAAGAATACATACCTGCAAACCAGCGGCCATGAAGTGCATTTACAGCCGCCATCGCTGTTGGTATTGAGGGACATTTCACATATACATTTCCCTGTACGAGAAAGAGAAAAAAACATAGGAATGAAATTGGCATTGTTTTTCTGAGTTGTAACATGAGTGAATTTACTAAGCTAACATGAGCCCAGGGCCCAGAACCAATGCGAGAGGTTATTAGCCATCCACTCACTTGAGCAGAGTTCCTGTCCACATAAATGTGAACGATTCCACCGTGTTTGTTGCATTCCTCAATGACATCATCTTTGATCTCATTATCCCAGCCAGGTTGATTTTCTCTGGAAAACACAAATATATGTATTAATATGTGGCTTCACAACCATGGAAAAAAAACAAGATATTTAAAAATACTGGGGCGAAATGTCACAAAAAAAGCTCATCTACAAGGTCGCTACGCAATACTCATTTATTTTCTCCTCTTTATCAGTCAAAACATTGGTAATTGGTGATCTATGACTCTAACAAAAGACAGGATCAGACCCCAAAATGTGTAATGCAGGAGTCTTCAACATTTTCAGGCCAAGGACCCCCTAGCTGAGAGAGAGATGAAGCCCCTCTATTTTGTATAAAATAGTGTTGCAGATTAAACAAATTATTATTTTTAACTTGGTCTGCCCTTTTTTCCCCCCTCTACACCTATACCTCTCTGCCAAAAAATAGCCGAACTACAAGCTCACAACGCCTCGCACTGCGAGGCGTTGTGTGCTTGTAGATCTGCTATTTTTGGCTTAAGTTCTCCTCAGAACTAGTGCTAGTGGTTAATGTAAAAAAATATCACAGAACGATTTGGCGGCCCCCCTGTAGTAACTCTGAGGACCCCCTAGGGGTCCCAGACCCCCCTGTTGAAGACCCCTGGTGTAATGGGTGTTAGGCAGTACTTACGACTGTGGGTTGAACATGTTGGACAGCTGCAGACAGTGTGTGGCCAGAGGCTGGGCTGGCAGGTTCATAGCTTGGACAGGGGATGGAGCAGCTGGAGAGTTAGTTGCATAATTAGTTGCATTACATCCCACCCGGAAAGTGCTCTACTATAAATAATCTTTGTCAGTCGAGGACATGACAAAGAGCTACTGAGTGAACATAAAAACCCCAAAGTGATCCATCTAACCTGCTGCAGCTGGCATGCCTCCAAATGGAATGGAGCCACTCATCTGTAGGGCCTGTTGGGCGGCTGGGGGAATCTTCAATCCAGTTCCTACAGAGAGAGAGAAACCACATATTTTTATATGTATAAAAAAAGGAGAATAATATTCAGCTTTCAAAATATTCTCCGTAAGCCAAACTCAAGACTACATGATGTTGACAAACCCAAGCTTCTAGGGTCGGGTATCACTTATCAATTCTGTTTAGCAACTGGAAGCAAGTGGTGGGATTAACCCATTAAGACCTGGAACTGTGTCATTTTTAGATTTGAACTAAAAAGCATTATTTTACACTTTGGGCTATTCAAAAATAGCAGATATACAAGCTCATAGCGCGGCACCGAGTGCCGCGCTACGAGCTTGTAGATCTGCTATTTTTGAAAAATCGTGAAAATCTGTGCAAATCTTTGAATATATATATTTTTAAAGCGAACATTTTTAACTCAAAACCCTGGAACAAAATATTTTGATGGGGGTCCGCGGCCAAATACACATAATTTTGGGGGTCCTTGACATGAAAAAGATTGAGCACCACTGATATAGAAACATACATTTTTCAGAATACTGTTGAGATTTAGGAGACATGTAGAATCGGCTTCAGGTCTTAAAACTAGGGTTAAACTAGAAACAAATGACTGTCTGTGTGCATTTCAGTTCTCTGGAAGTGGTTGCTACGGCTTACTCTGTGATTATTCCTGTCTGTCTGACACAGACACATACCAGCACGCACCTTTGTAAGCTGTGACCATCATAATATAAAACTTTGGCGGTGATAGTTTGGTCTGCCGAGCCAACAATGCCGAACACAAAGAGTTCTACATTTTGGGTGTATTTCACTAAAGAAAAAGATTGAGGCAAAGTGCAAATTAAAGTATTAAAATCCATGACCATAATGTGACATGTTAACACAACATGGCATAACATCTACAAGTCCACAACGTTAACCCATTGAGACCTGAAGCCGATTCTACATGTCTCCTAAATCTCAACAGTATTCTGAAAACGTATGTTTCTATATCAGTGGTGCTCAATCTTTTTCATGTCCAGGACCCCCAAAATTATATGTATTTGGCCACGGACCCCCATCAAAATATTTTGTTCCAGGGACCCCCAGAAGCAAAGATTTGAGTTAAAAATGTTTGCTTTAAAAAATATATATATTCAAAGATTTGCACATATTTTCACGATTTTTCAAAAATAGCAGATCTACAAGCTCATAGCTTGTATATCTGCTATTTTTGAATAGCCAAAGTGTAAAATAATACTTTTTAGCTCAAATCTAAAAATGAACCAGTTCCAGGTCTTATTTAAGTATGGGGCAGATAATTGCCCACATACAGCGAAACAGCATCACCTGCTGCCATGGCTGGAGATTACACCGAATGTCAAGCGTGGTAAAGTTGTATAAGGTCACATCTCGTTGCAACGTGATGCGTTGCAGGCATGTAGATCGGCTACTTTTGGCAAAGACATTAAGGGGGAAAAGGCGGTCCAAGTACAGAGCGAAATCAGGAAAAAATCTAGTCTAGTGGGTTTAAGTGGTGGAGCGCCCAAGTCCTGTACTTAGGTGCTACTGGTTGCCGGACGTGTGGATACAATAAATAATACATTAATAAACGAACACACTGGATTACAGACCACCAGCTTCTCTGAACACAGTCGAAAACTGTTTGCCTCTGCCAACACCTGCTGCTGATTACAGCCCTGTTAAATACCTAGGCAACTTGGCCTTGACCAAGCCCTGCAGTGACATCATCAATTAACAAGCAATTAACAAGCAATCATATATATGGCTCTTACAAGTGGTTTACTAAAAATATATATATTTAAGGGGGGACATTTTCAGACTTGAGTTTTTAAGTGTGTTTTTTTTTAGTGTATTGTTGACATTTTGCAGCGGTTCATTCAAAAATGAAGTTTGGTAAAAAAAAATGGAAGTGTGCTATGCCTATGACTCACCCTCTGCCAGCCTGGCCATGAGCTGCAGACGGCCCGTGGTGCCCAGGTCGATGCCGGTCCTCTCCAGCTCGTCGTTGTCTAGGAAGGAGCTGGCGGTGGACGCGTCCGTGCGCTCTGTAACGTGGCCCACCTTCATGGGCCGCCCGGCCAGCTCAAAGCCATTCAGTTGTTCCAGTGCCTTTTTTGCACACTCTGCATCGGCAAACTTCAAAACAAACGAAAACGATATTAAGCGGCGATCACAAATATAATAATTCTACACGTAGCAGCCAAATCTCATCTTGTACAATATTGTCGCTACATTTGTGTGGAGCTCTTTGTACAACAAAGTAAGACATTATTTTACCAATACAAAGAACATCAAGTTGAAATATGGAGATAAAAGGTTTCTGCCTGGGAGCAATGATATTCGATGTCTATAATGTGATGCAATTTTGTATAGTATAGACATACCGATATGAAGCCATATCCTTTAGATCGTCCAGTTTCACTGTCCATCATCAGCTGGATGCCTTCAATCTGTTGAAGAAAAGCAGTTCATAAGGTTATAACATGAATGTGTTCCAACTCTGGAACAATGGAGGAGCAACTCCAAAGCAAAGCCAAATCCTGAAAGCTGCTTGTGCAGAATGTCTCGTTTTTTTGGCTACTAACGTTTCAAAATGTTAGTATCGGAAAACTTTGAAAGAGCAATGTTTAGTGGATTGCATTTCCAACTATTCTGTTCATCCTACACATCTGCACTAACGTTTCTTTTGAAGTTCAAATATTTCTATTAGTTCAGAATTCCTCCATTTAACTACTTGACATGAGTTTATATTTTGGTCCCCTCCTTTCCCTCCTGTAACTAAAATCTCTTCGCCGAAAACATCTACGAGCACAAAATATCTTGTAGATCTGCTATTTTCGCCCATTGATCACCCCGTTAGGTTTCACATGGTTAAAAAAAAAAAGGCATTTGGTCCCTGATGCGAGGCCGTCAGCGGTACGGCGCCCGACTCTCAAATGTTTTCTCACACCCACCTTTCCGAAAGGTTCAAAGATCCCTCGCAGCATGTCCTCTGTGATGTTGAAGTGTAGTGAGCCCACGTAGAGCCGCATGGGCCCGGCGCTCCCCTTCTGCAGGTTGTTGGCCATGGCTGCAGCCCTGTTCTTCTCTGCCTGCAAGGAAACGGAAGCGACAAGGAGTTGTTATGTGCATGGATTGAAAGCAAGATAAACTTGGAATGAAAATGTTTGTATTTGTATAAGTCCTATTTGTAAAACAGTATGAAAAGTCTGCCATTATCAGCAAATGTTCCTCCCAGAATAAGGATGGTAAGGTTCGTTCAAGTGCTTCACAGACAGACAATCATACATCCTAAACTGACCCAGCCCGTTTAAAAATAAGTTCCCCAATAGGCTCTATGCACAGCAGCCATATTGGACAGAAATTGGGCCCCTTCCTTGCTTCCTTAACAGATGTTAGCAATGACACTAATGAAGGCTCTGTTCCATTTAGTGTAGCACAGTGGTTCTCAGACTTTTTAAATTTTCAAGGACCCCCATAACTCTGAGAGTGTACAAATGGAACCAAATGGACCCTCCCGGGTCCATTTAGTTCCATTTGTACACTCTCAGAGTTACACCGTCTCAAGGAACCATGAGGGTCCCTGGACCACACTTTGAGACCCACTAGTGTTTCTAGTGAGCCAACATGCACAATATCAGCACCCTGCCTCTGTTTGACCAGAATGGAACAGAGCCTTCATTAGTATCATTGGTAACACCTGTGAAGGAAGTAAGAAGAGGCCCAATTTTTCTCCAAAATGGCTGCTGTGCATAGAGCCTATTAAACAGTCATTGAATCATTCTAGCATCTAATCCTAATCACTTTTCTTTTTTTAAAGAGAACATTTTAAAACACATAATGTTATGTTATTTTTGTATCCATAAAAAGCTAATCCAGTTTCTACCTATACATCAGACAGGCTAGAAAAGAGTAATAATATATGCACAGTGTGTGTGTATATGTAAGATGTAATGTCCAACCATACATACATGTACCTGAGAGGCCTGGACGATGATGGGAACCCCCAGGAGCCGCTGTCCAGTCAGACCGATGGCCAGCGGTACGGAGGTGGCCTCCAGGAACTCGATGTAAGCGATGCCCTTTGACCTCCTGGAGTTTCTGTCTGAGATCATCCTCACATCTCTTACCTAGAGGAAGAGGAAGGAGCAGCGACGGCAAATTAAGAATTAAGACATTTCAGTAGAGTAGCTAAAGACAGTATTATAAAAAGCATAGGGCTGCAGCTACTTGGAGATTATTCTATCGAATACTTTTTCCATGAATCAAATAATTGAGAAGCGTCTTTTTTTTTATTATTATACTGTAAAGGCCTTTGCAGACAGGGTGCGATTTTTCGCACGGAAAAAAACGGACAATATCATTTTTTAAATGAACGCATGGTTCTCAATGACCTCATGCACACCGGCTCCCAATTTACCGTGCGGCGATGCGATGCGTTGTGCGTCTTTTCGCATGCGATAAAAACTGATTGACTATTCGCACCCTGTCTGCAAAGGCCTTCACTATAGTATATCTTTCAGTAAATCAATTATTTTTTATAATCAACTAAATTGAATAGACATATGGAATGAACTTCCCACTGAAGTCAGGACAGCAGAGTCACTGCCCATCTTTCGCCGCAGGCTGAAAACCCACCTCTTCAGGAAACACTACCCTTCCTCTTTGTCTGGCTTACTTGTTGTTAACTAGTTGTACGAACTCTTAGTTTATTGTTGTACTGTTTTATTGGATCTTGTTTAGTCGATACAATTATTTGTATTAGCTCTTGCTCATTTGATTTTGCTATTTTGTCTCATCTGTTTAAGAAAGTAGGTAGCTGATATATTGCACTTTTACCTTAGTGCTAGGTATACTCTTGGCTGCTTGTTTTTGCAGGAAATGCACTTAAGACTTCTGGTGATTAGTAGTTTCGTTCCCTACCTATGTTGAATGCACTTATTGTAAGTCGCTTTGGATAAAAGCGTCTGCTAAATGACTGTAATGTAATGTAACATACATTGTTGTATAACTGTCATGTAAAAATAAAACTGCAGACCTACAAGCTTACGAGTCGCATCGATAACAGTCATTATCGATATAAAAAACTGCTCACAATAATCGTATCGCAGAGATTTAAATGTATCGTGAAATTGTCCTCCGTCATACACTAGGGTGAATTAGCTTTTGTTGAGCTGCAAATTCAGTACCACTTGAACCCTCTATACGTGATAAAACTGAACTGTAAAGAGAGTATTTGGTACGCTCTTATTTCACTCTAGTCTACACACATCGATTTGTCAACAATAGCAGATCTACAAGCTCAGCTTTGTGAGCTTGTATTTTTGGCGCACATTGCCCCCAGAATAGGGAGTGTTGGGGGTTAAACAAAAGTGGCATTTTAAGTTTTAAGCATATTTTGATTAACACGATATCGTTAATCGCAATAATTTTTGCCACAATAATCGTGTCATGCAATTTTCATATTGTCCCATCCCTATTCTAACGTGTATATCTGCTATTTTCACTAAAAGCAATTATTTGTACAAATTGGTTAAATGTATCGGTTCGATTAACTGTTGCAAGACTAGAAGAGCTGCAAATAATAACATACCTTTCCCACAGCAGAGAAGAAATCCTCTAGGTCTCGTGGTCTGATTCTTGCAGCAAGCTGCATGCAGAAAACTGTGCGGGCATCCCTCTCCTCCGGTGTTAAATTGTCAATTGGTTGTCTGAAAGAAACAACGGAATTACTACCAAAGACATGCATCAATATACTTAGTTGACCAGGGTTCCCCCCAGCCGGTCCACAAGCTCACGTGACACGTTGTGAGCTTGTAAATGGGCTATTTTCGCCCCCAGAATAGGGACGCTAGGGTTCAAGTGATTAACACCCAGCTTAATGCATGCTATGTCAAACTGAATATTCACGGCCATTACAGCTCCCAAAAAAAAACAATGAAATGCTTGTATCTCACCTTACTGGACTCTTGTCTTTTCTGAAGGGGCTTCTGGAACGTTTGCGGCTGAAAGAAGTTTTGTTTCAAGTTAATGCTAGAGATATTAAAGCATAAACATTCACACACATAATATATTACTGTTTCCCTTCCCCGGAATAGCCAAATCTTAATTTGTAGTATTTTGTTGCTGTCAGGCAGAAACCCTATATCTCCATATTTCACTTTTTTTGTAAAGTAATGCCCTACTATGTCGTACAAGTGTTGCGCAAAGGTAGCCGATCTACAAGCTCACAAGAGTCAGTGAGCTTGATGATCAGCTGTTTTTGATTTTCTTGTTTTAAGTAAAGTGGTTAAATGTGTCTGCTGTGTTTATAAGCATTGACCCAATTAAAAGTATTAATGAGAGCTTGTGACTAAATAATAACTACATTGGAACACAACAGTTTTGGACATACAAGATTTCCACCCAACAGTGACAATGCCTTTCTAGACCTCAAAGACATGTCTCAATGCCCTGCTTAAAAAATAGTCAACAGTAGAAGGCGACATGCTATGGGCTATCATGGTTAACCACTTCAATTAAACCTTCTAAACTTGTCAAACTGGACTCAAGTTGTCTCTGTACTTTTTTCACTCTACACCAAATCTCTTTGCCAAAAATTGTAGATTGTAGATCTGCTATTTCTGGATAATGTTCCCCCAGAATATGGATGCTGGGGTTCGAGTGGTTAAAAGGGTCAAATAATAATTACTACACGTGATGGGCTATCATGTTTAAAGGCCAACATACAAGGGGCTCCTGCGTGCTTTGTAGCGCCCAGGACGCTCCTTGCTACGGGAGCGGCTGCGATGGCCTTCTTTGCTGTGACGTTCTTTGCTGTGGCGCTCTTTGCTGGGACGCTCTTTGCTGCGGCTTCGCTTTTTGTGCTCTTTCGGACTCTTGCTTCTCTTTCGGCTCTTCTTCCTGTCCCTGCTCCGGCTTCTTCTCTTGGTCGGGCTACGACTCCTACTCCGGCTCTTCTTTTTCCTGGAACATTGATGCATTCCATGACAGTCAGTTACAAGAAGGAAAATTGGCTGAATCTATACTTGGTGCACGCCACCGGTTATATTTTAACCCATTGAGACCTGAAGCCGATTCTACATGTCTCCTAAATCTCAACAGTATTCTTAAAAACGTATGTTTCTGTATCAGTGGTGCTCCATCTTTCGCATGTCAAGGACCCCCAAAATGATACGTATTTGGTCGCGGACCCCCATCTCAAAATGTTTTGTTCCAGGCACCCCCAGAATCAAAGATTTGAGTTAAAAATGTTTGCTTTAAACAACATATATTCAAAGATTTGCACCAATTTTCAAGATTTTTCAAAAATGGCAGTTTTTGCTATTTGTATATAGAGCTTGTATATATGCCTTTCTGCTTGCACAACTGTGTTATAGCAGGTATTCGACTACATTTTATTTTTCTGTTCTCAATTTATTGACAATGTGACACATTGTTTTACGAATAAACACACATCCTTCCCCCTCATGAAAAACATACAGAGAAGCAAACAAACATAGGGATATAAATATCTTAAGACCGGAGGCGATTTAAAAATGTTTTCTAAATCCAAACAGTTTTTTTGGGGAAAAAAATGTTTTCAAGATTCTCAAAAATAGCAATCTACAAGCTCATAGCGCGGCACTCATGCCGCGCTATGAGCTTGTATATCTGCTATTTTTGAATAGCCAAAGAAATCTAAAGAGACACAGATGCGTTCCAGGTCTTAATGTGTTAAGGAAAACAAAACAAATACAAACTCACTTCTTGCTGCGTTCTTCATGTCCGTTTGCATGAGAGGACTTGATGTCATCCTAAGCAAGGTTGATAGAAGAACATCATGAGGACGGAGGTGAAACATTTCAAGTCGTGATGGTAAAGGGGGGGTTGGGGGTGGGACAAGAGAAAATGCACAATACATTACAATTAATACTCAATTCACACAATAATGTCCCCCCCGCCCCCTAGATTCCCTTCCTACCCCCAAGCCTCTATATTACACTACATTGTTGAGTAACTCAATGCTACCAAACATCAGTCATGATTTATGGGAGAGCAATCCAACATTAGCACACTTCAGTTTAAGCTTTAATCATTATTTGGCCACCTTCCCCCTTTTCCCTCCCCCCGGCTTCTAAAAGGTCGTACCAATACCACTATCTGTGCCTATAAGCCCCCGTGAGGCCACACATGGGCCCAACGGCCCACTAAAAGAGATCCTGTGTGGTTGACGTTCAATCCAGTGATCTTCACCCATTTTCGTTCTTGGACTGTAAGGGCTCGATGCCACCTCTGTCACACATCTCGCCCTGAAGCAAACAGGGATTCACACTGCTTAGTAAGGTCGACTCCCAAAATTTGAAAAGAAATCAAAAAAAGGAAAAGAAAAATCCACTAGATCAGCCACATTTTTAAAAACTATTTTTTGCCGTCTGTTGTCAAAGTGAATTGATGTTATCAATGTAGGCATTTCATTCAAACAGGAAGTGATGTGCTTACTGAAAAAAATCTTAACTTTACAATAAGATGGAAGCTGAAAAAGTTGTATTTACCAAACCAGGTAATATATACATGTCTCTTGGTGTTCATGTAGCATGCAAAGTCAAGATGCGGATTTTAACAGTCTGACAGCAATTATAGTTGACCAAGGCAAAGAGGCAGTATTCATATTTCATAGCCAAAAGCATTTATCCATTCACCTTTATGTGGCTTAGATTTACTGACATTGCTCTCTTGTCACGCATAATGAAGCTACAATTGCTGTCAGTACACTTTGGCACACATGTGAGATAATCCCATATAGCTTCATGTTAATTACATGGTGGTAGTTCTAAAACTACTGCAATACATAATGATACATACGACATTTAATGTAGTTTAAAGACAGTAGACAGAGGAATGTTGTGTCATTCAAATGTTTTTGATAGACAAAAGAGCAATGTGATGCAGGCTACATACATGTGTCACTTAAAGTGAAAATGACATTCACTGACCAGGCTGATGGAGCCAAGTGATAATGGACTAACAACAGTGCGCAGGGCTGGGCCATATATGACTTTCAAATTAATATCACTATTATGTCACTTTTTCCTCGATTACATTTATGATATAGTAAACACAACAATTATGTAAAAAAGTGAAAATACTAGCAGATCTACAAGCTCACAACACGGCGCGATTCAACGTGTTGTGGGCTTGTATATTGGCTTGTCGATTAGTTTTGATCTGCAAGAAAATAAATGATCCTTCCCCCCAAAAAAGTCAATTATTCGGTTATAAGTCAGTTATTGGTTCTAAATACCGGTTTCGATATACTTCCGGTTAATTGCCCAGCCCTAACAGTGCGCTTTTTTCTTTTAATGACGGTGCTATGCACATTTATACATGTGAATACTGCCTCCTTTGCAAGAGAGGTACAATGCGCTCATCAATCATCCATTGGCATTCACCTTGTTGCAACTTAAATAGGTGATTGTATGTTTCTAAAAACTTGAGCCTCTTTTTTTTAGCCCTAGCAGGGGAACCACAGTACATCAACACATTGCGCAATAACTACCTTACTTTTTTTCACAGTTCACACTGGAATCAAAGGTGAATTCATGGTAGTAGAGGTGAGATATCATTAGGCAAGTCTATAAAAAGAGATAGATGGGGATTTATTCATAATTCTGTATAATGCGTTTGAAAGAGTCAACACACTTACTAACACCACATCATTGAATGCACTATTGTTCGGTAAAGGAAAACTATCATAGCAAGAAGTAGTACAAAAGGTCTCAACTTTTTTTTTTTTTGTCTTAACAGGTTAACAGTGAAGCAAGGCCTGGACTGTGTAACCGGCAACCCACCTTGTGATATGGAGCCTCCAGCATAGCCTCGATGTCTAAATCGTCATTCATTTTGTCCTGTGAAGAAAACAAAAACAAAAAGAGATTTAATACTGTGTTGCTTTAATAATATAATCCTCTAGACCAGTGGTTCTCAATATTTCAGGCTGTGACCCCCCAAAATAATCATATCCCCCCCCCCCCACAACAAGCACTTGGGAGTTCTAGGAGTTGAGTCATTAAATTTAGTTTGACTTGGTTCCACATATTGTGAAACAAACTAGCAGATCTACAAGCTCACAACACAAGGCGTTGTGAGTTTGCCTATTTTCCCAAGGTTTGCCTCTTTCTTCTATAATGTGGGCAATGTTTGAACAGTTTTTATAATGTAGTTTGTTGATTACTTTTGATGGCAGTAATGCTCTTTTACCTTTTTTTCTTTTCTTAAAAAGGTCCTTAAATTGTCACTTAACTGTCATCTGGGGTCCCGACCCACAGGCTGAGAACCACTACCCTAGACTGACTTGGTAGTAAACTGGACTCGAGTGGCTCTGTACATGGACCATTGTTTCTCCCGTCTACAGCACCGAATCTCTTCACCAAAAATAGCAGATCTACAAGCACACAACACCCTGTGAGCTTGTAGATCTACTATTTTTGGCTAATGCCTCCCCCACCACCACCAGAAATATGGATGCTGTGGTTAGGTATAAGTGCTTAACCAGACACTCAGGCACAGCCAGGCATGTTCTAAGCATGGCCGACTGTTTCTATCCCTGGAGGGCACAGGATATAAAAACTAAAATGTAACCTAGAGGGCACAAATGTAACCAAATGTTAACTTTAACATGGTCACACGTGTTAACCTGTGAGTTAAATTGAGAGATACACATTTCTAACCCTGCCGTACAGGTAAAGGTTAATGTCTGGCTCTCCAGTCCAAACAACATTGGATCCAAACCTCAGAGTCTCTGCGTGGGGCCTGTTTCTCCCCTCGAGACCTCGATACAAAAATAAACTAAATAACTAGTGTTTATAGATCACGTTATTATCAGACATCATAACGCCATCTGAACCTAGAATAAGACCTTAACCCGCACTATGAGATGCAACGTGTATAAAATGATATAACCCGCTTAAAAACAACAATAAACAAACACAAACACGGAAGGAAACGACACTCCAGTTCCTTTAAGAGTCTCCAGTCCAAACATTAGCAGGCTGTCGACGTTATAAACACGTATTAAACTGGAGCTTACTGCCACGTTTATTTCCATCGCAGCTACATGGGTTAAACACAGCGAGATGATTAATAATAACCAGATATAATTAACGCTGAGGCGTCGCGGTGATGATTGACATTTAGCCAGAATGAGCAACTTAGCATTGTAAAAAATTAGCAGCGATGCTAGGTTACCTTAGCCTCAAATGCTAAAGCCTGGCTGTATCCTTTTCCGGTTAGTTAGCCAACAGTTAGGTAAGTCTAGGTAACTAAAGTGATCTAAAACACTGCTCACCTGTTTAGAAAGCGATAAATGGGTCAGAAAACCAAAGGATTTGTAGGTTATATTCTCCTAGAAGAGGCTCGTCTCGCGCTGTTCCTCCTCCTGTAGACGCGTCGTCGTGTATCTCCAGTGTTTCTTCTCTTACATGCTAACCATGCTAACCCTCTCCATAGCGTGCTGCGTGATTCTGTTTCTGGCTGGGGCTTCGTCGAAATGGCGCTCCTCCACGCGAGAAAGCGCGAGACCTTGCATTTGTAAGGGCCTTTGGATTGACGGCGATGTATCGCCACCTAGCGGCGACTAGAATCAGAATCAGCCAGTGTTAATTTATTTTGTTGACTGCCTAAGATTTAAAAGACTAAGATTTTGATATTTAGTGAGTCGACTAAGATTAAACAATTTCAGATGACTAAAATAGGACTACAACTAAATGGTGTGTTATTCAAAAGACTAAGTCAGAGGAATTTGCTGTCAAAATTAATTCCAATTCCATAGAAAAAAAGAAAGGGAAGAAGAAGAAGGGGGCAAGGGGGAAGAGAGATTTATCAAAGAATAAACACAAGAAGCCACTACAAGCCACAACGCTTGGCATTGTGAGTTTGTAGATCGGCTATTTTTGCTATTTTACGACACCTTTGTACAACAAAGTATAAAACTTAAGTGGCTAATCAGACAAATCAATTCAGTATAATATAAAATCAATTAGAATATTTTTGCATGATTCATTGATATATTAAAAAATGTAGGTATATATATTTTTTTTAAATGTGCTGGTCGATAATTTGATTAATCGAAAAAGTAATCGATAGAACAATCGCTAAGAAAATACTGGATAGCTAGAGCTTATTCTAAACTAACAAAACCGTGTTCAGTATCTGTGTTTCCATGACTGGAGAAAGTTGTCCTGACGTCCCACCACCCTGGTTATAAAACCTCACACACACATCGCTCATAAAATATATAACTTTAATTCACCAAGGAAATATAAAAGAGTTGTATGCTGGGAGGTTTTTCTCATCCCAGGACAGTACAGTATTTTCAACTGGTGCTGGTTTGGAAGTAATTGCAAACACTGTGAGAGGTGGACAGAGAGGAAGAAGAGGACCAAATGTGTGGTTGTAAATGCTGTAGGCCTACTGTGGAGTTGATGTTCCACAGACATAGCTATATCTGGTTCTTTCTATAGCACTAGTGTTATACTGGTGGCGGCAGTAGGATTCGAACCCATATGCCCCTGAAGAGACTGGAGCCCTCTCTGGGTCCCTGCCACCAATCCAGACTGGCACGGGCCGGGGACCCGGAGCAACAGGGGGCGGCTGAAGCTCAGTAGGTAAAGAGGAAGTCTGGTAATCAGAAATTCACTGGTTTGCCTCTCAGCGAAGTGTCCTGTGTCAAAGTGTCCCTGAGCATGAGCAAGACACTTAACCCTTAAACCACACTCATAATAAACATCTAAGCAGTCATAAGCTAAAGCTGAAACAGAATTTCCCCCACGGGACTATAAGCCTAGAAATACAAAATCAAATCCGAAAAGAGCCTGCCCCTGCTTCAAACCCCAGTTTCAGTCCGAGCTGGAAAGTCTGGTGACGCGAGGTTACAGTTTCAGCCCTTTCACTGGCCCTGGCTGCCCCTGTATCAGTTTCGCCTCCCCCCGCCCCTGCCCCGGTCTTGGCCCAAGCCCCCTTTTCATCCCCCACTCCTACCAATACTAGCACAGAGGCCCTCTAAAGTTTCTAAACTGCCATGTGCCTGTCAGAGACTGAACAACAAACCACGTCACCTGAAATAATTTGTGTTAAGTTGATTTATTGTGGATGGACTGAGAAGTCACTGTATGGTAGTGTTTTGTTTGATTGATGTACTTTATTTAGTAAGACATGAGAACAGTACATGACAGTACATAACAGTACATGGAAGTACAAATTCACAATACAAGTTCTACTAAACTGGATAGCTCATTAAGTACTAAGCTTGTTTAAGATGAGATCCCCATGCACACAAATCATGATGACATATAAGAGACAGACAGATATACACGCTACTATACAGAATGTCATACAATCAATTTACAGGTTACTGGTATGAAAAGTGAAAAATATGTACAAAAGATATGTACAAAAGTTGGTGTTGTTGTTCTTCTTATTTTGCCATGTTATGGCACATAGTAGTGTGGTTACTGAGGTTCCTGTTTTAGTGAAGGGTCAAACATAGTAAGTTGTCATTGTGAGGGTTCAAATGTCATATAGTGAGGGTTCAACAAACTTGCAAATGTGAGTAAAATACAAATGGAAATACAATACATAATACTATTCAACACAGAGCAATGCTTTGATCTGAAACACTGCAATTATATCTTCCTGACTTTAGAAAAGCTCAATATTGAGTATAATAAGACAGACAGATGAGTGACAGCCAGCTTACTACTACAGATGATAAGAACATTACTGCTACTGCATCTGTATACTGGCCTGTATTCAAAAGAGCTGGTAAATACATTATACCATTTCAGCATGAAGTATTTGAAATGTAAAGTCTCTAAGCATAATATATGTATGCATAAATTACTCAAATAATAGTTATGAAAGGTAGACAATACATTTTCAGGTGGGTTGCAGTTTTCAGCCTATCAGAAAAGAGTACCCATTTATCAGCTTCAATTTATATAGTGTTCCATTCCAGGTGTGTCTGTTCATTTCTTTGTGTCATCACTTCCAATTTCACTTGTTTATATATTCCTATATTCTGTGTGAGGTTTCTATCCTGATTGGATAAAATTGGTATCCCGACCTGAAAATGTATTTTCTGTTTCCTAAAGAGCTGGAGAGACATGGAGACTCCTGTTACTGAACAAACCCTCTACAACAATGATTACTATCAGAATATAAAACTAACTAACACTTATTTTAACACAAACATATCGCTTACTCTTCCTTTACAATAATTAATTATAAGACAAGAATTAATCTGAAAATTAATCAAAACCACTCTTGTACTGACAGTTAATCTAATAAAGCTGCAGTAGATGACTTCTGAGGGGGAAAAGAGTGGTCTTGATCAGAGTAAATGTGCAGACTATCACAAAGTGTTTTTTGAGACTGGTCTCAAAGTAATACAGCGCTATCACAATGTTATCAATAAATATACAACACAAGTTGATTAGATCATTGTTAATTACCTGACTTGGGGCTCAATAAAGGTTTAGCTTATCTTATCTTATCCTAATTAACTAAAGCATATCATCAAATCGAAGGTATAATACGTTGTTATTAATACATGTTCAAGAAGGTACATATACATACAGTATCACTCAACAGCATTAGGGAACAGTGCAGGGGTCATCAATATGTCCGTACACAGACAAATGTGTCCGTGGCAAAGACTTGGTCTCGTCTGTGGAAAATTTTAGATTTTCTTTTTTACACACCAATATAATGTTCTTATTTTGATCATAAGACCAACTTACTGAATGTCAGTCTCCAGGTTTTCTTGCAACAACAACAAAAAGTACTAGTGGTTCTCAAATGTTTTATTTGCAAGGACCCCCTTAACTCTGATAGTGTACAAATGGAACCAAATGGACCCTTACGGGTCCATTTGGTTCCATTTGTACACTCTCAGAGTTACAGACATGCTATGGTCATTCAGGGCTAGCTCTTTATGTGTTTCTGGTAATATTGTCCACTCCTTTTGCATGTCTGTGGCAAAAATGGAATTTTGACTAAAATGTCCACCACAAGTTAGCATGGCGATGACCCCTGCAACAGTGATGTACATCCGTTAGCAGGATCCTCTGCTGCGATTGTGCTTTTGAAATTAGCCGGTGAATCATAGTCAGGCGGAATGTCGAAAAACAGCTCGTCATCGAAACACAGTTCATCCGATGGCGATGCTAGATAGGGCAGCTTCAACACCAAGCCTGTGACGATGCCTCCCAGTGCCGCTGTAGCTATGGTAGCAGCTATGGCTGCTACCTGGTAGAGAGCCTGCTCCCGCGCGGTCCTCCCCAAGCCCGCCTGTAGAGCAGGAATCAGCTTCTGCAGCTCCAGCAGCTTGGGGTCCCCTGCCACAGGCGCTCTGTGGGCAAAGATCTCATACATGCTGGGGCCGTACACCTCCTCCGAGGCCGTCAGGATGGCACATATCCCTGCAGCGCAAGATATAAGTCCGGTAAGGCCGTGCAGGTTGTGTATTCCACACTGGTCCTGGATCCTGAAACGCCGAGCCAAGAACGGGCTCAGGTACCTGTAACCCAGCATGCAGGCGGTGCAGCCCAGCATGCCCAGCCCGTACGCACCTGCCGGGGATATCATCATGTCGACGGACGCCCCCACCGTCACGCCCCCCGCCAGGGTCACGTTCTGCACGTCCGCCATGGTGAGCTTGCCGTTTCTGTTCAGCATGGCGGAGAGGGCGAACGCGGTGAGCGTGGACGAGCTGAGGGCGATGAAGGTGTGCACGATGGCCCGGTGCTGGTCGTCCCCTTTCAGCGCCAGCGCCGAGTTAAAGGAGGGCCAGAAGACCCACAGGAACAAGGTCCCCATCACGGACAGGATGTCCGACTGGTAGCTGGTGCACTCCTTGGCGTGGCCTTCGTTCAGACTGGGCCTGTACAGGACGAACGTAACGCCCAGGCCAAAGTAACAGGCAAACAGGTGGATCAAAATAGACCCTCCGGCGTCGGTGATTTTGAGATACTTCAACACGGCCCATTCCGTGACCGCGAAGACAGGGACCTCCAGCAGAGCCATGACCAGCAGCTGTACCGGACTGGTCTTCCCCAGCACGGCCCCGAAGGAGATCAACACCACGGCGCAGGCGAACTCTGCGTTGATGAGGTTGACCACCCCGAGGTGGATCTTACCGTCCTGGCTGAACTGGAAGTAGCCCTGCACCAGAATGGCCCACTGGGTGGCGAACGTGGCCGTGAGGAAGTTGAACACCATCCCCCCGAATCCGTAGAGACGAAAGAAGGCCAGGAGGCACCCGAAGCCGATGAATATCATGACCTGTATGTCAGAGATGGGACGATGATCGTTATTATCGTTTATCGTGATAAAGAAACGCTCACAATAATTGTATCGCAGAAATTTTTGATTAATCGTGAAATTGTCCTCCGTCATACCCTAGGATGAATTAGCTTTTGTTGAGCTGCAAATTGAGTACTACTTAAACCCTTAAACATTTGCAATATGGTACGCTCTTATTTCACTCTACACAAATCAATTCGCCAAAAAATAGCAGATCTACAAGCTCACAACGGATTCCCCCCCAGAATAGGGATGCTGGGGGTTCAAATTGTTAACAAAAGTGGCATTTTAAGTTGTAAGCATATTTTGATTTAATTTTTGCCACAAACAGTTGTGACGTGTAATCTTCATATCACTACCTGTATGTCAGCGAAGAAGGGGTAGTCTCTGTACACCGCATTGTCCATGGGGTTGGTCTCGTTGGTCTGCAGTTTGGCGTCGGTGTGCTCATCATACGTGACGAAGGTATAATAGAGGGCGAGAAAGAGCACCTCTGTGACGAGGACGAGCGCAGGAAGCCTCACTCGAAGGCTGGTGGAATTCTGCTTCTTCATCCTGGGAGCTCTTGCAAAAAAATAAACCACGCTTTGCTTCTTCTCTCCCGTTCTAGTTATCTCTGCTTACACAGCACCCAGATAAGAAGGTCGAAGGCGTCTGGTTGAGCTCGATCCTCGAAGAGGAGTACTGCTACTTGTACTTTGGCCTATATTATAAGCCATATATATAAGCCACACAGTTCTGACTGACTGACTCAAAGTAGTTCTGTCACTAGGCTATGTCACAACAGCCTGAACCCAATGGCAATAAAATAATAATGTCACGCGAAAACAAAGGCTGTCTATACAGCTGACACTAGCATCCTCTTTACAGGCGACAAGGCTACATTGTGTTAGGTTTGTGGGCATATAAACTCAAAACTAAAATACAAACATGTGCACCTTCTTGCAGAGATATATTGCATCAGTGGAAACGTGCAGGCCTATTATGAATTGTTAATCTACAGAATAGTCGTGTCATTGTTTTCAACATGTTTTCAGCATGAGAACCATATAGGTGAAAAAGGCAGAAAGGCTACATTGTGTGAGGATAGTATGCCTTTTTTTCTTATAAGGCATACTCATACACAGTACAGAATAAACATGCACCTTCTTGCCCAACAAGGTTTAATATTGTGTCAGTGAGAACATATATAGGGCCTGTGAATGGTTAATGTAGCAGAATAGTGGGTCACGGTGCATGTCAGGTGAGGACCCAGGCAGGCAGGTCAAGTCCAGTATTTATTAAACACAGCAGGTTTATATCAGGTGAGGAGGCAAACAGCAGGACATACAAAGGAAAGAACTCACAGTACTTGGATCTGGCAACATGTGTGTAGAATGAGTCCAGTATATATATAGGCTACAGGTGATGCGAGGTTATAGGCAGAGACAGACACAGAGCCGTGTTGATTTTGACAGCATGTTTTGATTCAGTTTTAGTCATAGTCTTTTGAATAAAATTCCATTTAGTTACATATTTTAGTCATCTGAAATGTTTTTGTTTTTGTCTAGTTTTAGTCGACTAAATATCATAAGATTTTAGTCGACTAAATCTACAGTTGATTTAGTCGACTAAAATGTATTTTGGCGGTGCCTTGATGGCGTTGTAATGGCTGATTTTACACTTGGTTGTAGGCTGAAAATAGCCGATCTACAAGCTCACAACGTGTCGCGCTGCGAAGTGTTGTGAGCTTGTAGATCTGCTATTGTCAGAGTGCAACACCAGAGCGCAACCAAACAAAATGACTTGTTTTTTAGTTCTACTGGATCTCTTCTCCACTAGTCCCTCCCTGACATAATAGTCTAGTTTTTCTTTGTTGACGAAATTGTCAATATATTTAGTCATAGTTTTAGTCATCGTAGCTTAGTTTTTATTTAGTTTTCGTCAGTGAAAAATGGTAGTCAACGAACATTTTTCGTCATAGTTTTAGTCGACGAAATCAACACTCACACAGAGACAGAGAGAGAGAAATAGACAGGTGGAGAGACAGAATGTGACATTTTCTTTTGTGGCGTTGTAGGCAAAATGGAAAATGTGCAAAGCGCTTGACTGAGGGCTGAGGCCCTGTGGCATGCGTGTGTGGGTCAGATTAGAGTCCTATGCATGCGCTGTAATAATTTTGTTCATAGGATGAGCGTTAGGATGTTTTTTACTTAAGTAATAGTAGCTATACCACAATGTAGAAATACTCTGTTACAAGTAAAAGTCCTGTATTCAAAATTGTATTGGCATCAAAATATATTATTCAAAGTGACAAAAGTACTCAATATGCAGACGGTCCCATTTCACACATGTTCAAAACATGTCAAAATCTTTCCAACATAGCAGATGTACAGATGTAAGTATTGAAAAATCAATTACATCACTCAGATCTGATTTTATGTGAGCTTGTAGATATGCTATTTCCCCAAGAATAGGGATTCTAGGTTTCAAGTGTTAACCTTTGGAGGAGAAGGTAAAAGGACAAGGTCCCTGTCAAGGGCAAGTGCAAAATGACATAATCACACATATCTACGGTAGAAATGGAAACATTTTGTTGACAGAGGTATGCACTGTGCTGTCTACAATCTTTCTGGTTAAAAATGTTGTGATGAGGAGCACTGCTTTTGGAGCATAGTCTATGATACAATCACTGAGTTTACTGATAACACAGCACTCCACGGCTCTTTAACTAAATTATCTCAGTCTAGACACTTTTAGAGTTCCACAGATTACAATACAACACATGACACTAGAGTTAAACAACAGCTGACAGTAATAGTGTCTAATATTCTCTGCCGGTCCAACTACTCTAAAATCGCACCCTCTTAAGCTATTATATTTTTATAGGGTGCCACCTGTTCAATAATTGTTAATGGTGCTCCTCTGACAGATTGTATTTCACAATCAATATGGCTTAATCTGCTTGGCATCAATTCAACTTCAAACACCTTTATCATTACATTTTTTGAAGAGTGATATGAGGTTGCAACAGGTATGACATATTGGCCCTATTCTGTAGATTAAGTCACCTATATATCCCATTGTATGTGACGCTATCAGCTGGACAGACTTTGATATTGCCGATCTCCTAAAACACATTATCACATGCCAACAATGGCCTACTAATTATGTACCACTCATCCTCTCTGACCACAATATAATGTACTATAAAGTTTGTTTCATAAAAGTTTGTTTTTATGATGATGGCCTCTGACTGAAATATCATGTCTGATTCTATAGTTATACTATGAACCTTCTGAGCTTGACTAGGACTCCTGTGAAACCCTTTGCAAACACTGGGTTTGCAAAATTTTATATCCAACTATTATATCTAACTGCTCCTTGTCACACTTAACATACTTCATTTGGCCTACCCATCTCTTTGTTTGATCAAAATAAGATATTAATGAGATAGATGTATTCGTAAAATAGATTGAAAAACTCTGATATTGTTGATTGTATGTACAAAGTCACACAGTATGTTTTTATTTACAATTAAAATGTACAAGGCAAAACTATAAATCTAATAAAGACACAACATGAAACAAAGCCATACAAAACACAACAAAACAGGAAGGTAGTCTGCAGGATACTCTAACTTCATACATGAAGATAAACACAGATTGATAGATATGCACTTTATAGTATATTATCAGATCACAGTGAAATGCTCCTATGGAGCACCATGAAACCTTTGAGACATTATTGTATGATGACAATGGAACAACCCAGGGTCTAACTGAAGATGATTACAATGGAATAACGGGTCCAACTGAAGATGATGACAATGGAATAACGGGTCCAACTGAAGATGCCAAGTTCATTCACAGTTGAATGTACTGAGCTCAATTTGAGGTGTAAAGATGTAGAGCCCTTTCTCAAACCTTGTTTAAATAAATAGATTAAGCATCTGGAAATGACAACTAAGACAACGTATTAAAATAAAATAAAATACAATTCTGGACTCAGTAAATTCCCTTATTAAACAGAACAAGGCTTAATTAGTCTTGTTTTTATACTTATTTAACAAATACAAGGTCAGTATCAAAACCCTTTTTCTGTGTACATGTAATGTATCACATTGCGATCGCATCGATTTGGCAAAAATAATTGTACAGCTGAACAGTCGCAGACAGAAATAGCCTGAACTTGATTAGAAGAATAATATATTCAGATCAATCTCCTAAAATGTGCTTGTGTGTGCTCCATGACGCATTTCCTACTATTGTATTTAAAAAACAATGAAGTGTAATCCCTGTAGTAGGCCCTGGTCACAGACTGTAGAATGCTGGTAGTAATAATGTGCACATATCAGGTGATCAATCAGGTGATTGATCAATGTAAACTACTTACACAGTTCAACACATGGGGTCAAAGCGCTCATGTTATTGTAGCATATCAGTCACAGCTTCCATTCACATAACCGTTCTCTCTCCATAATGTGTTTTTTTGTTCAGCTCATGCAGGCAGCTGTGTTGCTAATCTGACCTCCATGACCTGACAGTATGTGCTTGTACTGACTGGTTTAATTATTGATACTAGACCATACCCGGTCGACGCATCCGTGGGGGGATATGCGCACATGATCTGGCAACCCGGGAGGCAGTTCGTCCCATAGCCCGGCAGCCCCGTAACCATGGCGACAGTGTTTGACACAAAAACGCTAATAAGAAGCTGAGATTTGGTGAAATTGAAAAACGGGCTTCACAGTTAAGTTCAGATGGTAATGGTCAATGGCTGTGTGCAAAATCAGAGCAATTGCTCCAGCCACTGAGGAGAACCGGGTAGCTTCACCTACCACTACAGAGAGACAAACAGACAGAGGTTACTAGAATTATAGTAGGATTATGTTTCTGAAAATTCTTTATGAGACACAAACACAGACATTTCAATTAACAGATGAACACATGAATGAACAAATGAATGAATAAATAAATAAATAAACCAATAAATAAATAAATAGATACATATATAAATAAATAATAGAAAATGGCAGCAAATGATAAAGAACAGCCAATAATCCCTCATTTTTCCAATAAATGTCAGCCCTTAGCAAATAAAGTTAAAGACAAGTATAAATTCATATTCATCCTCACACTGTCGTACCATGAGAAAAGATTTTGTGACAAACACATATTATTATTGCAATATATACAAAGATGTATGAAATATATTTTGATTTATATATATATTATATATAATATATTATATATTTTGACCCTAACCCTAACCCTCTTATCAGTATTAGTTAGTTTGTGCGCAGGTCCCCAATACAGAGACAAATTCTATAACCTAAAAATATATATACGTATTTAAACCGCTTTCAATATGCATTATTCTTTTCAAAAGCACAAAGTACATGCAGTGCAAATCCAGATGATTATGCGACAACAGGGTGGGTTAGGGGTGAAGGTGATTGGAGAGACAGAGTGGCTTAAGTCAGTGTTTCCCAAACAGTGAGTCGGGGACCCATTTTTGGGTCGCAGACCCATTTTTATGGGTCATGTGTAAGTATCCCTTTTTTTCCTTTTCTACATTTTGTTTACATATTTAGAAATATTTTTAAAAATAAAATTAAAATTAAAATGTTGTTCATGAATTAAAAGTAGTGAAGAAAGCAGCTTGTAGATAGGCTATTTTCACTCGTTTGGGTCCCTGGGAGACATCAAATCTCTCTTTACAGGGTGGGTCAGGTGAAGGTGATTGGATGGACAGGGTGGGTCAGGTGATGGTGATTGGATGGATAGTGTGGGTCAGGTGAAGGTGATTGGATGACACATTCTTTGTGGGCGGGTCTTCAGGAATAGATGGTGATGACCTCACGCCCTCCTCCACGCACCAAGAGGACCCGGTTGAGACCCTCGGTGAGGACCTCCAGGAACTCCATGTCTGAGACGCACAGTCACAGTCAAAGAACAGAACTCTACTGCCCCCTATATCATCAGCTACGTCAACAAATAATAATAATAGGTGTAAAAACCTAGATTTGACATGGTTAAGTGACGCAGAGAGATTGTATGGATCTTTTAACATAAGAGCACAGAAGTCCTGACGTCACTCGTTCATCCCCTGGGTCGTACAAGTAATTTCTCTATGGAGAATAACATTGGGGCATCTTAGAATCGTCTCATATAAGAATTGAGGTTAAAAAATAAACAAACTGTCTCTTACTCTTAATTTTACTAATTCGGCGGAAGTAAAGTTACCGTTTCCTCACCATCGGTTGATGCTTCATATCCATAAGAGTCAAACCGCCGGGATCATTTGTTTATTTTTGGAACACAGTTCTTATTTGACGCGATATTAAACACGTCTATGGGAATTCTGAATGGGGAAATAAACTGCGACCCAGGTAGGATGTGTAAATTACGTCAGACTTCGGTGCTCTATTCGCACTTGCAGAATATTTAGAGAAAGCATGGGACAAACTGACAAAGAAAACATATATGTGATGTATATTTATTTTTAGTTTTTGGGTATTAACCAAATATTTTCTTTTTTACTTGTGCAGTTTCTGTTTCCAGGAAGTGAATGTGATATTGTTTATTTATGTTTTTGGTGTCTTATAATCCCGTAAGGGTTGGGTCTTATGGCAAGACACGAAAATAAAAATGCATTCATTCATTCATTCATAAGACACTGCGCGGGTGGCACAGTGGAACTGTTGATTCCCCAAGTGGCCGCTCTACCTCCTGAGCCACTGGTGTTCCCCAGCGGAACTGTAGAAGTCTTTCCATTTTCACAAGAAACTGGAGCATTATTGCACACTACTACTGCAGTATGTGTGAATGGTGATAAAATACTGAATGGAATATCGTCTCTATCAGGCAGAAACCTCCTATGCCCAAAACTCTAATTCAAGTTCAAGTTTCGAGCTTGTAGATCTGCTACTTTTGATGCTTTCCTGTGACGCTGTAGTATGATCAAGTAGGGTGTTAATTTACAACAAAAAAAACACAAAAAGTTGAATATGGAGATAAGAGGTTTCTGCCTGACAGCAACAATATACAGTATGGAATTATTATGCGGTGAAGGCAACTAGATGATATAAGGATACAGTTTTCATCGCCCATGCGGTTCTTTGGAGGTCCCGGCATGTTGAGCAAAACCAACTTGGCCTCCTTGGATTTCTTTAGGATGACTTCATTCAGTCTCAAGGCTGTGTGCATGCGCCGCACGTTGGACTGGTTTCTGTATAGGAAACACATTACTATTTAAACTATTTTCTGTATAGGGCACAAATACCAAAACGCTCGCCCCAAAACAAAATCGGGGTGAAATCCGCCGGTATTCACCTGGTATTCCTAAACGTAACCTCAGTAAACTATGCCTAAACCTAAGCTTATTCCTAAACTTAACCTCAGTAAAACTATGCCTAACCATAAACTTATTTCTAACCTTATCCTCAGTAAAACAAATACAAGAATACAAGAACCGCTGGTCCGCGAGCGTGTTTTGGGGTGAATCTTCTGCTTACCTAGGGCACAAGTTACAGTTTAGGCACGAGCAAACGCTCTTAACCAATAATGCTTAAAGTCTCACTGTGTAACATCCATTTTAGTTGTCTTTTCATAATCATAATCAACGTTATTGTCACATCACAGGTTTACCGGTGTAAAGAAGAGGGGGAAATGTTCATGCAAGCTCCAGAAAGTGAGGAAGGATTTAGCGACACCTTCATTAGCTCTGTTGTCTGTTAGAAATACGATTACCAGAATTCAGTTCGAAACAAAATCAGGTAGGTACTGCTCTAAAAGGAATGCTGCATTCATTTAAAAATAGCTATTAAATATATTTCCTGTGCATTTGGCACGAGTGTCAGTTGCAGTCCCTCGAGACAAAAAAGAGAAGTTGTCAAAAACACATTTATGTGGAATGGTTATTGTGGAAAAACATACCAGGGAAAGAGTACATCAAAAATAACTTGTGTTTAATTGAAAAAAGCCAAACATAGGCAGCCTATAACAGGCTCACAAGCTTGGCTTTACAAAGAGCTTTACAAAGAGCTTGAACCCTGGTCAAACAACAACAGAGTAAACAGTGATTCAAAGTAACTACTAGTTACTATCTAAATAGCAAAAGTGACATCTGTGGACAAGCAGCATACTAGGATGCATCAACAGTAGGCCTATATGAATAGGAATATATGAATAGCAATTTCATATTAAAAAAAAAAAAGTACTTACAGATTTTCCCACTCTCTGCAGCATTGAAAGGAAAGAATAATTATGAACTGAACACAGGGACAGAAATCTTCTTGCATTACGTCCAAAACCTCAGGTACAGTCACACACTACTGAGAGTTAATTTAACTCTGAGAGTGTGATTCAAGAGCGTTTATTTCTCCAGGTAAAATGGAACCAAATGGACCTACAAGGCCAAGGGACCATTTGGTTCCACTTGCACACTCTCAAGGCCCTATCTCGCACCCGGCGGAAAGTGGTACAAGTATGGAACGCAGTGTGCGTTTGCTAGTTTACAACCGACGCAATTGACATTTTCTGTCATGCTTTAATATGCAGTTTAAAAAATAACCTAACTATAGATTGAAAGGAAATTCTATAGGGCTGTCAAAATTATATATATATATTTACACTGTTTTGAGCTCAGCTATCCTGTTCATTTGAGCAGACAAGACTCTAGTGTCAGGAGATGAGGTCATCACATTAGAGTCTCTCTCTCTCTCTCTCTCGCATGTAGATTTAAGGGCTTGTCAAAAGAGATATTACTCCATTACAAACTTCTCGACTAGCTCGAGAGGAGTGTATCTTCAGAGCTCTGAATTGAACTGTAACTGCTGGTAGAGTATTATTTTTGTATATGACAATTCATTCTGGTTGGTTAATAGGCTCATACATAATTGTAACTTAGATTAAAGGGTAATAAAACCATTTCGATTCATACAATTGTAATCACCTGTGTAGCAATTCTTTCAAGGGGTGACTCCTCACACTATGGAACCACTGAACCAGGTACCTTAACCTTATTGTCTCCGCCAGGCCGAAGGCATGGCGAGAGAGTATGTTTTACCCTCCGTCCGTCCGTCCGTCCGTGTGTGTGTGTGTGTGTCCGTCCTTCTGTCTGTTAACAGCTAATCTCCGCCACCGTTGCCCTGGTCGCTGTGAAACTGCACACACACACTCCCTCGATGCCACAGCAGAACCTCTGCCCCAAATTTTTCACATGGGCCTGTTATAGCGCCACCAGGAGGCCGATTTGTGCAAAACACATTTTTGGATATTACTCCTACAGATTTTATCCAAATATCACGCAAACCGGTACACAGTATCTCTATAGTCATGTGATCAAGACGGATATGTCCGATATTTCATATTCCATCCTGATTGGCTAAGGTTGGCTTCCAAAGTTTGCAGGATTGGTCCGTTTTGAACAAAATGTCTCAAATCATGAACGCAGCGTGGGATTTCCGTGAAAACTTGCACGCACATTCCCACTAGGCCAAGGAAGAAATGCCACCCTTTTCACATTGGCCTGTTATAGCGCCACCAGCAGGTCTAATTTAGCAAAACACATTTTTGCAACAAAATGCCTCAAATCATGAATGCACGCACATTCCCACTAGGCCGAGGAAGAAATGCCACCCTTTTCACATTGGCCTATTATAGCGCCACCGGGAGGCCACAATAACGACGTGACCTGGCGGAGACCTGTGCTCCGAGGAGCACTTTTTCTAGTCTAGATTTACTTTTATGGAGTTAAGGTTCAGTAATAAATCTAACAATAATAAGTTGATATGTCAAGATATCACAGCTGTCTCTTGGACATGAGGAGACATGCAGGCTACAATCATTCTGACAAGTGGTTCTGACCACAGCACCACAGCCACTGTGTTTGGACACCTCTCGTTTCCATGTGATGTTTCAGTGAGTAGAACGTTTTTGTTTCCCATGTCTCCTGATATCGTAACATTATTAATGCTGCTCCCATAGGTCGGTCAAATACGATGTTCCTTGGCAGAATTATTCTTCCAACTGCTGAATCCGTCATTTAAATAGCAACGAGCATGGAACATGCAGGCACACCTCCTATTTAAAGGTAATGGGAGCTGACTAGTTTACTGTGATTGGTTTAATAAATGTGATACACCCATGACTAAGTCAGTGTCTACATACCACTTTGCACCTTGCAACTCACTTTGCATTCAGGTAATGCAACGTTTAACTACCACAATTGGAGTTGGGCATGCGGTACCGTGCACCATAGATTGTCTAAATAGTGCCCTCAGAGAGTCAGAGTTATGGGATTTACTGTGCAAAATGGTAAATGGTGCATTTATATAGCGCTTTTATCCAAAGCGCTTTACATAGATTGTGCATTACATTCACACACACATTCATTCATACACCGATGGCGGAGGAAACCATGCAAGCCACCAACCTGCTCATCGGGAGCAATTAGGGCCACTGCCGCCCGCTGTGCAAGTCTCAATGAACACATTAGGAATGAGCGACAGGTACAGTAACTCACGGCCTCATGTTGAAGAGGTCTTTCACTCCGTCTGGGTTCGCTGCCGCTGCTTGGCTCCTCCCCTTTTTCTCACCCTTTATGTCATCTGTCCAGGTCCTCTGCACGTCAGCGCCATCTACAGGCACGGCGGGGGATGTGGGACTGGTGTTGGCCGGGGCAGAGTTCTTATTGTGGATCAGCTGCACCTTTTGTTTAGGGTGTAAGAAGACAGACCCAGACTTAAGAGAGAGGGACATTATGTTGTGACAACGTGGCAGGGTGAAAGAGAGAACAATGACATCTATCAGTGTGACTAACCCAGTGGCCTTGTGGTTAAAGTGTCCGCCCTGCGACTGGAAGGTCAGGATTCGATTCCTCAGCCAGGTCAAACCAGAGACTGAAAAAAGGTGACCCAATACCTCCCTGCTTGGCACTCAGCATCAAGGGTTGGATCGGGGGTAAATCCCTGTGATGTACTAGCATCATTTCCAGGGGGTGTAGCCTACTATTACATCAAGCCACCTCACGCTACTGAAACAGGAGATGGCTCAGCAAGGCTTACTGTAGTGTGGCTGAACCCGCCCGGTGGAAGCTTATTTGCAGCTACAGTAGTAAATCGCATTTCTGCCGTAATCTGAAGACTCACCTCTTCAGACTCCATCTCAGCCCGTAGCACTTGCCCCAGCCTTGATGACCTTGCAGGATTATGCAAAGGCTAAAATTCAACTTAGATAGCATGTTATGTAGACAGATGCCAGGTCATCTGGCATCCTGTAGTGTGTATAGTTTCAATGTAGGCTGATGATAGGTTCTTGGTTTACATTATGTATTAGTTATTATTATACTATTGGTTTACTTATGTATTACTTTATTATTAGATTACTATTTTTATGCATTTGATGTTTTATGTGTATTATGATGTATTATGATGTATTATCTCGTGTCCTTGCTTACTGTAAATCGCTCTGGATTAAGAGCGTCTGCTAAATGCCTAGAACAGGGAAAACAGTTTTCTGTGGTTAATCAATGGAGCCTGATTATGGATCCCACCAACGCTCCAGGATATAGACCCGCCTTACCTGTCTGATTGGCTCCCTGGCAGGCATAGTTTTACTGAGGTTAGGGTTAGGGTTAAGGTTAGGTTCAGGCATAGTCTTACTGAGGTTAGGGTCAGGGTTAGGGTTAGGTTTAGGCATAGTTTTACTGAGGTTAGGGTTAAGGTTAGGTATAGGCATAGTTGCAAAAACGAGAACTGTCAATCACAGCGACTACTGACCAATCACAGCGGGTTTGCCAAGAGCTGGCGTGGGATCCATAATAACGCATCAATGGAACCCTATTTTTTCAATTCATCAAGTAGGCCTATTCTCTACCTTCTTCTCTTGCATTTGGACTCTTCATGGTATAGAAATGGGACAACATCAATCTGTTTGTATTCAAAGCTTCACAGGAGTAAAAAAAACAAGTAATTTTTGGGGGCAAAGTGTTCCTTTAAGAATGTCAGGTAAATGGCTACAATGTCAAGATATGAAACATAACAGGAGAACCTCTTCTTCTGTTATTTTTGCCCCGCTGGCTCCCTCGTCAACGCTGTGGCGCCCCCGCTGGCTGGATGGCTTTTTACGTCGGATGGACCCACGGGAGGAGTCTGTAATACTTTGGATCTGTTGGGATTAAAGTCACATAAACGTATGAAGTTATTTTAAAGAAGTCATGGAACAGCGCTGAATAAATACAACTGCTCTATGGACAAGAGTTGCTACTGTATACCAAATATTCTGAGGAAATTCTCCCATAAATCCTCCTGTTTTAGCCCTTAGATTATATTAGGATGTCAACATCCCTCACTCTTTTCCAGATGACAACTCCACTGAAAAAAAACAGTGGATTGTTTTGTAATTACCCTGTGCTGTAAATGAAACCTGTGTGCATTTGTATTGCTTGGCCCATCTCATAATTCATAAAACGATTGCAGCCGACCAGAACCACCAGGTGGGAAACCACCTCTTTTTGATCTGCCAGGTGACCGGTTTGGGCTATTGAGATGATCACCTCAATTAAGGTGATCAACTTAATTGAGTTTTTTTTTATTAAGCATTATTGTTTGATTTGCGTATCTGCATAAATAATTTCTCCCCCAGATTTATTTATTATCCCCTTTATTTATTATTCATATTAAATCATTGACTGATTATTTGCTAGTACTGTGTACTACCTGATGAAAAGAATATAAAGACGTGCACATCCACACACTGTGTCTGTCAGGCAGGTGATGAGCGAAAAATAACAGTAAACTAATAAATATCAACAAACGCTTGCACACAGAGAGGCTCCGTTTAAAGATTAAATGTTTATTGCACCCTTAAAGTGCTGTGACGTCTCAGGGTATACATACCACTACCTTCCTACCTCTCTCTCCTTCTTCACCAGACTCACTACTGCAGTGGTTCTCAAACTTTTTCATGTCAAGGACCCCCAAATAGACACTTATTACCCCGCGGAACCCCATTTGAAAAGATAAGCCAGGGACCCCAATAAGAGAAGGTTTTTACGGCTCTAGCAGTGATTCTCAACCATTTTAGTTTCAAGGACCCCCAGTTTAACATGCATTAGGCTACGGACCCCCATTTAATGGCATTTATACCTCTGGGACCCCAATTCATATTGTAAAATCAATGTTAATTTAACTCTGAGAGTGTACAAATGGAACCAAATGGACCCCTTAGGGTCCATTTGGTTCCATTTGTACACTCTCAGAGTTACAGACACATAAGGGTCTATTTGGTTCCTGTCCATCATTTATCTGGGGACCCCCTGGAACCCCCTCAAGGACCCCTGGGGGTCCCCGGACCCCACTTTGAGAACCAATGCACTACTGCACTACAGTACGTACCTCTCTCTCCTTCTCATTCTTGGTGAGGTGCATCTGCTTGAGGATCTGTGAGCGTTCCTCCATCACCAGGGTCTTCTCGTAGGTGTAGGCAGCGATGTCACTGTCGTGCTGTGGAAGGGAAGACATACCGTGTGTCACGCACATCTGCAACAACAGCTCATGACATAATCATGAATAAAGCATTGTGAAGAAGATGAGGAGGAAGCCACAACCACATGATTCCACTTTATTGTCAGTGAAAAACACACTGCTGTATGATATAACCACATGAACCCTATAGCGTCCCTATTCTGAGCATTATAGGTGACATCATCCTCCATATCATCAAGTTATTCAACAATAAATCAGCTTTTTATTCTGAGTAATATAAATATTGTGACTGATACCATTATGAATAACAATATTATGTCGATAAGTTATGTTTGTTAGTCGACGACAATTTTTCGTCATAGTTTTAGTTGACGAAATCAACACTGATTCCTAGATTAGTGGTTCTCAAACTTTTTAATTTCAAGGACCCCCATAAATCTGAGAGTTATGGGGGTCCTTAGTTAGACTGAGAGTGACCCTTACGGGTGCATTTGGTTCGGTACATCTCTAGTGAACAGAGTGTCTCACCATCTCCACCACCTCCACCAGGGCCTGGATGCGCAGGTGATAGAGGAACGTCATGAGGTCCTTCTTCATCTGGATGCTGTTGTCGTCCATCTGGGCCACCGTGAAGATACGCATCTTACATTTCCTCCACACCTGTCCACACACACAACACCTGGAATCATCTTACACTTCCTCCACACCTGTCCACACACACAACACCTGGAATCATCTTACACTTCCTCCACACCTGTCCACACACACAACACCTGGAATCATCTTACACTTCCTCCACACCTGTTCATACAAAACACCTGGAATCAAACGCTAAAAGACATGGCAGAATTCTCCTTGTTGCCAGGTATGTGCGTACAAGGAATTAAGTCTCAGCGAAGTAGTATGATCAAGTAGGGTGTTAATTTATATTAAAAAAAAGATGTATCTGCCCAACAACAACGTTATGATAATTCTAGGCTATATTTGCAGAACAACAGCCCAATAGCTCAGTAGATCTTGTAAGTTCCGACACTCAGTGATCCTGCAGCCTTCGCTGACCTTGTGCTGACGCAACAGGAAGGGGAGGAGCATCAGCATGCCTCCGTCGTGGACGATCCACCACACGTCGATGTGTCCCTCGGTGAAGCGCTCGCCGTTCGACGGGAAGCTGGAGATGTTCTTAGGAACCAGCAACGCCAGACTGGCCATGGTGGACTCTCTGACCACCTCTGTGTGCAGGGAGGGAGGTATGTACTGTATGATCACAGCTTCTCAAATGGAACGAATGGAACTCTTATCTTATCTTATACTTTGGCTATTGAAAAATAGCAGATCTACAAGCTCAAGATCTACAAGATAATGATAAAGACATTTCCAATACTTGTAAGATTTTTTTAAATATGCCGCACTGCAAGCTTGTAGATCTGCTATTTTTGAATAGCCAATGGATAAAGTGGTTCAAAAGATTGTGCTGCTGTATTAACATATTTAGCTGGGGACACCCTGGGACCCCCCCCCCCCCCCCCCCCCAAGGACCCCTGGGGGGGCAGTACATAGATCTGTACTGATCAATATTTTTGAATATCTGCTATTAAAAAATAGCCGATCTACAAGCTCATAGCGCGGCACCCATGGTGGTCAGCGGCCAAATACATATAAATTTGGATAATTTTGGAAAATCACTGCAATACTTCCCACCATGTGTGACTTACCGATGAAGTTCCTACAGTGGAGGTGGTTTTCGGCCTCCTTCCAGTGCCGGGGCCAGGCCACCAGCACGGTGTTGTGTTTGAGGCCCCCCAGGCCTCCGGTCTGGATGATGTGGGACGTCCCGTCCCTCAAGTTGGACGAGATGACCACCTGAGAGAAGCCCTTCACCTTCTCTGTCTCCATCTGTCTGCGTAACGCCTGCATGGTGGGACCCCCAAAAAACATACAGGTTGTGAGGAGGGTGGTGGGACCCGCCAAAAACATACAGGTTGTGAGGAGGGGACAGTATGCAGGAACTTTATATCGAGCCTGTTGGGAAGAAACCTCTTATTTCCATATTCTAACTTGTTGTGTTTTTTTGTAAATTAACACCCTACTATTAGATCATACTACAGCGTCACACAAAAGTATCAAGTAGCAGATCCCTAAATAATAACATACATTGGATCCATTGGATCACAGGTTCTTTTTTACATTTCCTGAAAAGTAACAGTTTTGGACATACAAGGTTTCCATCCAGCGACATGAAAGATATACATACATGTGTTCATCTAAATCAAATCAGCAATCCTCAACCTGTGGGCCGGGGCCCACTGGTGGACTGTCAGGGTATTGCAAGTATAATTATAATAATAATTGGCAAAACACAAAGTTTTTAATGATTAACCCATTAAGACCTGAGGCCGATACTACAAAATGTCTATTAAATATTTTTTGGGGAAAAAACTTATGTTACTTTGTCAGTGGTTCTGTCAAAGACCCCAAAATGTATATGTATTTGGCCGGGGACCCCCATCTCAAAATATGTTGTTCCAGGGACCCCCAGAAGCAAATATTTGAGTTACAAATGTTGACTAAAAAATATATATATATTCAAAGATTTGCAAACATTTTCACGATTTAAAAAAAAAATAGCAGATCTACAAGCTCATAGCGCGGCACTCGGTGCTGCGCTATGAGCTTGTAGATCTGCTATTTTCTTTATTACATAATTACATAAAAAAAAATAAGTTAAGTGGTCAGGTGGGTGGGCCTTACTTAAACAGATATGTTTAAGTGGGCCCTGACCCAGAAAAGGTTGAGACCCCCTGCTGGACAGTGTGTGTAGTACTAGTAGTGACCCACAGACCTGCTCGGCCCTCTGGACGTCAGGATGGTTATTGAGGAAGGTTCCCTGCACTGCGGCGCCGACCATGGTCAGGCCCCGCCCTGCCTTCAGCTGATTGGTCAGGGACAGCATACGAGGCTGTTCCACGTTCTGCTCAGCGTCCATGCTTACCAGCACCAGGATCTGAGGCCTGACACACACACACACACACACACACACACACACACACACACACACACACACACACACACACACACACACACACACACACTTACTTTATCTGTGGAACCGAGTCAATCTAAATGTAATGCCTCAACTCATACAATTCCAAGTTCTTGGAATCGTAAGGGGGTCCCCAGTTCAAATATGATTATTTTGGGGGGGTCACAGCCTGAAAAGTTTGGGAATACATACCAAGCAGCTTTGAGCATAGAAAACGTTCTGTTTTATAACTATCACTGTTAGTGTCTGTGTTGCTACTGTATGAAAACCCACATTTTTGGACTGACCTCCAGTTCTTGGTGTGTGGAGGGCCTTCCTCCAGCCGCATGAGGGCGAAGCGCGCTGCGCTGAGCGAGATTCCACGTATTCCATCCCCCCACTCCTTCTCAGCCCTGTTACACATCACCAACATATCATATCACCCCACTCCTATAGCCCTGTTACACATCACCAACATATCATATCACCCCACTTCTTTTCAGCCCTGTTAAGCATGAGTGCTGATGAGTTTTTCCCATTTAGTCCAATAATTTAGGCCTTTAATAGACACTCATATCCAGAGCGACTTCCAATAAGCAAATCATGTATCACCCCAGATGGACAAGGCCGCCACTTACCCACAGAACTCGATGTATTTGTAGATGCAGGTAGCGATCCCCATGGCAACAATGGCATAATGCCAGGAGCAGATGAACATGAGCGACAGACACAGGCTCATGCCCAGGAAGGAGAGAGCCCTGCAGACAGACAGACAGACAGACAGACAGACCATAGACTGTATAAATGCGGAGACAGACAGACAGACAGACAGACACATGATCAGTGCGACGCTAACTAGAGATGAGATGATAATCGTTAATCGCGAAGAAAAAAAAGTTCACAACGTGTCGCATCGCGACGCGTTGTGAGCTTGCAGATCTGCTATTTTTGGCTAATGTTCCCCGCAGATTAGGGATGCTAGGATAGGGATAAGTGGTTAACAAAAGTCCCATTTTAAGTGTTTTTAAGGATATTTTGATTATCGCGATGAAATAGTTAATCGCAAATATTTTGGCCACAATAATGGGACACATCACATGATCAGTCTGATGATGCCTGACAGCTGGATATGCGTACATACTGTATGTAGATTTCTTTTGTTCATTTTTTATTTTTATCCTTGCTCTCCCTGCCCCCCTCTTTTCTTGTCAATTTATGAAAATAACAAAAACGATAGAGCTTTCACAACAACAAAAAAATCACCCACTTCTTTACACCTGTAAACATGTGATGATTCCGATTGGTGGACTCACCAGTGGTAGAACATGAACCTGATTCTGATTGGTCGGACTCACCAGTGGTAGAACTTGAACCTGATTCTGATTGGTGGACGGACTCACCAGTGGTAGAACTTGAAGCGAGGCCTCCAGTTGGGCGTTCTCAACAAGGTCTGCAGAGCACATGCTAGATTGACAAACATGTAACACATCAAGAAGAACCTACAGATGAGAGACAGACAGACAGACAGACAGACAGATTTTAATAACAATCGATTTTCAAAAAACAAAATCAGGGTGTATGGGACACTTACATAGACAGGAGGAGCTATTCTCTCACTAAATAAGTGTAGAGGAATATCTTGTGGAGTTTCAGCTACTATGCATCCCAGAAATGTATAGATTATAAGGATTTGTAAAGTAAGGAATTTGTAATTTAGAAATGTAAATATGGCAACTCATTTAGATGTAGGCCTACGTAGGTTTATGGTTTCCCAAGGTCTATAGCCGTTTCACTCATTATACAATTTCTCTTTCATAACAGATACATGTGCCAGATAATCCCCTACAACAAAACACCAAGAGAGTAAAAAAACAAAACGTTTCAGTCATTCAGTCTGACTTCACTGTAGCCTATATAGTAGCCTTTTCATAAATGATATTTGTACTTAGGCTGTCGTGAAAGTTTATAATATTTCGAGAAATTGAAATTTTCAAATACAAAAGTAGTAGTAGTAGTTGTGAATTAGCAAACTGGACATTTAGACTGAATGTTTCCTTTATCCTCATCTTACGCCAATGCACGCAACTGTTTCGCCAGGTTTTATTATTGTTGTTTCTCATAAGCGTGGATCCGTTGTCCGTCAACAACACAGCCGTCTGTGCCTTGACTTCTGTGCGCTGACTGCGCTCACCCGGCCCCCCCGCTACTGCGAGGCGATAGGAAAACGCTGTTCGTGTCTAGGACACTTACATAGACAGGATGGGAGCGACTGCATCCAGGGATGCGATGAGGATGCCGATCTCACAGATGCTGGCTGTGAGGAGCAGGGCCCAGGTGGGCTCACCGTTGGCCTTCCCATGACCAAACACCTGCAAGAACACACACACACACACACGCTTGTATATCTGCTATTTTTGAATAGCCAAAGAAATCATAAAATGACACAGATGCGTTCCCGGATTGAATGGGATAACACTGAGGTGCACTCTCTCTCTCTCTCTCTCACTCACTCTGAGGAAAGGGATGATGCCGTCCCGGGAGATGGCCTGCAGGAGACGGGGAGCTCCGGTCAGACTCTGAAGCCCCGCCCCACAGGTGGAGAAGAAAGAGCCAATCACGATGACCCACGGCGAGGGCCACGCCAGCGTGCCGATCACCAGGTTACCGTTGACCCCTTCACCGAACCTGAGGAGGTTATAGGGACAACGGCGAGGATGAAAGTGATTGATTGAATAACTTTATACTCGTTCATCCCCTGGGTCATAAAGTAATTTCTCTATGGAGAATAACATTGGGTCATCATAGAATCGTCTCATATAAGAATTGTGGTCCAAAAATAAACAAACTGTCTCTGCGATATTGTCAGGGAGGAGGTTCTGTATCGTTTATGATAGTCACTCATATTTGAAGCAGTCCGTTTCTGGCGAAAATGTAACTAATTCAGTGGAAGTAACATTAGCGTTTTCTCACCGTCAGTTGATGCTTCATATCCCAAAGAGTAAAACCGCCGGGGTCATTAGTTTATTTTTGGAACAAAGTTCTTATTTGATGCGATATTAAACACGTCTATGGGAATTCAGAACGGGGGAAAAAAAACGCGACCCAGCAAGGTAGGATGTGTTAATTACGTCAGACTTCGGTGCTCTATTAACAGTACAAGGTAATACAGTCGGTTGTGCTGAAGGGATAACACAAAAAGTTCGAGGGGGCTTGTTTCCAGTGTGGTCCATTGTACTCAATTCATCAGTAATACAATACAATACATATCAGTACAAAACTCAGTAGCAGGAGGGGTGGAGGCGGGGGGCAGACGATGCTACTACCAAGGTGTTCAAGGAGTTAAACTATGCCTAATTGTATTTTACCGCCAGCCATTATTTAAGGTCAGTTTTAAGTTTGGGTAGGGAGTCGATATCTTTAATGGCTTTTGGTAAGGCCTTCCACATTTTGGTGGTAACATAGTAGAATGCATTGAGCCCAAAGTTTGGTCAGAAAAGGTCTGTGGTCAAATACATATTAATTTGGGGTCCTGGACATGAAAATGTTTTCAGTATACCACTCTAGTCGCTTATTTTGGGCTTGTTTTCATAGAACTGGTTGCTTGTTTCTCTAGCTAAATCTGGCAACACTGGTAAAGACCTTGTGTTTCTAATCTGATAACATGTCTCAAGAAAAGGTCCTTGAAGGGAAACGTTGACATAAGGAATCATTGAGAAGGTGATCTTGAGTGTGCAGGAATTAACTTAATATCTTCATCCTCTGCTTTGGTAACATACATACCTGTCTAAGATAACTAAATGAAGACATTGATACAATGATCCTACATTATACTGTATGTATACGTACAATACCAAAGACAAAAAGACTCACTTGTCACGTAGAACGACCCCCTCTATACAGGCACCAAACAGCACAACACATGAGATGTCTGACACAAAGAGTTAAGACAAAAACACTATCTTATCATATAACATCTCACACCTATAGATTCATTCTTCCAGTTCATACAAACTGAGGACGTCTTTAAACCACGTAAACCCAGTGGTGGAAAAAGTACTCAAATGTTTTTTCAAATAGCCTAGGTATACAATAGGGCTAAAGTCGTTGCTTTATAAGGTAATAATTCATATCTGCAAAGTAACTAAAGTTTTCAAATAATTGTATGGAGAAAAAAGTACAATATTTGCCTCTGAGATGTAGTGGAGTAGAAATAAAAGTATTGGAAATTGGAAATACTCAAGTAAAGTACAAATACCTAGGACTGTGGATGAAATGATGCATACCTTTTAGTGGGATTCATGAGCTCCGGCACCTAATAATTTACACATCAAGCACTTAATGTAATGTATTGTGAGCTTGTAAATCAGCTACGCTGGCGCCCAACTAAAAGCATTGTTCTTGGCCCAGCTGAAGGATACACACGATGGAGGTGGTGGTGATGGCTGCGATGGTGCCGATAGGGATGGACTTCTGGGCGTCACGCAGGTCTCCTGAGCGGTTGGAACCGGCCATTATACCTGTGAGGAGGAAGTCACACGTTGTCTCTGTCGGAGCAGAAACCTTGTATCTCCACATTTCGACTTTTTATGTTTTTTTTTTGTAGATCAACGCTAGGGATGTCCGATTTTATCGGCCTCCCGATATTATCGGCCGATATTAGCATAAAAATTGATATCGGGAAAATATCGGTATCGTTTTTTTTTTTTTGCTTTATAAATAAGTTACAGGAGTTCTTACTGTATATGGTGTGTGTGATATGAAATTTGAGCTTACCCTAATCACAATAATCCCCGCATATATCGGTATCGGTTGATATCGGTATCGGTAATTAAGAGTTGGACAATATCGGTATATCGGTTATCGGTAAAAAAGCCAATATCGGACAACCCTAATCAACGCCCTACCAGAGTGCACACAAGAGTGTCAAACAAAAGTAGTGAAAATTACGACGTGTTGTGTGCTATTTTCACTATAGAGCATCCATGGGCAACTGGCGGCCCGGGGGCCACATGTGGTCCCCACCTTCACTTAATGCGGCCCGCATGTTATTATCAGAATACTGATATATTATTGATTTCAGCTGTTACAATTCCAAACATGCAAACATGACCCAATGTGTTTGTATTTAAGTTCATAACGTTAACATAAGTATAACTAAATGCTTTTGAAATTAAATAAAAATGTTACTTTTCAGGATTCCAATTGAAAAATAGCAAAACAAAATCAGGATTCCGATTCAAAAATAGCAAAAATAGCAGATCTACAAGCTCAAAGCGCGTTGCGCTGCGTTTTGAGCTTGTAGATCTGCTATTTTTGCTACTTTTGTGTGACATAGAATGGCGAAGTACGGCATTCATTTACAAAAAAAGTTAAAATACAGTGATAAGAGGTTTCTGTACAGTATACTGTATGGCAATGTGGTCCTCTGGAGTGAGTGTGGAAATATAGTGTCCCTCTCCATCATCAAAGTTGCATCACCCCTGCTATAGAGTATTGAAGTCAAATCAGCCTGGCCATTCTGTCAGGTATGTCACTCCGTGTCGTTTATGATACTGAGTGACTGATTGTCTCCGCCAGGCCGAAAGGCATGGCGAGAGAGTATGTTTTACCCCTTGTCCGTCCGTCCGTCCGTCCGTCCGTCCGTGTGTCCGTGTGTCCGTCATTCGATCTGTCTGTGTACAGCTAATCTCCGGCACCGTTGGCTTGCTCGCAGCCAAACTGTGCACACACATTCCCTGGATACCGCAGCAGAACCTCTGCCCCAAATTTTTCACAGGGGCCTGTTATAGCGCCACCAGGAGGCCGATTTGTGCAAAACACATTTTTTGACAGTACTCCTACAGATTTTCTCCCAAAATCCCGCAAATCGGTACACAGTATCTCTATTGTCATTAAACGAAACGGGTCTTTCAGATTTCTAATATTCCATCCTGATTGGCTAAAAATGTCTTCCAAAGTTTGCAGGAGTGCTCCGTTTTGAACAAAATGCCTCAAATCATGAACACAGCATGCAATTTCCGTGAAATTTTGCACGCACATTCCCATTAGGCCGAGGAAGAACTACCATTTGAAATTTTTCAAATCAGCCTCATGGTGGCGCTATAACAGGCCGATTCGTGTTTTTACCTATAATTGCACCGATCTGTGTAAAACTTTGTATGCACACTCCCTATAGGTCAAGGAAAAACCTTTGCCCTGCATTTTTCATATCTGCCTTTTATAGCGCCACCAGGAGGCCGACTTAAGTAAAACAAAATTTGTTATACTACTCCTTCCAATTTTATCCAAATTTCACGCAAATCGGTACACATGATCTCTATAGTCATGTGATCACGATGGATGTGTTTGATTTTTTATATTCCATACTGATTGGCTAAGATTGACATCTAAAGTTTGCATTATTGGCTTGTTTTGAACAAAATTCCGCAAATCATGAACGCACCGTCCAATTGCGCTCAAACTTTGCATGCACATTCACACTATGTTGAGGAACAAATGCCACCCTTTTAACATTGGCCTATTATAGCGCCACCAACAGGTCTAATTTAGCGAAACACATGTTTTTAACAAAATGCCTCAAATCATGAATGCAGTCAGTCTGATTGTCGTGCAAGGCCTAAGAAGAAATGGCACCCTTTTCACGTTGGCCTATTATAGCGCCACCAGGAGGCCACAATAGCCTACCTGACCTGGCGGAGACCTGTGCTCCGAGGAGCACTTTTTCTAGTTTGATACTGATTTGATAACGTCTGTGTTTGGAGAATTATTCGTATTTCTGGGGTATAAATTAGAACTTTTTTACATTAGAGTGAAATGGCCAGGCTCATTTGTTTATTTTTGCACAGTTATATGACTTGATCTAAGATTTCTCAGGGTTACAGAGTGGCAGTGATGTCAGACTTCGGTGCTCTATTTAAATAGCATGTTATTTAAACAGATGCTATTGGTCCATTGATTACCTGGTATCCTAGTTCACTGAGGCCCTATTGTCTCTCTGCATTTTATTTGATGTGATCATCATCACCTTGCTTATTGTTATTGAGTGTCTGCTAAATCAATGCCTAAATGGTGTGGTGGTGCTGACCGGTGACGGAGGGGAAGTAGATGCCGACCAGCAGGGTGAAGAAGCTGGTGATGTCGGCCAGAACGTAGCGGTTGGAGCCGGCGGGGGCGGGGCCGTCTGTCTCAGACACAGAGGGAAGCCCTCGCTTCTCCACCACCTCCCCTTTGTCCAGATAGAACCCAAACAGGTTCTCTGTAACATAGAGAGAGAGAGAGAGAAAAGAAGAAAAAAAAAAAAGGTTAGTATTTAGAAGACATTTGTAGAATATATATTCAAATATTTGCACAAATGTTCACGATTTTTCAAAATAGCAGATCCACAAGCTCATAGCGTGGCACTCAGTGCTGCGCTATGAGCTTGTATATCTGCTATTTTTTGATAGCCAAATACATCCAAAAATGACACGGATGCGTTCCCGGATTGAATGGGTTAAAAGTCCGGTCTATAATGCATCATAATCGCATTTATAATGCATTATAATGCACTTATTAAGCATTATAACACTCATTTTAAATGCGTATAGTCATGTATGACAACGTTTATGACGTCTTACAGTATAAGTGCTGGTCAAAATGCATTATAAGCTCAGCGGAACAGCTCAAAGTAACTATCATAACTTCAGTTACTGTATAGGGATCTCCATATATGGGCATAAAAGGGACAAGGACCGACAGATACAGTTATCTCCATATACGGGCACAAAAGGGACACAGACAGACGGGTACAATGGGTACTCTGACACTATGACTCAGACATAATATCTGAGTCCGATTGGAGCAATATTATTGGTCGGATCGGTGGTGCGACGTAGATGTGAGGACCCCGTAGTGGCCCGGACTTCTAGTATGGACAAATTATCCTAATTATCAGCGGCATTGATATACCCAAGCCTAAGAGGCCGTGTCCACCAAGATGTTCTTTTTTCCTGAGCATGTTTTTGATGGTTGAAGATTTACTCTTCAGGGGACTGCGTTTTGCCCTCATCCCTTGTCTTACTGTCCTTTACTATGTAAGCTCTTACCCGCCAGGATGCCACTGCTGACCCCCGGTATGCCCTGGATCTCCGTGACGTTGTTGTCGGTGAAGTACTCGTCACAGGTGGCGTTGAGGTGCTCCGAGTCGCAGAAGGTCCTCCACAGCTGGGTGGTGACGGTGCCGTTGTCCACCTCAATGACCTTGGCGCACACGTCGTAACCTTTAGAGACCAGGGTTCGATTCCCCAGGACGCACACCCTGTGAGGGGGGGGGGGGTCAGTGGAAGTATCCTTAGAGCGAAACAGTCTGCAGTACATGTTTTACCATTGAGCTGATAGAGCCTGCCTGCTTGCTCTCGAATCTTGACCCTCGGGTCAAAATTCGTGTCAGATCCTGTGTCTAGGTGAGACATGACCTTTGACACGATCCCCTGTCTCCGGACCCCACTTTGAGAACCAATGGGCTAGGCCACACTCTCGCATCGTGCGCGCATATTAGTTCTATTGTTCTATTGATCCAAGCCGGAACACAATCGATTCATTGATCATTACAATAAACACGCTCTGAGAATACACGCCCCCCATCTGACCACTTAAAGGGACTACACCATGAATTTGAAGTTTTCCTTCTTTTTTTTGGGGCGGTGTAGCCGCCCCCTATAAGTGAGTTTTGGACACCGACCAAAAGATTTGTATACCCCCTAACCCTTCCATTGTTAATGCAAATCGATACTTTTGCAAAGTCAGCCAATCACATTACAGCTAGTGTCATCACAACTAACTGTAATGTGATTGGCTGACTTTGCAAATTCAGGACTGTGATTGGCTAGCGAAACACATGACACATGTGCAGCCCTATGAATAGCAGTATGGACTTTAAAAAAAGTAATTTATCCTTTTTTTAAAGTGAGTCATGTTGTGATGACCACACACCGCCCACTTCACACTGGGTGTGATTTTTTTCACTGTTGGCAACTTATATCCTTTTAAAGCTTTAGTTAGTAGCAGTTGGTATTAGACTAAGAGCATATGTGTGTGTCTTAATTACTATTGTTTCATTGTTGTTCACATATACACCCAAAGAAAATACATTATTACCCTATGAAATCAGTATAGCTCTGTTAGTATGATATTCTTAGAAGTAGAGTTATTGTGATAAATATGATCTATTCGCATAGCGGAACTCTGTGTGTTATCTCCCAGTAGACAAAAACTCACTCCCCTGTTCCGGCCGACACTTTGAGAAAGAGGAGGCTTACAATGATATCTGCATCCACTAGTTAGGGAGGTTGTTATTGCATTCCGCAGGTGCGAGGGACTCGGCCTGTGAGACCCAAGGTCATCGGCTGAACCTGTAAATCAAGGGGGGCCACTCACACACCCTGCGGAAGAGAACCTGGCCGACCAATGGGGACTTCTACTGATAAACTGTACATGATAATAATAATACATGATATAGGCTCCAGGGAGAGACAGACCCGCTAGACTTCATGAACTAGAGGGAACATAATTTGTTGTTTGTTAAGGAAAGTTCATTGGGAGCCCAGAGAATTCTCTGTTAAGTACATTTTTATATCCAGTATGTATTACTTTTAACTTTCGGCTTAATTAATAAATACACTTAATTTCAAGTCTCTGCTCTTAATTTCACCAATTCAACGGACGCACGGAGACGCGTGATCTGAAGGGTTACAAATTATCTCACTGCACAATTTGTCTGCTGTTTTTAGCCCAGTCTCCAACACTACCTCTCTTCTATCCAGCTGCCCTGTTCTTTGCTCTCAAAACAGCCTGCACGTGACGTCACATGCGATACCTACTTTATATAATCCCTTCCGTTCTTCAGTTCCGACATTCCTTCTTTTTTTGCGGCGCCAGCCGCTCTATATCTGACTTTGTCCGTGTGTATGTCCGTATGTCCGTGTGTATGTCCGTCCGTATGTATTCCCCTCTGTATTCTTATTGGCTGGGCTATAAACAAATATTGATGACAACACAAACTCCCCATTTGAGCACGGGGCCCATCAAAGGCGCCGCTTCCTTCACACAGGGTGTGATTTTTTTTTAAATGCATGGTGTAGATCCTTTAACACGACAGCCTTTCGGGTTTATATGAGTACTTCTTCCATCAGTGACTATAATATTTCTCCATGGTGACGAGCGTACTACAGTATACTCACGGGAAGACGGGCGGGTCGACGGCGGTCTTGATGACCCCGGCGTACACGGCCAGGATGGAGAGGATGACGCAGGCCAGGAAGACCAGGGCCAGCTTGTTGACGTACTTGACCCCCACGAACACCAGCAGGGACATGAGGCCCAGCACCATGGTGCCGTACACGCGCATGTTGTTGAGCAGCGCTAGCTCCGCCTCCGCTCCCTCCAGGCCCTCCAGCTTAAAGATGGCGGCCTGGGGGAGGATGTAGATCTGTGGACACACGGTGGAGCGGAGAGAGAGAGAGAGGGACAGACATGTTGTAAATCAGTGGTTCTCAAACTGTTTCATATCAAGGACCCCCAAATCGACACTTATTAGCCCACGGACCCCCATTTGAAAAGATATGCCAGGGACCCCCATAAGAGAAGATTTTTTACGGCTATAGCAGTGATTCTCAACCATTTTCATTTCAAGGACCCCCAGTTTGACATGCATTAGGCTACAGACCCCCATTTACTGGCATTTCTATCTCTGGGCCTCAATTCATATTGTAAAATCTATGTTAATGTAACTCTGTGACTGTACAAATGGAACCAAATGGACCGTTAGGGTCCTGGAACTATTTCCGTGGCCAAATACATATAATTTTGTCCTTGAGCAAGACACTGAACCCCTAACTGCTCCCGATGAACAAGTTGGTGCCTTGCATGGTTTCCTCCACTGTCGGTGTGTGAATGAATGGGTGAATGTAATGCACTTTGTAAAGTGCCGTGGATAAAGATGCAATATAAATGCACCATGTATGCGTTGTGTGTCCTTACCAGTAGGATCTCTATGCAGCCCAGGATGTACATGGCCCCGGCGAAGGTGGTCCCCAGGTAGAAGCAGATTCCAACAGCTCCCCCAAACTCTGGACCCAGCGAACGGGAGATCATGTAATATGACCCACCGGCTGTGTGTGGGCACAGAGGACAACACACCGCTTAGTCCAGGCAGGGGTCATCGACAGGGGTCCTCAGAGTTACTACAAATCTTTTGTGATAGGCTTTGTTTTTTACATTAACCACTTAAACCCTAGCATCCCTATTCTGAGAACTTTGGCAAAAAAATAGCAGATCTACAAGCTGACAACGCCTCTCGCTGCGAAGTGTTGTGAGCTTGTAGATCTGCTATTTCTGGTGTAGAGGGAAAAACTACGTTAGCAGATCTATGAAATCTATGAAAAGGTTGAATCTGCATCACAATTTTGTACAATATAAAGTAGGGGTCCCTGCTTCATCTCTCTCTCAGCTTGAAGACCAGTGGTTTAGTCTGTTACACTGACGGCACAAAGACAGAAAGAGAGACAGAAAAGACATACAGCATACATACGTATTTTAGTTACAGTGCAAGCACACAGACACTCACCTGGTACGACTCCATTTGTTGCGATGGCACTCATAGAGATGGCTGTTAGCATAGTCTGAAAGGAAGCACAGCCGAGAGCAGCCAGTGACTAAGACCATATTTGATAGGAATTGAAACACAGACCCCCATTTGATTACTTTTTTGTAATACAATGTGTTCATTTAACTCTGAGTGAAATAAAGCCTGGAGCAGTCGTGCTCGACCCTGCCCTGTTCGTTGCCCATAGGCAGGTTCGCAGGGAGTCTGCTGCAACCCGTTCTCTCCGACTGAGTAAGATTTTTGTTTCTATTTTTAAAGAACAATATCAATTGACAAAGTCTGACACATTTTATCAATTCCTGTGCCCAAAATAGGGACGCCAGGGTTAATGTGGTTAACAACTTTTTTTGAATTTAAATTAATTAACATAAATATCAAACATAACAGTCTACATTTCCGAAAAGGAAATGCATGTACAGTATTTAATTTAGTGTGACCAGAAGCAGGGATCAAACACACCCCCACCGTACATAAACATTAATGAATAACCAGAGAGGAAGAAGAGAATGCACTACTACTGGTGATTACTTTGGTAGTTTCCTTGCCTACCTTTGTTTAATGCACTTATTGTAAGTCGCTTTGGATAAAAGCGTCTACTAAATGACTGTAATGTAATGTAATGTAATGTAATGTAATGTGATGTTTGGTCACATTTGTCCCAAGAAGTCACGATATGCATTTTGGGAGTGTGTTGATGTATCACTAGGACCTCCTAGACAGCAGCATTTCAGAGATGTTCTCCTGGGCTTCCTTCACTCTGCGCTCCAGATACACCTTCTTCTGCTCCAGAACCTTCAGGCTCTGCTCGTCTCTCTCCTGTTTGTCTGTCAGATGGCCGTTTATCTCGTCCTTGGACTGCAGAATGAACACGCGGCCCACGTTCTCGTACATACGCGTGGCGTCGGGCAGCGAGGTGATTTCGCCACGCGTCAGGTCGGTGCGTTCCTTCGCGCGGCTCAGCTGTTCCATCTGCAGCTCGACCGACCTCGCCTTCTTCTGGGCGTCAATCATCTGAGCGTAAAGCCTTTCTAATTGAGAGTCATCCCCGGTGTCAGCCATGATGGTCAACTGTTCTATCAGTGCTGTTGTCAGACTTCTTGTAGGCTATATCTATGACGTCACCATGACGTCAGTCATCTCTATATTTGGGAATAACCGAGGGCAGACACACATACTGATACTGTAACAAGGGAACCAGGAGACCTGGTACTGCCAGACCCCTAGTGGTTGAAATCTGAATGGCCGGACTTCGCATGACATGTCATGCAAAGTCACGTCATGCGAGGTCCCTTCTATGCCCATGTATGGACAAAAGGGGGACAAAAGATGGACAGACATTTAACCCCATATATGGACGAAATAGGGACAAAGCCTCATGTAGGCCGACCCTCTGGGTCTGGCAAATAACAACTAGGCCGATGCCAGTTGGGAACGCATGCCCCTCTAGTTAAGCACGGGTATCCATTGGACCTGGATCAATCAGTAATCTTCTGCCGTAATCTGAAGACTCACCTCTTCAGACTCGTAGCACTTGCCCTCGCCTGGACGACATTGCAGGATTATGCAAAGGCTGAAATGTAACTTAGTTATGTAGACAGATGCCAGGTCATTGTTGGCCTGGCATCCTATAGTGTGTATACTGTAGTTTCAGTGTAGGCTGATGATGGCACAGATCGGTGGTAAAGTAGTTCTGCCAACGGGTACAGGGATCAGTCCATAGTTATGTTAGTTGTCACAAAGGACAAGCTGAACCATAACAAGCCATGGCTGTACTAAAACAATAGCTATCAGGCCTATAGATTATTCCTCACCATCCGTTGTCACTTGTCAGGTTACTTAGTGCAGTACTCTTTATCATAGTGCTTGGAGCCAGTTTATAACATAAGTGTGCATAGGACAGTGTGGGACACCAATTTCACTATAGGAGAGAACCCATCTGTCAGCTTCAATTTTACAGTGTTTAGTTCCACTTTTGTCTGCTTGTTTTCAGGACATTCAGGATTTCCAGAATGACTGTAGGGGGCGACAGATCCTCTCACTCACCGTGGAGCAGCACATGAAGACGATGACGAAGGAGCCGAAGACGCCTCCGATGCCGACCATCCAGGTCATCCTGAGGAAGAGGATGACTCCGAAGATGTTCTGAATGCAGGGCAGGTACACTCCCATCAGGGTGCCCAGCTGAGGAGCCTGGAAACCCCAAACAAAATGTTTTGAATTACTGTAGGGATCCGGAACCGGAGGAAGCAGCATACTTTAAATTTTGAGTACACAATCTTTACTTACGTAACGTATTAAAGTAAATTTATATATTGTGGAATTGCTGCTTTTACTAGAAATAAGTACAATAAAATCTGAGTGTTTCTTCCCCCACTGCTTGTGCAATAATAAAAATCATCCATTCTTAATCACTCCAGTCTTTGTGGACATGTGGCTTGGCACTGGTTAATGGGAAACAAACACATTAAGGTTTTATTGGTTGTTGAAATGCTGGCCATATAAGTTTAGAGTGTTCAGCTTCAAAGTCTGCGGACAATCAGGTTGAAATGAGCTCAAAGGCATACTGGTCTCCCACCTGGTAATAACAACCCAACATGTGGTTTGAACTGAACATGTGGTTTCAGGGCTTTTACTGTCATAACTGTGACGTGAACATGGTAAACACATTAAATCAGGCAGTAACCGAACGAGGCCAAATGTAAAACATATTTCTCAAAACAAACAATCGTTTAACCTTTGTTATTGTCATTAGTGCAGTGGTTCTCATGCTTTTTCATGTTAAGGACCCCCAAATTGACACAGACACCCATCTGAAAATGTTTTGTGCCAGGGCCACTGTTACTTTTCAGGATTTAAATTCAAAAATAGCAAAAGTAGCAGATCTACAAGGGGGTCGATCTGCGACAACGTGTCACTTTGCGCCACATTTCGTGCTTTTGTGCTACTGTACTTTTGTGTGACGCTGTAGCAGTGTTGATTTTGATAGCAAATTTTGATTTTAAGTCTTTTGAATAAAATTCCATTTTGTTTTAGTCATATTTTAGTCATCTGAAATGTTTTGTTTTTTGTCTAGTTTTAGTCGACTAAATATCATAAGATTATAGTCGACTAAATCTACAGTTGATTTAGTCGACTAAAATGTATTTTGGCGGTTCCTCGACGACAAGTAGGGCATTCATTTAACCCTTTAAGACCGGGAACGTCTCAACTGTGTCATTTTAAGATTTCTTTGGCTATTCAAAAATAGCAGATCTACAAGCTCATAGCGTGGCACCGAGTGCCGCGCTACAAGCTTGTAGATCTGCTATTTTTTTTAAATCGTGAAAATGTGTGCAAATCTTTAGTTTGAATATATATATATATACTTTTTTAAAGCGAACGTTTTTAACTCAAATCTTTGCATCTACAAGCTCTATGAGCTTGTAGATCTGCTATTTTTATATAGCCAAAGAAATCTTAAAATGACACACAGATGCGTTCCCGGTTTTAAAGGTTTAAGAAAAAAACACAAAAAGCCAGAATATGTAGATGAGAGGTTTCTGCCCGACAGCAACGAGATGTAGAGAGTCTTACCTTGACTGGTTTCTTGGTGGGTCGGCCTCCTTCCTCGTTGTTCTCGGCCTCTTCGTGCTCCTTGCTGCCGGTGGGCAGGTTGGAGTAGTTAGCCAGACTACTGAGCAGACCGCTGACCATGGGACTGGTGTCCATTTCATCCTAATACAACACAGAGAGAGAGTAACTTAGTACATTTTTGTTGATGTACCTGGTATACAGAAAGAAATTGGGAGACGTTCATTTAAGTTTAAAGCACCTTATGACTAGCCTGGTAAACCCTCCCTCCGGAAATCTCATTTCCATCAAATGGAAATGAGATTTCCGGAGGGAGGGTTTACCAGGCTACCTTATGACTGGAACAATTTACCCATTGCAATTAGATCAATTATTTCATTTCCTGTTTTCAAACTGTCTTTGCTTGATTCGCTCAAATCTAACTGTTCTTGTTTTTTTTATAATTGATTGCATTTAGATACTTTTTTATTTCATTTTCTCATTTATTTATTTTCAGTTTTTTAGATGACAAGTGTAACAGATGTAGAATGGTCTGGGATGGTGTGAGAGCCCTCATGTGTATGTTTGGTTGTTGTTGTTGAACGTTATGTGATTGTTTTTTGTCATTGTTTTGTATGTTGTGCCTGAGGACGCCCTGGAAGACGAGTTGATGCATCTCAAGGGGTATATCCTCCAATAAAAAGAAATAGATATAAACAAAAACATGGGACTATGGTGTCCATTTCGTCCTACATTACAGATACAGTGTTACAGCAAATGCTGTTACAGCAAGTTTAGATGCGATGAATATCGTATGAGCTAGGTGTGTTAGGTTGTACAGTCCAAAGGTTAAGCTAAAAAGGATAACACAACTCTGTCGGGTGGAAACCTCATATGTCCAAAACTGTAACTTTTCAGGATTCAATTTAAAAAACATTCAATTTAAAAAACATCAAAAAACTCAGCATTTACAGATGCTACTACTACCACAGCAGTATAGCATCAGTAACAAAAGTGTGTGTGTGTGTGTGTGTGTGTGTGTGTGTGCGTGTGCGTGTGCGCGTGCGTGTGCGTGTGCGCGTGCGTGTGTGCAACACAGTCTCACTCCGAAGAAGGCACATATTGCCTTTTGGTCAGAACCAAGAAGGCGCAGGGTGCCTTTTGAGGAATTCTATGAATGTCTATGAGTGACCCTGGAAGGCGCATATTGTCGCTGGGGGCGGACTTGGACGACACATAGTGCCTTCCTGAGGTTCTGACCAAAAGGCAATATGTGCCTTCTTCGGAGTGAGACTGTGTTGGTGTGTGTGTGTGTGTGTGTGTGTGTGTGTGTGTGTGTGTGTGTGTGTGTGTGTGTGTGTGTGTGTGTGTGTGTGTGTGTGTGTGTGCGTGTACCTCAAACAGGGCCATGTTGTTGCCATCATACAGCTGGTTCTTCTCCACGGTGCTGTTGATAAAAGGACTGCTCTCCTTACACGGGTTCCCCTCACCTGGACAACCACCACACAGATGACAACCAGCAGCGTTACGAACATTTCCCCATATCCCGGGTGAAGACATAGTCAAACTTACGGACTGTAGCTTTAAACACTCAAGATGTTACAGCAGGTGTTCTTTTGTGCTCTTCGTTTTCCAAAGAAATTATAATAAAACTAGAACCAGGAGACCTGGCACTGCCAGACCCCTAGTGGTTGAAATCTGAATGGCCGGACTTCGCATGACGTGTGTGCAGAGGAAAAGAGGAAAAGAGGGACAAAAGAGGGACGAAAGCGGGACAAAAGAGGGACAGACAAAGCCTCACGTAGGCCGACCCTCTGGGTCTGGCAAAAATAAATGAAAAGTAATACACGGCCCCCTCACGCATTCGAAGGACAATATCAGTCACCAGAACCAAGGGCCGGTGTTTTCAGTGAGGAGTTTGAGGTTGCAATGGGTTTGTATAGGAAGGGGGTGTGTCTGATAAAATGTATCAAATATCTAAATAGATACCGAATCAAGCAACTTCAAAACTGTCGAGTAGAGTAGATGTTAGAATGACCCCAAACTTGTTTGAAAGTGAAATATCCCTTTAAGGTGTCGATTGATTGAATACTTTATTAACAGTTTGCAAAATACCATAAATCCTCTAATAGTGACCTCTATTCAATTAAAAACCGGGTCTCTATTAATGACCGGGGGCGTTGTTGAAACAAGCGATTAAAAGCCTCTCTTCTAATACAAGCCTCTTTTTGTACAATACAATACAATATAATAATATAATACAAGCCTTTTTTCAAAAAATAGAAATATAGGCCTCTCTCTTATATATGCCTCCTTTCAATAAAAACCTGGTCCCCGCTACAGTTGAAATAAATAAAAGCCCGGGTCACTATTAGAGGATTTACGGTAGTACAGAAAAACTATTACACAATAATGCTAAAAAGATAAAACAAAAAGTCCCAGGACTTGTTCCCATTGTGGTCCTTTGCATTCAATTCATCAAGACATTTAAAGACAATAACATAAAATAAATTATCAACACTAGTAGCATTACAAGTATGAGTATACAGAAAACAATTGGCGTTGGGTCATTTCAGGTTATTCATAATCTTCGTCATCTCCGGGAAAAAACTCGGGCATGGCAAAAGAATCACACCCTGTGTGAAGAGAGTGGTGCCTTTGATGAGCCCCGTATTGATGTTGTCATCAATGTTTGTTTATTGGACAGACATACATACAGTACATACGGACACACGGACAAAGTCATGTATAGGAGTGGTTGGCACCACTCAAAAACAAAAGTTACCACTATAAGTTTAGGGCGGGTGAGGGGTGTGGATTCAAATGCATTCAGCGCCGTTCTAAAATCAGATCAACAAAAAATGTTCACAGTTGGAGAAAGTTATGCGCTAAAATACATTAATTTAAGGTTAAAAGTGAATGCTATAGGGCGTGGCAAGTGTCATCCACTGGGACCCTAAGTGACGCCCCTATCTGCGACATCTCTGCTTGGTGGAGCTCGCTGTTACCATAGAAATGCCTGAAGAATGTCTATTGACCAAAACGTTGCCTAAATAAAGTTGTGTGTTGTAGCTAAACCGTTACAGTGTGCAAGTGTAGACAGTGTTTGGGTCACTTTATTGCCAGACCCAGGGGAGGCTTTGTCTGTCCTCCTTTCGTCCATACATGGGCATAAAAGGGACCGGTCTGTCCCTTTCGGGTCTGTCCCTTTCGTCCATACATGGGCATAAAAGAGGTTTGTAGGTGTGTTACGTACGAGGAATTTATTCTGGGTCTGGCAGAACCAGGTCTCCTGGTCTTATTTATTCTATACATCTGATCCATGCCTACACACCCGTCTCTGAGCTGAGGAGGTGTGCATAAGACTTTGTTGTTAACATAGATAATCATACCGTGGAAATGGTGGGCAGTGGGCGGGGTTTTGGCGGGCGATGTAATTTTCTCTGGTATTCATGGCTGCCAGTTCCCACCTGATGTTGTGTGGGAGTCCCGACTGCTCCAGATCGTACTGTACAGCTGCTAGCTTGCATAACGTCTTCAGACTAGGATTTAAGTCTAAAATGTACAGGTTATCGAGAATTGACGATGTTCCTAAGAGGATGATACGATCCCCCACCACACAACAGCATGTAGAAGGCGTCTTACTCGTTGGGTGTTTCCCCTTGGGCTCAACCACCTGCTTCCAGGAGAAGGTCTCTCGGTTGAATTTCCACAGGTCGTTGATCCGCTCGTCCCACGTTTGACTACCAAATATGTACAGCTCTCCATTGTAGGCAAAGGCTGAGTGACCCCAGTGTCCTTCTGGGAGCTGTGCAGGTGGCGTGCTCAGCCAGCAGTCTGTCTCTGTGTCAAACACTCTGATGTTGTTGTATTGTGTGTTGTACGATGAGCAGTACCCAAACACAAACATCTTTGTCCCAATGATGGTGGCAGAGTGACTCCCTAAAGCTTCTCCTCTGGAGTTAGTAATTAAAGACCAGATCATTGTGGTGGTGTCCAGCTTGTAGATACTAAAACATTTTATCTGACTACTAAAGTAATAGCCGCTATAATAGGATCTGCTAAATCCTCCATAGATATACATGGCCTTACCCAAGACACAGGCAGTGTGGCCTTCCCTCGCCACTGGGACAGTCCCAGAAACCTTGGTTTTGAGCCATCTGTGTGCGTCAACATCAAAGGCATAAAGCGTGTTGCAGTACTCATAATAGCTTTTACAACCCCCCCAGATATAGACAACATCTTCCATGAGCACAGCGCTGTGGCCATGGCGCATGGCGGGAACTTCAACGGGACGTTCTCCTCTTCCAGTTGACAGCGTGGGCAACGTCGTCCAGCGCAGAGACACTGTGTTGAAGATGTGCACACTGAACTGAAGCTTCCCCCTGTATACATACCCTCCAAATGAATAGACCATGTGTCTCACTGCCAGTGCAGTGTGGTTGGCTTTATTTGGTCCTCCTTTCAGATGGACCGTCCAGCAAAACATTCCAGAAAACGAGCAGTACGATAAACTCAAATGGATGAACTAGCTATGTCAAACAATGGAGTGACATTGTGCACGTTAGCACTTATATTGTTATTATTATATCGGCACAAACATCACCCAAAAGCTTCGCCAATCTGCAACACTGATGCCTTGCTTTGGCCAATCAGGGAACCCGATGCCTGCTGCTATTCTTCATATGGCAAATTGACCTCCAGAATAAAGATCCCAGCACCGTCAGGCTTTGGAAAGTCTTTCCAGTCAGTCATAATCAAACTTGGTTTGGTTATGTGTATGACACTGCCTAAATGAGTATTTAAATGAAGCAATAAGAAATTATGCATGGGCTGTGAATGGGAAAACGTTAATATAATAAAAAATAAAAAAGTTTAAGTGAGGCCTGCAGACACCATTAGACGCTGTTTTTTTTCAGCCATATTGGAAAGAAATCGAGCCTCTCTTACTTCCTTCACAGGTGTTACCAATGACATTAATGAAGGCTCTGTTCCATTCTGGTCAAACAGAGTCCGGGTGCTGATATTGTTCATGTTCACGGGGGGGGTTTAACCACTTTAATCCTGCATCGGTTATTTGATAACAGCAGATCAAGTGAGGTTGTAGATCTGCTATTTTTTTTAAAAAGGGAACAACTCAGATTATTTTTTAAACAACATAATGGGGGGTCCCTGGCACAAAATAATTTCAGATGGGGTTCCACCACCAGATACATACTGTCATTTTAGATTTTTGTGTTGGCTATTCAAAAATCGCAGATAGGCTATACAAGGTCACTCGCTGCAAGCTTGTACATCTGCTGTTTTAGAATTACTTTTTTTTTAATCTTGAAAAATGTTTAATAACATTTTCGGATGGGGTCTGTGGCCAAATATGCATATCATTTTGGGGGCCTTGACATGAAAAAGTTTGAGAAACACTCTGTGTTACGGTATGGAAGTGTGGTGGGCTGATTCAGTGCTATGTGGTGCTGTGTGGCAGCATGCAATGTGCTCCAACCTCTGCAGCTTCAACCAAGCCTCGCAGACCAGTGGCGGGAAAAGTTCTCAAATTTGTACCAAAAGTAAAAGTACTCATTATGCAGAATGTCCCATTTCACAAGTTTTCAAAAAAGCTCTCTTTTCTAAATAGCAGATCTACAAGCTCACAATGTGTCGCATAGCGAAGCATTGTGAGCTTGTAGATCGGCTATTTTCAAATGGCCAAAATAGGCTGAAGTGGTTAATGTATGTTTTGTAATAATAATCCAAAGAAATCTACAAAGTAACTAGTAGTAACTCAAGTTTTCAAATAATTGTAGTGTATTAAAAGTACAATATTTGCCTCTGAGATGTAGTGGAGTAGAAGTAAAAGTACCGAAAATTGGAAATACTACAATAAAGTAAAGATACCTCGAAACTGTACTTAAGTACAGTACTTGAGTAAATGGACTTAGTTACCTTACACCATTGTCGCAGACCAAAGGACACAGGTGCCAGTTTGTCCCCTGGATGTGACTCGGCTATTACAAAATGGTACCGTTTATACAGGCTTTTAAAGGCTTAATGAAACACAAGCTCAGGGGGGGGATTATCCAACAGCTGCTGGAGGCCAAATTGGAAGGCAAAAAAAATAACGTCTGCACGTGAGAGATCAACCTGACAACCACTCAACACACACAGCATCCTGGCAGTAATTACCACGAGAAACGTCACGCAAAGGCAACACCCTCGTTCTGTCACACCTAGCCTGATCCAGATGAGGATTGAAATTTAAACTTGGGAGCAACCAGATTGCCAGATTTTTGCGAGAGAAGTAAGAAACCAAAATCTATGAAAACAAGACAAACAAAAAGTGAAACATTTAATCAACACAAATCTGGTACGGGGGTTCCTCAGAGAAGTATTTTCAGATGGGAGTCCACGGCCAAATACATATCAATTTAAGGGTATTTGACTTGGAAATGTTTGAGAACCACTGGTTTAAAGAATAATACATAAATGTGATAGCAAACTCAAATATGCAACTACAATCTTAAAAACAAACGCCCCAAAATATCTGCGACTATAGTGTATCAATATTTAATCCTAGTGTATCAATATTTAAAAATGTGGAATGTTTTTGAAATATTTGACACAAACACACATCTTGTATTGGGGTCCCTGGCACAAAATATTTTCAGATGGGGGATCCGTGGAATACATATTAATTTGGGGGTTCATGACATGAAAATGTTTGAGAACTACTGGTTTAAACAACGTTAGGAATCAAGCCCAAATAAGCAACAACACAAAAATGCAACCCGCACAGCCAATATTTACAAGCGGCTTTACAGAAAAACAAAGGCCAAAAGTCGCTTATAATAACCGGACACAACACTGCATGGTTGTACGACAATCTGGAGTGTAAACTGCAGTTGTGGAAAGTAACTAAGTACATGAACTCAAGTACTGTACTTACAATTTGGAGGTATTGTACTTTACTTGAGTATTTCCATTTTCCATTACTTACTTCTACTCCATTACATCTCAGAGGCAAATATTGTACTTTTACTCCACTACAATTATTTGAAAACTTTAGTTACTAGTTACTTTGTAGATTTTGATTGTAATTACAAAACATACATTACCCACTTCAGCCCTATATACATTTCAGCTATTTGAAAATAGACATCTACAAGCTCACAATGCGTCGCATCGCGACGCATTGTGAGCTTGTAGATCGACTATTTTCAAAAGATTTTCATACATTTAAAAACCTGAAATGGGACTTTCTGCATAATGAGTAGCCTACTTTTACTTTTGGTACTTTAAGTACATTTTGATGCCAACACTTTTGTACTTTCACTCAAGTACATTTTGAATTCCGGACTTTAATTGTAACAGAGTATTTCTATATTGCCGTATTGATACTTTTACATAAAAGGTAGGGTATTTTTTTGTAATTTTTTTTGTTTTGTTAAAAAGGTTAAAGTACTATATTCTCATAGTAATCATTGCTACAGAGCGTTTGTTCGGTCACAGGGGTCTCTCCAGCGGCTCTTTAGTAAACAGAATATAGTACATTTTCAGGTAGGTGTCAACATTTGCGCCAATCAGGAGAGAGCACTGAAAATGCATTTTCTGTTTAATAAGGAGCTGGAGAGACATGGAAGACTGGACAGGACACTCTATAGTAAGGAGTACTATCAGAACATAGACCCATTTTGCAATTATTTGAATAATTGCAAATCACTTACCCTACCTTTAAGTAAAACATTTGAGTACTTTTTCCACCACTGGTAAACTGGCTGTGAGAGGGACAGTGGTGAGGAAGGAGGAGGGATCAGAACGCGCTGTAATGTGTGAATAATCTCCAATCTAAGGAGACTGGGTGGGAGATGACGTATGCCAGATGTTAAGAGTTTATAGAGGGGGGATTAGAGTGATGCTCTGTCCGTCTTTTCTCCTCATCTCCTTCACAATAGATTACAACATTTTTGGTTGACGATGAATTGTCATACAGATAATTGCGATTAACGTTTGTATTCGGTTTTTAAGTCCGACGTCATTTTGTAGTCCGATGTCACTTCCGGGTCCAAGAGGCACCAAGCGCCGTACGCTCTTCATTGTAAACAGAAACATGTCAGAACCCGTAAATATTTTTACAATAACCTCCTTTTTCAGAAATGGGGTCTTAATGCTAATATCATAGACAGCAAAAAGTAGGCTAATATATATATGTATATACATATTTATTATATATGATTATTATCATTATTATATTATTTATTTTTTATATTTATGTATATATATATTTATATAAATATAGATATATAAAATAACCATTTCCTATTCTCTTTGTCGTTTCCAGGAAAGCGGTAGAATGACACTTAAGTCGTTATTTTAGACTCAGATCTGTTAAAACAGTGAGGGACACAGCACTGCGCATATTGGGAAAACACACGCATACTTAACAGCAGAATTGTGTTTTTGGCATTGAACATTGGAACTTTGAATTTCGGTTTGCCTTTCAGGCTTCGTAACATTGCACAGGGCAGATATGACAAATAACTTTAATTTGCCGACAATTTTGCGGAAATAAGCTTGTAGATCTGCAATTTCTACTATTTTTGGAAAATGTTTGAAAAAGTATGAGCGTTTTTTCAACATGGAAATTATTATGACGATTATTGCAACATAATTGCGATTATCGCAAATAATTGCGATCAAGGCCCGGACCGCTGGAGTAGCGGTCCGGGCACCTATAGGCTACAATGTAGCCTGACAGCGCGTCGCGGGTTCGAGTTCTGATCACGGCGGCCTTTGCTGCGTGTCACTCCCCATCTCTCTCTCTCCCCATTTCCTGTCAGCCTACTGTCCTATCAATAATAAAGGCATATAAAGCCCAAAATAAATCTTTAAAACAATATAATGATAATAATAATTGCGATCATGCAATAATTGTGACAGGCCTATCTCCCAATTAACTGGTCTCAAAGTACAGGCCACTGAACACATGGTCCCAATGAACAGAATGTCCCTATGGGACAATAAAGACTGATTATGATCAATGATCATAATCAGTCTTTATTGTCCCATATAGGGACATTCTGTCCTTTTCAACAGAAAGACACTGAGCACAATACAACACAATACAACAGAACACCAATACAATACACAGAGAGTCCCCAGGTTACACAAACCAACATATTGTATTGCTGTCGGGGCAGAAACATCTTGATCTTGATCAGCCCTGCTTGATCATAGTACAGCTTCACACAAAAGCATCAAAAGTAGCAGATCTAAAAGCTCGAAACTCCAGTGGTTGAGAACCAACGATCTATAGGCAACAGAAGGTCCCTGGTTCGAGTCCCTGAGCAAGACACTTAACCTCTACTGTAACTGCTGCCCCTAGAGTGCCACCTGAGTAGCCATCAGCTGGGTGAAGCTCAATGCTTTTCAACAAAGGTCTCCCTCCCTTTCCCCTTACACAAACACACACTCACACTCACTCGCCGAAAATAGCCAATCTAGGGCCCGGGGCCCCTAGGGGGTCTACAGGGGGGCCGCCAAATCGTTAACCACTTGAACCCTGGTATCCCTACTAGGGGGGTCCCTGTTTAATCTCTCTCTCAGCTCAAGGGGTCCTTGTCCTGAAAAACTTTGAAGACCCCTGCTCTATACACCCAATCTCTTTGCCCGGAAAATAGCCGACATACAAGCACACAACACGTCACAGCGTGACACGTTGTGAGTTTGTAAGTCAGAATCAGAATCAGCTTTATTGTCACATCACAGGTTTACAATTTTAAAAAAGTGGGTGAAATTCGCTTACGTGCATCGTTCCCATCGCAACGTTATTTCCATAGAAAGAAGAGGGGGGGGCAAGTGGGAAGGGAGATCAAACAAGAGAACAACAAAAAAGCCAAACAAGTTATCTACATATGGGGCCACACAGAGGGCCTCTCTGTGTGGAGTTTGCATGTTCTCCCCGTGTCTCCTAGGGTAGTTAATACCCTCACAAAAACATGTAGTAATCCTGGTCACTATACTGCCTCCCCCTGGTCAGCCGCGGGCGCCTGATGGAGGGGAAGGGAACTGGTTGGAATAACGTGTTCCTTCCACACGCTACGTCTAACCAGGGAAACTCCCCTCTGTCGGGTGATAAGAAGCGGCCTGCTTGCTCCTTGAAGGAGGCATGAGCTTCAGCTTGGGCTCTCCCTAGGCTGGCAGAGGGAGAGTAGTGCCCAGGATTACATAGGCAATTGGCACTGGGTGAAAAAATATGGATTACAAAATCGTGGGATAAAAATTATAAGAGAAAAAAAAAGTGATCTACATAATTACACTAGTACCTGAGATAAAAAATATGACGACGGTGCCTGAGCATAGCAGCAATGTATACAGTACTGTGCATGATATACTTATGGACGTCGGTTAAGGTGCTTATAGAGAAAAAAAAAGAAAAGCACAAGTCTGCTATTTACATTGAATGTTGGCCTATTATTATTATTACGTCATGCCCAGAAAAGGGATGCTACGGTTTCACGCGTCTAATCCGCTCGCCAGATGTCATCGCCTCATCCGGTTGGTCGTTGGAATCAGCATCAATTTGTGTGATTGCCCTGTACGTATGTTAATGCAGTGTCACCTCCACTGTCTGTCATTTTGCTGCCGGTTGAATAGAAAGGGCCACCTGCTTCGTCCTCGTCATCACAGGTGGTCGGATAAACCTAGCTTATTATTCTATTCCCGTTGAACTACAAATTATTACACTACAGTACACCACCACTGGATTTGATACGTTTGGATTTGTAGATTGTAAAAAAAGGACAAAGGGTCACATTCCGGTCACGGTGACACATGTTACATGCGCTCCAAAGTTAGTTTATGTCAGTGGCTCTCAAACGTTTTCATTTCAAGGACACCCAAAATGATTATGTATTTGGCTGCGGACCCCCATCTCAAAAGTATTTTGTGCCAGGGACCTCCAGAAGCAAAGATTTGAGTTACAAATTAAAAGTTTATGTTTAAAGTGGTTAAAATGATTGTGGCACTATATTAACACATTTTGCTAGGGACCCCCACCTGTCGCATGGCGATGCATTGTGAGCCTTTAAAAAGTGATACAAAAAAGTACTGTACTGTACTGTATGTCTGAATGTAGAGCAGCACTGCATTATTTTATATAATGCTGTCCTCCTAATTCCATAGAGAGGATTTTTCAAATCTGCTGCATCCAAATAATCGCACTGATGTGATGTATTGTCATTTGACAGCTTTGCTAAATTGTGATTGCCCAGCTGTTTCTGATGGGGGGCGGAGCACAACAAAACAAAACACCATGCAATAGCAATGATGTAGAAAATGGTCATTCAGGTTTAACAATATCAAACATGTCTTTTGTTCGGAGTGTAGTGGAGTTATACAATGCAAGGCGAGGCTATTTGTATGGCTAAGTTCAACAACAATGCAAGTCAATGTGCTGCTTTACATAAAACATTAAGCAAAAGAAAGGTATTATTGTTATTACAGGACATTTTAATTCAGTAAAACTACAGAAGAGCAGTGGTGTAAAGTAACTAAGTACATTTACTCAAGTACTGTACTTAAGTTCACTAGGTACTTTTACTTTACTGGAGTACTTCCAATTGTCTATATTTATACCTCTACTCCACTACATCTCAGAGGCAAGTATTGCACTTTTACTCCACTACAATTATTTGAAAACTTTAGTTACGAGTTACTTTGCAGATATAAATTATTATGTTTTAAACCACTTTAGCCCCATTTTATACCTAGGCCATTTCAAAATAGCTGATCTACAGGCACACAACGTGTCGCACCGCGACATGTTGTGAGCTTGTAGAGCTTCAAGTAGGGCATTAACTTACGAAAAAAAACTCAAAAAGTTAAAATAAGGAGATAAGAGGGTTTCTGCCCGACATTAACACTATGCATTGTTATTGCATGTCAACCACTGACTTTAATCTACATGGCGTGAGAGGCTCTGACCTATATCTCATAACTACCTAATCTGATTGAATATGCTTAATGTATACATGTGACAGATGTTTTTTATGATTCATATTCATAAATATATGAATTATACTTTACAGTGGAGGTATTGTTTAACATGCATATCATCGTAGTATAATCACTTTCTTTTAAATGTTCTGTCATTAAAAATGGGAGAGTGAGTCAGTGTGCATTAACCACTTAAGCCCTGAAAATAGCTGATCTATAAGGCAAGCTTGTAGATTCTCTATTTTTTAAATAGTTAAAGTATTAAATAAGTGATTAATACACAATAAACTAGAAATATTACCTATCTGTCAACATCCATTTACTCTTCAGATATGATCTTGAATGTGACCACTATGTTTGACCTTTTCAACCCAAAAGTGAATACATAGGATGGACAGACAGACAGACAGACAGACAGACAGACAGACAGACAGACAGACAGACAGACAGACAGACAGACAGACAGACAGACAGACGGTAGACATATACCACATGTGTGTTTCTAACACCCTGCTTTGGAAGTCAAATGACAGGGATCTGAAATGCACTGGTTTTGATCAGGGTCAGTGGTTCTCAAAGTGGGGTCCAGGGACCCCCCAGGGGACCTTGTGGGAGTTGTAGGGGGTCCCCAGGTACAGTAAATAAGCGGTGGGTTTATTCTGCATTAAGCTGTTTGTCTTTTATTTTAACAGGCTTTTCTCCCTAAGCTTGACCTTTTCATCATAATAATAATACTGTAATAATCTCATCTCTGATTTTGAAACACCCAAACACACTGTCAGTGCCGCTCTTACATGAATACAGCCCAAATGTTGTCCCTGGCTAATAAGCCGTAATACATTATAATTGCCCTCTATAACTAAAATTTTAAATGAAAAACACCTTGGGCCTACATATTTAATTTATTTTGAGAAATAGTTCATCTTATTTAAAAATAGCAGATCTACATCTGCTATTTTCGAAAATATTTGAAAAATATCGATTTTCTTTTTTTTAACACAAATCTTGTCTTCTGGGTTCCCTGGCACAAAACATTTTCAGATGGGGGTCCGCGGCCAAATGCATATCAATTTGGGGGTCCTTCACATGAAAAATTTGGAGAACTACTGGTATAGAGCTCTGAGGGACTCCGGTATAGGGTGGTCAAGTGACAAAAAGAAAGGGAAGCGTTGGCACGGGTTTAGTGAAGTCAGTTCAACAGAACAGACATTAGCTCAGCAGCTGCAGTGCATTATGGTGAAATCCCTGTGATTCATCATGTTAATTTCTCATCAGAACACAACTTTAATCCTGCCTTTCAGCGTCGCTGGGTGACAGTCTGCCTTGCGGAGAGGCCACACACACACACACACACACACACACACACACACACACACACACACACACACACACACACACACACACACACACACACACACACACACACACACACACACACACACACACACACACACACACACACACACACACACACACACACACTTACAGTAACACAGAAGTATTACGTCACATGGACGTGTCTCTCTCAGGATTATAGTTTTTTTCACTAATCAGTGACACATCTGCTGAATAAATGATGTGCATGACTGTGCTAATTTGGTGGTAGTATGTTTTCTCATGGCAATAAAGCTCCTTTGAATTGACTTGAATTGAATACAGTCGTTTCTATGCTGTAAAATGAAAATGAAAGTTACTGAGTGTTCTGAGTAACTCAAGAAAATAGCTAATAAGATAATAGAAAAGATACAATGTAGTACAGGGGTCTTCAACGTTTTCAGGCCAAGGACCCCCTAGCTGAGAGAGATGAAGCAGGGACCCCCCTCTATATCGTATAAAATTGAGTTACAGATTCAACATTTTTTGTTTACGTGGTCTGCTCTTTTTTCCCTCTACACCTATTTTGCCTACACCTCTTTGCCAAAAAATAGCAGATCTACAAGCTCACAACGCGGCGTTGTGAGCTTGTAGATCTGCTATTTTTGGCTAAAGTTATCCTCAGAAAAGGAATGCTAAGGTTGAAGTGGTTAAGGTAAAATAAAAAATCCTATCACACAAAGATTTGGCGGACCCCCTGTAGTAACTCTGAGGACCCCCTAGGGGTCCCGGACCCCCTGTTGAAGACCCCTGATGTAGTAGATGATGCGTAATAGTAAATGTACGTACCCACTGCTTGCGTGACCCATTTCACATAAGCAAGAATGCACACAGACTACAAAGGCACGCATACTGTCCACATGGCATAGTACAGTGTATATACTGTATGGAGGCTCACAGAATGGTTGATATTCCCAGTGGGAAGGTCCTTAATTAATGGAGAGATGACTTCACATCCCCAGGGTTTCCACTGAGCAGCTATAGGCTCTAGAGGCTGTGGTTTCCCCACATGCCGTGCTGGGGGGGCTCAGATGTGTACAGTATGCTACTGTATGCTACATGCTAGGATGCTATGTCCTTGAGGGGGTTCCAGGTGGTCCCCAGCTAAATGATGGAGAGTTGGTAACCAAATAGACCCTTATAGACCTTTAACTCTTGAGAGTTAACTTATTATAAGGAGACATGGCAACACTGGTAAACAGGAAACTCATTGATATGGGGCGCCTCATTCCCACCTCCCCTACTCGGCCACGCCCACAGTTGGCATGGCCAGGCCCACAGTGGGTGTAGCGGTTTCCAGAACAAGAAAAGAGAGTAGTAAGATAATCCTATAGTTGTGACATCAGCACAAAACATAACATGACAGATGACAGCGAATGTTACAATAGTCACAAACCGCAATGCTGTCCCTTGTGTGTTTCCATATACATTCTCATAGCAAACGGCACAAATTGACGCTGCTACAAAGGGGGGGGGGCTGTAAGACGGAAACATTTGAACATTGTGGGAGTCAACTGGGTAGTAGCAGGAGAACAATGGCTCTATCTTATGTTTCTTTCCATTCTCTGGACCACTTCCATTCTCTGAACCACCCCTGGACCCCCCCCCCCCCCCCAGGGGGTGGTCCATGAGGGCGCTCCAGGGGGGTCGTAAGTTAATGATTGATAGTTGATAGTTAGGAACCAAAATGGATATATCAAACTGGCAGTGATGGAAGAAGTACTCACATGTTTTACTTAAGAGTATCAATACTGCAATGTAGATTATACTCTGTTACAAGAAGAAGTTAGAAGTCCCATATTCAAAATGTACGTGAATAAAAGTGCAAAAGTAACTGCATCAAAATATACTTAAAGTACCAAAAGTAAAAGTACTCATTGTGCAGAATGTCCCAAATTCATTCACGAATTCAAAATGTATAAAAAAAATCTTTAGAAAATAGCCGATCTACACACAATTGTGAGCTTGTAGGGACGCTGCAGGGACAAGCGTTTCATGTGTATACGTGCCTGGAAAACACACACATGCATGGTTCAAAGGAAGTTTGAGTGTGAACGTGTGAGTGCTCACTATCACACTCTTTACACCAACAAGTCCACTGTGGTGTCAGAGGAGGGACCACAGAAACACACCATTATTGAATGAGCTTCTCTTTGTCACTCATTCCTCCCCCCCTCTCTCTCTCTCTCTCTCTGAACTCTCTGACACGCACGCACGCACGCACGCACGCACGCACGCACACACACACACACACACACACACACACACACACACACACACACACACACACACACACACACACACACACACACACACACACACACACACACACACACACACACACACACACACACACACACACACAGCCTGCTGTAGTCTTGATATTAAACTGTATTGCTTGAGCGCTGTCCATGGTCCTGAAACTGATGTCAGTTTGACCTGAATGCTGTCTTTGTGCTGCATGAGATGTGACACAGAGTGTGGAGAGCATGTTCTCATCACTCACCCTGGTTGTTGGGTCCATCATCACCGTCTGTCAGGCTGCTTTGCATCCTCTCTGCTCCTCTCTGGCTCCTCTCTGGCTCCTGCTGTGAGGAGTATAGAAGACACCTCCTCTCTTCTCCTCTGGATCCTGCTCCTGCTGCTGTGAGGAGAAGACAACCTCCTGAGTTCCTCCTGTCCTAACAGTGATCACCAAGTCTTCTTCTCCCACTGTTTCCCGTCTGTCTGTCTGTCTGTCTGTCTGTCTGTCTGTCTGTCTGTCTGTCTGTCTGTCTGTCTCTCACTCTCTCTCTCTCTCTCATCAGGAGGAGGATGCTAGAGAGGGAGATGCAGTCACACGCGGCACATGCATTCTGCTCTCATGCACACTCTCCAGGACCCCCCTCCCCTCCCCTCCCCTCCCCTCCAGTCACTATAAGCCTGATGACTGCAATACATTCATCAACAGTATTATCTCCCTCCCTCCCTCCCTCCCTCTCACCCTCCCTCCCTCTCTCTCTCTCTCTGTCTTTCTCTCTCATTCCCAATCCTCAACATTATCTAATTGTGAGATGCATGGGTTCCATTTGTAAAAGAATAACAGCGGGAGGACATGTTTCTTAACCCTTTAAGACCTGAGGCGATTCTTTAAAAAAATCTAAATCCTAACCTAAGTATTTTGAATAAAATCAAAACATTTTTTTTCAAGATTTTTCAAAAATAGCAGATCTACAAGCTCATAGCGCGGCACTCGGTGCCGCGCTATGAGCTTGTATATCTGCTATTTTTTAATAGCCAAAGAAATCTAAAGTGACACAGATGCGTTCCAGGTCTTGCTCGATATACTCTTCATATGACATAGCTAAAAAACAAATGTTACCATGTTTTAAGTCCATTCCTCTCCTCCACTCTGTTGAGTGCTCAGATCTCCTCTTCTTTTTATAATTCCTGCCCCGTTCGTTAGTGGCCAGGTGGAGATAAAAATGTAAATAAATCATATCAGATCAGACCCCCCCATGTGACCAGCCTGTGACATCAGTCATCTGCAGTATGACGGTTGTCTATGACATATCTATAATGTTGTTGCCCAAATTACAAATGTAGGTATTTAGCAGACAAATCTGGGCACGGGCACAGCCCTAGTGACAAACATAGGTGACACAAAATGTGTGGAGGTGATTCTGTGGCCTACTGGCAGTTTTCACAAGAAATGTGATGCTGATCGGTCCAGCGGTTTGCAAAATTAGCGCACACACACATGCACACCCCCCCCCCCCACACACACACACACACACACACACACACACACACACACACAGAGGACCCTCTTCTAGCCTCCTGCAGAGCCACAGCTTAAAAAGGTATGCAAACATGCACGTTAACCACATGCATGCGTGTTAACTTGCAGTAACATCTATGTTAACCACATGCAGTACCGTGAACAAACTCACTCACTCCATCACACAGGACTCTTACCAGAGTGAACTTTCTGATGCCCTAATCCTGCAGATTAAGGTCACACGCATCAAAGGGATAAAATCCTATCCTTTTTCCCCCCTCTGATCAGGCTCAGAGAATGTTTTGCTGTATGTAAATGGTATTATTTATTCACTGACTGACTGAGCCGACACAAAAACCTTGCTGCGCCTAGCCCAAATGAAATTAAAATAAATCACATTTCCATGCAGCTGCTGTTGACACCAGGGAGGAAAGCATAGAATTCCTCCACTGTCCTCATGTCCTGACTGCTGCACCCTGGGTAGGCAACCGGGCGTGGTGGAGATCTGCGCTCTGAGGGGCGCGTGAACTTTTGTAGTTAGTGATATTTGTGGGATTGTTTTGCTTTTTACTCCATTTTCTCCCCAAATTAGTCGTTATGACAATTATTTCCTCCCCCACACACATTTCTGTGTGTTGTCACTGCTGTTTCCGACTGACACACCTGCCAGTGAGGAGCCCCCACCGGCAGGACGTAGACCCTTCATCCTACTCCTCCCGCCCAACACACCCTCCCCGCCTGGCTTCCCTCCCCCAAACACGGGCCAAATGTGTTCGTACAGACACTCGACAAAACCGGATGCACCAGGGCGAATTTGAACCCACAGACTCTGTGGTCGTGGGCGTTAATAGGACTAATGAAAAAGTGCTTGAAAATGGTTTAGCTGCCGTTTCTGAGCATGACAATAATGTAGGCTATGTTTTAGGCCAGTGGTTCTCAAACTTTTTCATGTCAAGGACCAAAAGAATTACACTTATTAGTCTGCGGACCCCCATTTGAAAAGATATACCAAGGACCCCCATAAGAGAAGATTCTTACGGCTCTAGCAGTGATTTTCAACCATCTTAATTTCAAGGACCACCAGATTGACATGCATTAGTAGGCTACGGACCCCTATCTAATGGCATTTCTATCTCTGGGACCCCAATTTATATTGTAAAATCAATATTAATTTAACTCAAAGAGTGTACAAATGGAACCAAATAGACCCGTTAGGGTTCATTTGGTTCCATTTGTACACTCTCTGAGTTACAGAACCATAAGGGTCAATTTGGTTCCTAACTATCTATCATTTAGCTGGGGACCCCCTGGAACTCCCTCAAGGACCCCTGGGGTTCCCCGGACCCCACTTTGAGAACCAATGTTTTAAGCTGCCTCCCCACACATGACAAAATGTGGGCAACAGACATTTGCCCTATGCAACATATGTATGATATACAGCCAAGATCGGTAAGATGCGCTGGATTTGGTCTATACTTGTCTGTCTCTTTCTGTCACCAACACATGCAAACAGGTAGGGACCTCTTTCTGTCTGAATAATAACTGTGTTGTGTTGTCTTGACCATTATTATTCAAGGCACACATTGCAGCTGTCACACAGATTAGACCCTTCCTCACCCAGGAATCTGGCCAGGTCCTTATCCAGGCCCTCAGTCATCTCAAAACGTGACTACTCACTGAAGCCCCGCCAAATGATCCAGAATGCTGCGGCACGCCTGGTCTTCAACCAGCCAAAATGTTCACGTGCCCACCCCCCTTCTCCGCACCCTCCATTGGCTCCCAGTTGCTGCCCGCACAGAGTGCAAAACACTGATGTTGGCCTACAAGGCAACCAAAGGCAGGGCACCCCCATACCTTCAAAGCCTGATCCAACCCTGGACACTGGAAAGCTGTCAGAACCTTCCCTAAAACATCCGGTACAAAGCACCACATGTCTCAGACTCTTCTTCCTCCTGGCTCCCAAACTGTGGAACAAACTTCATTCAGTCAGAAGCAGGCAGAAGCAACATGCAGACTCACTCCGCTGTAGTTTGAGGACTCACCTCTTCAGATGCCACCTCACCCGCTTTCACTTCACTCTCCCCGTACCCTTTCCTGCCACCTTCTGCCTTGATTGATAGTGACTGACCTACAGTGGTGGAAAAAGTACTCAAATGTTTTACTTAAGTACTAAGTAAAAGTACCAATACTGCAATATAGAAACACAAGTCCAGAATTCAAAATTGACTTGAGTAAAAGTACAAAAGTATTGGCATCAAAATATACTTAAAGTACCAAAAGTAAAAGTACTAATATATTTGAAAATAGCAGATCTACAAGCTCACAACGTGCGATGCGTTGTGAGCTTGTAGATCGTCTATATGCATAATATATGGGTCTGACACTGTCCTTACTCATAATCCATACACAATGCCTCCATTAAAACTATGTAAGCTGTAGTGTAACTGGAAATAACAGAATAACATGACTACAACCAACATCTAATGACTGGGAGGGAGGGAGGGAGGGAGGGGTGGGGGCCAAATAGAGATTTCAGAAATGTTTAAAAACATTCCCTAATGACGGGCTTACAGCTTAACACACTTACATAACATCAGTGCACAGTAAGCATATTAGTCATATTTTGTGTGTGTGTGTGTGTGTGTGTGTGTGACTGTGTGTGTGTGTGACGTTATCAGTATTGTATCTACTAGGCCTATACAGTTGCATCACGGCTGAGATCAATGGGCACAACAAGGGCCTCTTTTGAATGTCACCCCTGACAAATACCCCATATTGCAATAAAAAACAAAGTAAAACTAAGTATTTTATAAATTAAAATAACTAAACTTGCAAACCAGATTTAAAGGCTAATTAAAACCAAAACTGAAATTGAAAACATGCAGTCAAAACTAAATAAAAATAAAAACTAAACTATAATAACCTTGTTCTGCAGGTATAATAGACACAGAGAGACCGTCTTATACACATCTTATGTTAAATGTACAGTATATGGTCTGGAATCAACACGTTTCTCTGTTGAGATTCGTCCTTGGTACAGTGTCACAGTGCCATCTGCTGGCTCACATCATGAATGCAGTGAACTTCCACAGCTATGTTGTACCTTTGATGATCAGTTTGAAATGTCAAATGGTTTCATTCATTCTGTGCTCCTCTCACTGCTCACAAGTGTTCCTACGAAGGTGTTACTTAAAGGAGTAGTTCACCCAAACAATTACGTATTTTCTATCAATTACACACCCCATGAAGTACTGAATTCATGGAGATTTTTGTGCTTTGGTCGCACTCCTAAGCCAATAATTAGATGACCGGCGGTCTCTTGGGTAGGAGACTCAAAAGAGACTCTTTGAGTCTCCTACCAGATACATTAACATCTTTCCACCGGTCATCAAATTATTGGCTCAGAAATGCGACAAAAACAAAAATACCTCCATGAATTCAATGCTTCATGGGGGGGTGTAATTGATCGAAAATAAGTAATATTTTGGGTGAACTACTCCTTTAAGGTGTTCTTTTATACCTGTAAACCACACTTTTAATAACTTAAGGGCAAAGGCTATTTAATAATCTGAGTGGTAAACTATGCTTACTGATGTGCTGGTTAGTTTGCTTATTTGTTTGTTTGTTATTTATTTAACATTGCTGTTGTCTTTGATGTATTTGATTTTATTCTTTGCTATCTAATAGTGTATACCCATTATATTTATGTGACTGTAACCGATTTTCCTCTATAGGTCTTGACTGCCTTCTCTCATTTTTCACGAACTCCAAATATGTGTCTCATTCTTTTTTATTTATTTTTATAATTAAATCTCTTCTGTTTATTTAGACAGCCCAGTAGATAAAAACACTCAATTGGTCAACACGGTGCAAGGCTTTTGACTCTGGCTTGGTTTGCTCCAGTGGGTGTGTTAAGATAAGGAGGAAATCAAAGGGAGGAACCTTACTCTGTGAGTATACTGACTGACTGACTGAGGTCAAGTCAAGATGGTGAGAGAGGAGCAAGCTTCCACCATGATGATGATGATGAGAACGACATCTATGGTGGCTGAGGATATTAGCCCCAATAACCACTGGATGGTCACCCTGCAAAAGGTCTTCTACCCCGCCCTGGCAACTGTGGGCATCCCCTGTGAGTATTGCAAATAGGCAGTGGTGGAAAAAGAACTAAATTGTTTTACTTAAGTAAAAGTATCAATGCTGCAGTGCAGAAATACTCTGTTACAAGTGAAAGTCCGGTAATCAAAATGTACTTGAGTAAAAGTACAAAAGTATTGGCATCAAAATATACTTACAAAAGTGAAAGTACTCACTCAAGTTCAAAACGTATAAAAATCTTTAGAAAATAGCTGATCTACAATCTCACAATGCGTCGCACATTGTGAGCTTGTAGATCAGCTATTTTCAAATGGACGAAATATATATGGCTTAAGTGGTTAATGTATGTTTTGTGATAATAATCTAAATCTGCAAAGTACAGAAACTAGTAACTAAAGCTGTCAAATAATTGTAGTGGAGTAAAAGTACAATATTTGCCTCTGAGATGTAGTGGAGTAGAAGTAAAAGTATTGAAAATGGGAAATACTCCAGTAAAGTAAAAAATCCTCAAAAGTGTACTTAAGTACAGTACTTGAGTAAATGTACTTAGTAACTTTACACCACTGCAAATAGGGCTGAGTAATTGTGTGTGTGTGTGTGTGTGTGTGTGTGTGTGTGTGTGTGTGTGTGTGTGTGTGTGTGTGTGTGTGTGTGTGTGTGTGTGTGTGTGTGTGTGTGTGTGTGTGTGTGTGTGTGTGTGTGTGTGTGTGTGTGTGTGTGTGTGTGTGTGTGTGTGTGTGTGTGTGTGTGTGTGTGTGTGTGCATTGATATGCAGCCAAAACATATTCACCTTCATGACATGACATTGCAAGGTGTTCTAATATGACTAGACAATGGTGAACTTAAAGGTGCAGTAAGTGATTTAATAGTGTTAAATAGCTCTATATTCTGATAGTAATCATTGCTATAGAGTGTTTGTTCTGTAACAGGAGTCTCCATGTCTCTCCATCGCTTTTAGAAAATACATTTCCATTTCGGGATACCAATTGCAATTGGTATCCTGAAATGGAAATCCAATCAGGAGAGAGAACTCATACAGGATAAACAAGTGGAATTGGAAGAAATGAAACAAACCAATGAGCTGGAAAAATTGGAACTGGAACACTATAACATTGAGGCTGATAAATGGGTTTTCTATCCTGATTGGATTAAATTCATGGCAACCCACCTGAAAATGTATTTTCTGTTTATTAAAGATCTACAGAGCTAGCTTTGACTTTTTAACAAATAAACAAACCAAAAATATAAATATATAATCACTAACATAATCACACAACATTTTTGATTTTAGCTATGTATATGAGTGTATGTCACAATTTTGTGTTAAATAATAGCAGAGATACAAGCTCATAGTGCGTCACTTCATTCCACGCTATGAGCTTGTAGATCTGCAACAACAAAAAAGAAAAATGCAAATCTTTGAATATATATATATTTAAAGCAAAACATTTTTATTAAAATCTTTGCTTCTGGGAGTCCCCGGAACAAAATATTTTGAGATGGGAGGGGTCCGTGGCCAAATACATATAATGTTGGGGGTTCTTGACATGAAAATGTTTTGAGCACCACTGATATAGCAACATACGTTTTTCAGAAAACTCTTAGGATTTAGAAGACTTTTTATTTTTATTTTTATCGGCCTAGGTCTTAATGGGTTGATGATAATAAATGTTTTGTTCTAGCCAACATGGTCACCTTTCTGATCATCTGGAGGAGAAACTGCATGCTCTCCAGGTCCAGTAGCTTCTACCTGATGGCCATGTCGGTGGCCGACACCTCCGTGCTGCTCACCATCGTGCTTCTGGAGTTCTCACTGAAATACCTCCAACAGGAGCCTTTCTGGAGCCACGCGCCCTGGTGCAGCCTCCGGGACATCGTTAGCTACGGAGCCTCTAACGCCTCCACCTGGCTGGTGGTGGTGTTTACAGGTACCCTACTATCCAATATCCATCATCTTCTTAGACATTATTGATTGATTTTACGATGAATCGAGAAGCAGTTCATAAATCGTTTAGATTCATTAACCACTTATAAGCCCTAATTTATACTTTGTTGTACAATGGTGTCATGCAAAAATAGCCAAGATTGGCTATTTTTGCTATTTAAAAAATATTGTTTGCATAATCATTAACCCGTTACGACTAGGAACGCAGGAGTGCCGTGCTACGAGCTTGTAGATCTGCATTTTATTTTATTTTATCGTGAACATTTCTGCAAATCTTTGAATATATATGTTTTTTAAAGCAGACTTTTTTTTTACTCAAATCTTTGCTTCTGGGGATTCTACAAATGTCTTCTAAATCCTAACAATTTTTTTTGAAAAAAACTTCAGTCAGTGATTCTCAAACTTCTTTCATGTCAAGGACCACCCAAAATGATATGTATATGACCCCCACCCCCCCCCCCCCCCATCTAAGAATATTTTGTTACATTTTTCTTTTTTTCTTTAAAAAAAATAAAATATTATTGGGTCATTTCCGGGTCGCGCGGCCCAATTATAAGTTCCGTTAATGTTTGGGCTGGGATGCTTTCCAGCAGTGGCCTCAGTGCGGCTGCAGAGTTCATGTGCAACCTAGGTGTCCCCCCCCCCGGTTGACAAAACGGCCCGGGGGGTGGTGGGCCAGTTGGGACCAAAATGCCAGGGCTGAATATCCCAGTCCGGGAACTTCCCGGATTGAATGGGTTAAAATAACGATGCACTATAACCATTGCATCCTCTGTTTCACAGGAGAACGTTTCGTGGCCATACACAACTGGAGGATCAAGAGCAGAGTCTGCACCGCCCGGTGTGCGGCGTGGACCATCGCCGCGGTCTTCCTCCTCAGCCACCTGCTGGCCGTTCCTCATTACTGGGCCAACGTCTCCGTCTACGTCAACAACCACACCAGGTGTGTGTACGCCGAGGACGGCCCGTACGACCCCTTCATCCATGGCCTGGTGTGGGCCCAGACAGTGCAGGCCTACATCCTGCCTTTCACCATCATCCTCCTGCTAAACAGGTACTGTTAGGCCCCGTCACAGTAGGCTCTATGCACAGCATTTGTACACTCTCAGAGTTATGGGGGTCCTTGAAAATAAGACAACCCTATGCCACACTAAATGGAACAGAGCCTTAATTAGTATCATTGGTAACACCAGTGAAGGAAGTAAGGACGGGGCCCAATTAATTCCCAATATGGCTGCTGTGCATAGAGCCTATTGTGCCTCTTCTTACTTCCTTCACAGGTGTTACCAATGATACTAATTAAGCCTCTGTTCCATTCTGGTCAAACAGAGTGCTGATATTGTGCTTGTTGGCTCACTGGAAACGCTCTGCTACACCAGTGGGTCTCAAAGTGTGGTCCAGGGTGCCAAACACACAATTATTTGCGTGACATTTAATAGTCAAATAAAATGTCAACAACGGACACGTTTCAACCTATAACAGGTCTTCCTCAGCGTTGTGACAATGCCAAGACCTGTTAGGTTGAAACAGTGGTGTAAAGTAACTTTACTAAAGTACTGTACCGTACTTAAGTACAATTTTGGAGTATTTCCAATTTTCTGTACTTTTATTTCTACTCCACTACATCTCAAGGGCAAATATTATGCTTTTACTCGACTACAATTACTTGAAAACTAAAGTTACTTTGTAGATTTTGATTATTACTACAACACATGCATTAACTACTTCAGCCCTACAGTATATGCATTTCGGCAATTTTAAAATAGCCGATCTACAAGCTCACAATGTGTCGCAATGCGACACATTGTGACACTCTGCATAATGAGTGCTTTCTACTTTTTGTACTTTAAGTACATTTTGATGCCAATACTTTTGTACTTTTACATAAAATTTTGAATTCCGGACTTTTACTTGTAACAGTCAGAGTACTTCTGCATTGCAGTATTGATACTTTTACTTAAGCAAAACATTTGAGTACTTTTTCCACCACTGCTATTTTCTCCACTTTCATGATGGTGACAACCCCCCCCGCCCCCCCTATATGGACAGGCTGACTCTGCGTCAGATCTCTCTCAGCAACCGGGTGCAGTCTGTGCAGAGCGCCACCAGAGGGCAGCACGCCGGGGTCACACCTCTGCTGCGGTCCAGGAAGAGGAAGTCCGTGCTGCTCCTGGTCACCGTGTCCATGACCTTCGTGTTGCTGTCCGTGACCCGGGCCGTGACGCAGATCATTCTGCGCACCACGAACGTCGGACGGCCCTACAACTTGGACCGCTACGACTACGACCTGGAGATCAACGTGGCGGCCGACATCGGCACCATGCTGAGCCTGAGCAACGCGGCGGTGAACATGTACCTGTACGTCTGCACCCAGAGCAGGTTTCGTCAGGAGTTCGTGGCCTGCGCGAGACAAGTGTTTTATCACACCAAGACGAAAGCTTCATGTCTCGGTCACATTCGGCTGAAATAGACAAATCTACGAGGTCACGTTTGGGGGGCGAAAATAGTCAATCTACAAGCTCACATTTGGTTGAAATAGCCGATCTACAAGCTCTCATTCGCCTAAAAACGGCATCTCTATTCTGGGGGTGAATATTTGGTGAAAATAGCCAATCTACAAGCTCACATTCGGAGAAAATAGCTGATCTACAAGCTAGATCAGCTGTTTTCGGCAGGGGCCTAGGATTGATTCCTGGGCAGGGGAACTCCAGTAACTAATTATATAGGGTTTAAGTGGTTAAAAATAGAATAGCCTGTTTGCAACTCACAACTAGTGACATTCATTCGAAAGATCAGACCCTTCCTCACTCAGGACTCAGCCCAGCTCCTTATCCAGACCTCAGTCATATCAAAACTTGACTGTACTGTAGCTCCCTCCTTACTGGCCTCCCAGCATGTGCACCTCCATATGATCCAGAATGCTGCAGCACGCTTGGTCTTCAACCAGCCAAAATGTTCACACGTCTCCCCCCTTCTATTCCATTCTATTGGCTACCAGTTGCTGCCCGCACCGAGTACAAAACACTGATGTTGGCCTACAAAGCAACCAAAGGTATGGCACCTCCACATCTTCAAAGCCTGATCCAACCCTACAACCCCTCCCCCCGCTCTCTCAGATCAGCTAACACAGGGAAGCTGTCAGAACCTTCCCTAAAAACATCCGGGACAACGCTCCACATGTCCCAGACTTTTCTCCTTCCTGGTTCCCAAACTATGGGAAAAAAACTACCCATTGCAGTTAGAACTGCATACTCCCAAACTTTCAGACTCCACCTCAGCCCGTAGCACTTGACCTATAGCCGTGACTACCATGCAGTCTTATGCGAAAGCTAAACTGTTGCTTATCATCTTATTTAGACAGATGCTATAGGTACCATTGTTTAGCTTACCTGGCATCCTATAGTTTCTATAGTTTCAATGTACAGATTATTGTTTTTGATATGTTGTTTAGACTTGATTTACCTATGATACCTAGATTGATGTATACATTTACCAGTGTTGATTTTGTCGACTAAAACTATGACAAAAAATGTTCGTCGACTACCTTTTTTCACTGACGAAAACTAAATAAAAACTAAGGTGCAAAACTAAGACTAAATATATTGTCAATTTCGTCAACAAATAAAAACTAGACTAAAATGTTAGGGAGTGACGAGTGGCGAAGAGACAAGTCATTTTATGTTTGGTTGCGCTTGGGTGTTGCGCTCTGAAAATAGCAGATCTACAACCTCACAACGCACAATTTTCAGCATGCAACCAAATGTAAAATCAGCCATTACGACGCCATCAAGGCCCGCCAGCATACATTTTAGTCGACTATAAACCTATGATATTTAGTCGACTAGAACTAGATTAAACTAAATCATTGGTTCTCAAAGTGGGGTCCGGGGACCCCCAGGGGTACTTGAGGGGGTTCCAGGGGGTACCTAGCTAAATGATGGATAGGAACCAAATGGACCCTAACGGGTCCATTTGGTTCCATTTCGACACTCTCAGAGTTAAATTAACATTGATTTTACAATATGAATTGGGGTCCCAGAGATAGAAATGCCATTAAATGGGGGTCCGTAGCCTAATGGATGTCAAAGTGGGGGTCCTTTGAAGTTAAAATGGTTGAGAATCACTGCTAGAGAGCCGTAAAAATCTTCTCTTACGGGGGTCCCTGGCTTATCTTTTCAAATGGGGGTCCGCGGGCTAATAAGTGTCAATTTGGGGGTCCTTGACATGAAAAAGTTTGAGAACCACTGAACTAAATCATTTCAGGTGACTAAAATATTACTAAAACTAAATGGATTTGTATTCAAAAGACTATGACTAAAACTAAATTAAAATTTGCTGTCAAAATCAACACTGGTATTTACCTTGATTATTGCAAGTCGCTCTGGATAAAGGGTGTCTGCTAAATGCCTAAATTGTAAATGACAGTGTTTCCCCAGTGGAACATTGAGATTAGAGGCTCATACTGTAGCAGTCATAATAACTACTTTATGGCTTTATTTAACTCTCCAGACCTCGAGGCCCAACTGTGACTCAATAAAACATTGAGTTTAGGGTGTTTATTTTACTGGCCTGGTAGCTCTACTACAGTACGGCACTAGTATCACCTTCATGTTAACGATTCATAACGGACGTAACAGCCATGTTTGATCAGGTAGATTACATTTCATTATTCATTTCCTACAAGTGGTTTCCAGACAGAGCAAACAACGAGGGCAATAACCGTCTAAAACACTGTTTCCTAAACAGTGGGTCGGAACCCAACTTTTATGGGTCGCGAGTAAATATCCTCTTTTTCCTACATTTAGACCATATATTATTTCAAGAGATTTTAAAAAGTTTAAACAAAAAAATATCACAACTTTTCATCAAATAAAAACAATTCCATTTTTTTCCAAAGAAAGTAATAAATACATATATATATATTCTAAATAATAATTTCAATAAATAAAAGGTTAAGAAGTAGTGAAAATAACTCCCCGAACAGCTGATCGGTGCCTTGTGTATACGCACAAAATAGAGCTCAAAACCCTCTCTGTAGCACAATGTGTTCATGTCTCTGGTGGAGCCAAAAATAATGATGTGAGGCCATAACAGCTACAAATTGATGTGATCATACTATAGCACAGGGGTCCTCAACGTGTTTCAGCCCAAGGACCCCTTAGCTAAGAGAGAGATGAAGCAGGGAGTGGAGCCCCCACTACATATTGTATAACATTGTGTTGCAGATCAAACCTTTTCATAGATGTCATAGATAGAGCTTCATAGACTTGTTTGACAGTACTATAATCAGTGTTGGATTCATGTTAATGTGCATTTTCAGACATTTAACCACTTGAACTGTCAATAATTAGTAAACTTGACCTTAGGCTCTGTACTTGGTCTGCTCTTTGTCTTTGACAAAAATAGCCGATCTAAGCTCACAACGCCTCGCGCCACGAGGCGTTGTGAGCTTGTAGATCTGCTATTTTTGGCTAAAGTTCTCCTCAGAATAGGAATGCTAGGGTTCAAGTGGTTAATGTAAAAAACATTATGTAAAAAGATTATCCTATCACACAAAGATTTGGCGGCCCAACTCTGAGGACCCCCTGTTGAAGACCCTTGCTATAGCACATTGATAAATGCTTTAATTTTAATTTTAGTCAACTGATAGGACTTTATTGGTGATGTGTGCAGTGTTGGGCAGTAGCTTACAGTAGCTACAATCAGTGAAGCTACCAGCTGGTACTGTACTTGGTTTTGGGGACCTCCAGGAGGTTGGCGTTACCTGACCTGAGGGAGCGGGAGGGGACATGACGTTTGAGGAGGTCCAAGACTGGAAGGGACGATGGAGGGCTCGTCTGAGGACGACCTAGAGAGAGAAGAGGTAGGAGGGAGCCAGATTGTTCAGTGCCTTATAGGTGGTACGTTGTATAACATGACATCAACCCCAAAACAAAAACCAAAGGAAAGAACAAAAAGACATTTACTAAACCTACTTACCTAAACTAAGAATTAAACATGTCAGGCACAGGTAGAAGGACTCAGAATGCAGACGGCACTGAAAACAGGTTTTATTCACAAAAACTTCCAAAACAGGCAAGGGGCAGGCAAAATCAAAACTGTGCGAAGCAGGGGGTCATATCCAGGGGGGGGGGGGCAGTCAACGAGGGCAGAGGTACCGGCAGGGGCTGGGCAAAAAAACAAAGTCTAGGGGACAAAACAGAGATCAGTAACGGCAAAACTTGGCTTAGACACTTAGCTTCACAACAATGCTTGAGAGCTTGCAATCAAGACAATCTGGGAAGCTGCTAAAGAGAGGCTGAGCGTTAAATACTGTGGGCATGATTGCAGGTGAGTGAATGCAGGTGGTCACACTGGCAGGAAGGCACCAGATCCAGACACACCCACTCCTAGGTCAGATTGTGACAAAACAGGAGTAAGCCGGAGAGGGAATTGGATTAACCAAATAAAAGTACCAAACACCCCTACATTGTGAATAATTAAGTCATTATTTACAAAGATTAAATCAAACACACAAACTAAGTAAATGGGTATCTGAGATTTATAGGAAAACTAAACTCAAAACAACTTAACCAAAGCACAATAGAAGTAACTAAAATGAACTCAAGACAAACAAACAACTCTGTTAACTAAGGCAGACGGTTACGAAGGTAAATGAATCAAATAAAGGTTACAAAATTTACTTTGGAGAAGAGGAATTGGGCCTCTGTTGCTTTTCAGCCACCAATCCTCCCAGCTACCAGAGCAAAATGAGGCTTTTAAATAGTTGGACCCAGAGCCACAGCCAACCACAAGCTCTGACAATCTGGAACGCTGCCTGCATCACCACACCAACTCTCCTCCATTCACCAGCACACCCATTCTTCACCTTATGAAACAACATTGTAATTGTAATATTATACAAAATACAAACAATAAAAAACAAAAAACAAATAGTATACTAATTAAATACACCAAAATAATAACATATACTTAATATAAATATGAAATAATCAATACAAATACAAAATGAAAAGTGTGTGTGCGCGTGCGTGGGAGTGTTACACTGCATGTATTGGTGAAGATCATGGATTGCAAGGAATAGATGCGTCATTTAGCAATTAAAAATAATAAACTTTATTTTAAAGCGCTTTTCAAAAACATTGGTTAAAGCAATTACAAACAAAGATACAAAGAATAAAAAGCATTCAAGGAAATAATCACAGATAAAAGAGGCAATTAAATAAACACTATAAAGAGGTGTCGATAGAAAAGTAGATTTTCGGCAGTTTTCAGTTTAATTTGTAAAATTTGTTTTGTGAAAAATGTGAACTTTCTGTTTATTTTTGAATCTCAGGATCGGAAAAAATAAGTGGGAACACTTATTTTTGCCACTGTATATTTGCACATACTGTAGCCTACGTGCAATTTCTCCTCTGCATTTACCGATCCTATAACTACTAGGAGCAGTGAGCAGCCATTCACTCAGGAAGCAATTAGGGGTTAAGAGTCTTGCTCAGGGACACACGACACATTGCTGACCCGGCCTGGAATTGAACTTGCGACAACCTGTGGCTGCCCAGGCAGCCTCAATAACCACTCAGCAATTTGGCTACATTATAAAAATGCTGTACGTGGTTTAGTGATGTTATACAGTATACATGCAGAATCGGCTTTGTTCGCATTCATTTATGTGCTAAAAGAGAGACTTTGAGAGTTGTTTCACTACAATGTAAGTTAATGAGGAGACTATTATTGGAACATTAATTCTAATCAACTGTACAACAGATCAACATATCTGACCAGTTGGACTAATTCCACCATTATAAGATAAATAACTACACAACCTAAACCTCTTAATGATTACCTCTCACCTCCTGGGTTCACAATATGGATATATAAATATTTATAAACTATGTATAAATACTAATATATTCCACTGCTTTAACCTATTAAAACCGGTATAACTGCCCTATTCCACTGAAATGAAATGTATCTTCTAACCTTGTGTACTGTATAATATATTCACTAATATATAATATACAGTATTTGACACTTCTGAGCTGTTTTCCTTGTTTTCTTTCAATCATTTCCCCCTTTTTCCTGAAAACAGCAAATGATGGCTCTGTTACGCTAAAACATTGCACCTGTAAACCTGTGATGTAACAATAAAAGTTTCTCTATAACTCGTTTCTATGGTGATTTGATGTTTGAACCATGTTGGGTTGTTCTACACGTCTCCATCTGAGGACCTGAAACAAATTTACAATAAATGATCATACTATTACAATGTAGTCTGCCATTTTCATCTACTGTCATCATACTTCATAACAGTAGAATAATACAACTTAATTACCTCCACATCCATCATCAAAGAGTTTCATCTTACATGCTGGGCTCATTCCTTCTTGGTGATTCTGTGAGGGAAACAGGAGTTGAAAGACAGTCAGCAGCCTTATAGGATGTGGGTCATAATTTGAACAGTTTGATGAATATGATGAATAGGTATAATTATTCACCTCTCATTTGGTCGTTCACTGAATTCAACATCCATTGCATCTAAAAAAAAAAAAAATCTAAGATATATCTGCTTAATGGACATTTACCCTTCAACCACTTGATGTCAAAATATGAATACATCTGGACAACAGTATGACATGAGAATATTAAAACATGAATACATCTGGACAACAGTATGACATGAAAATATCAATAACTCTGGACAACAGTATGACATGAAAATATCAATAACTCTGGACAACAGTATGATTTGAGGACATTTAAACTGTATATACTGTACCATCATAGTCATCATCAGGTCCATCGATTACTCCATAGATGCTTGTGGTGGCTAAAGGTCAATAAATAAACATTAAAGTGGACAAATAGATTATAATTTTTTAAAAATGGTTTAATTTTCTTTTTCTGCTAATAAGCAGGGGAAAAACAAACACATCTGAGCTGATCAACTTTAATGCATAAAAGTGAATTAATAAATAGTGGATAAATTAATTCAAATTAGACTAGAGTTTAGAGTTGTCCTTGTCAGAAGAACTTGTCAGGAGTGTTTTGTTGGGCATGTTACTTAAAATGTGTAATTAGTAATACTTAATAGTTACTGCTATCGAAAAGTAACTGAGTTACTGCATTATTATAAGTAAGTAGTTACTAGGTCTGTCTGTCTGTCTGTCTGTCTGTCTAAAGACTGACCGTGCTGCAGTGGGCAGTACACATCATCAGGAGCTCCACTTTGATTGGTCTTCTGGTCTGCAGATGAGTCCTGATTGGGTCCCTGAGACTGAACAGGTCTGTAATTAAAAGATAAACATTGATCATAAATGAAATATAAAACTAGATGTAATCTACTGCTGTCATGTTGATGAATAGACAGAGATCAATACTGTACTCACCTGACATAACCTGGATCTGTAATTTAAATAAAAACAATATGTTGTAACATAAACAGACGAATCAAATTAAAACATACAACATCCAGTGGTTGAAAACATGTACAAAATATATAATAATATAACTGTTTTACTGAAGTGTGAAGTAAGACCACTTAAAAGGACATTTTCAACCTTATCTTCATATAATAGACTCTATCATAGCGTACTCTATTAAATAGAGTACCGAAGTCCTGACGTCACTTGTTCATCCCCTGGAAGTTTTTTCTCTAATGAGAATAACACTGGGTCATCTTAGAATCGTCTCATAGAAGAATTGTGGTCCAAAAAATAAACAAATCGTACCGGTGATATTGTCAGGGAGGAAGCTCTGTATCGTTTACGATAGCCAATCAGTCCTATTTGATACAGTCTGTTTCTGGCGAAAATGTAACTAATTCAGCGGAAGTAACATTAGCGTTTTCTTACAGTCAGTTGATGCTTCATATCAATATGAGTCAAACCGCCAGGATCATTTGTTTATTTTTGTAACACAGTTTTTATTTGATGCGATATTAAACACAGATTTCTAACTTATTATTATTATTTTAAAACAATGTTTTGATAATGCAACAACAATGACTTCTATTTCAGCATGCTAACTTTCCAGGAAGAGAAGGTCAGTCATTTTATTAGCTTGGAATCCCCATCTATTCAGTCCTTGGTACAGACACAGACAGAAATGGTGCAATTATATGAAGATAAGGCTGGAAATTGGTGAAGTGCTCCTTTAAACCGAAGTGATCAAGTTTTTAGTTGTACATTTGTATTGTATTTGCTTTGTTCATGACCCCAGGAAGACTCATTCATGTGTCTCTAACGGGGATCCTTTAATAAACATATACATAAACCTAATTGTCAAAACCTTGTCATTTTGTTTTTATCATAAAAATGTGTCTGGCTGGTTTATAACACATTATTGTGTGGTGTGACAAACTGAGAATACATATTATTACTGCTTAGCAGGGTGTTTAAAATCGCTGGATTTAATGTTTAAAAAGTTGATACTTTACCATCAGGATGTGTGATTACATCATATACGCTTGTGTCGCCTAAAGGTAAACAAATAAACGTTAATTTTATTTTTATCTCTATTATTCCAAACATTGTTTTAATTTAGTTAATTATCCTGCTAATTAGGAAACAACCACAAAACAAACTGAGACACTTTCATGTACTTCCACAAACATTTATTGTTTAATGAAGATTATAATGTGTTTTTGTTAAGATAAGAATGAATTCAGATGAAAAAATAGACCCATCCTTGTCCTTGTCACAAGAACTTGTCAGAATTGTTCTTCAACATGATTGGTTGAAAGACTGACCGTGCTGCAGTGGGAGGTACACATCATCAGGAGCTGCACTCTGATTGGTTCCCTGAGACTGAACAGGTCTAAAAACATAAAAAATATACACGCGCACACACACACACACACACACACACACACACACACACACACATTGTATTTTGGTGTTATTGTTATGGTATGTTGATGAATAGAATGCATAGGACCACAATGGAAAAAAAATATGTTATCCTTTTATTATCAATAGACAGATCAACACAGTACTTACCTGACACAACATAGATCTGTAAATTAAAAAAGAGAGAAGTTGTACCATGAATCTTTGAACTGACATTTAAATTGCTATGCCATTGCTATTGTGTCATTTATTCATTCATTCATAATACTTCAGACAGGATGCATGTCCACAAGTAAAATACATCCTCCATTTAAAACAAGGTGAAGTATTACCAGGACAATAAATAGTCTCTGACAGCATGAAGCAGGCTGGGTTTTTTAACACAACACCTTACATAGCCTACATGCTGCTGTGTTGGACATAATGTAACAAGATCGAGGACGGACGACAAAGTTCAAACCTATAGACTACAGAAAGGACATCCTCCATCTTCCATACATGTAACCATAGCCATGTTGGACATAATGCTACGGACAAGATCACAGATTGATGGATGGACGGACGGACGGACGGACGGACGGATGATAAGAATTCAAACCGATGTTCTACAAAAAGTAAGGATAAAGACACAGTGTTTCTGTCAGCAGGGGTGAGTTCCAAAAGCGGTGCCGGCTTTCTGCCTTAGTATTTCTCCTAAGCCGTGGCTTCGTAGGCCTCCATCTGGATTCCAGGCTATAGGAGACATGCCGCGGCAGAAAACCTGCGCCGCTTTTGGAACTCGCTGTCTCTCGTTTCTTTCTTTCTACAGAGGTGCTGAGTGTGAGTGTGAGTGTGTGTGTGTGTGTGTGTGTGTGTGTGTGTGTGTGTGTGTGTGTGTGTGTGTGTGTGTGTGTGTGTGTGTGTGTGTGTGTGTGTGTGTGTGTGTGTGTGTGTGTGCGTGCGTGCGAGTGAACATTGTTGACATACCTCTGCGTTTTTTCCAGAGAAACAGACCCAGAATCAGCAGAAGGATGGAGACGCCAGCCCCAGCCCCCATCAGAGGGTACAAATATGGAGGCTTGTCTTTGGACACCGGAGAAAATGAAGTAGAATCACAGACACATTCATCTTAAACACATTTTTAGATCTGTGAATCTGAACCACAGCTGTGAGCTGTGACTTTCAATTGTGCGTCAGCAGATATGTATAGATTTCCATTTTGACCATGAGTAGGGCACATGCACAAATATATGACTGATTGATTTTTCCAAAATTTGTCGTCTTAAATACTTCATAATTTAACAACCACTCCAACTTCTGCCCATCATCTTTCCAGATTAGCTCAGGTTTTTGTGTTTGCAAAGTGTAACTTTCGACATCTTTCACTACATACCTTTGATATAAAATGGGTTGTCAAGGGCATCACTCTGCACCACACTGAGTGGGTTTTTCATTTCACAAAACAAGGTTTCAGCCTTCCTCCCTTCCTCATTGTTGATGATCCAGTGTGCAGGGTTCTGTCCAGAGTTAGACACCATCCATTCCCCTTGATCTTTCTTCCAGCGATAGGTGACCGGACCTGAATCTGTGATGTCCCCTCCTTCACAGACCAGTATGCAGCTGGTGAGATGTAGCTCAGCTAAGTAAGATGTACAAGGTTCCTTGATCACCACCACTGGCTTTGGGACTTTCTCTGTTGGGGGAAGAAAGAATGAACACAGCTCAGAATTACCGGTGATGTTGTCTCCAGACTGAACATTTTGATGAGGGAAACACATGTTGTCCTCAGTCAGTTAACAGTTATGCTTCAGGCCACGTTTACGCGGTAACGACCAGAACAGAAAACGACGAAGTGCCGTTGATTGCGTTCTCACTTTTTATTCTGTGTTTACACAGAGACGTAACAGTGATTGAAAACGCTGTAGTGTGCATGCATGCCAGGTGGCTAGGTAGCAGTGTCGAGCACTGCCAGATAGACTAGTCACGCAATGCGTAGAACGTTCTACTTCCTATCTGTTTGTTTACACCAATATAACAGAATACGCGCCGTGATCCGACGTGAGCCAAAATGTGTGACATCAGACATTTTGCATATTGCCTGTTTACATGGAGACGCGAGGCTGAGCGTTTTCAAAGATTTCCACTCTGGAAGGGAGTTTCACTTTGTTGCGTTTTCAACCCTCAAAAAAGTTGAAAGTATTGTATTGTATTAATTAACGGCAGTCGAATCAGACTCCCTCGATCGATTAGTCGACTATTCGAATAATCGAGGTCAGGCCTGTATAGTATAGTACATAATATGTGTTTCTGTGCCAGCATTAAGTATAACTGTACAGGGGTCCATGCTAGTATAAAATATACTCACAGTTACTATACTAATTACTATATTAAAGTGGTAACCTTTTTTTATGAATAAAATGTAATATTGTCCAATCTGTATGGTAGAGTATGTTAATACAATATAACTTATACAATCTGTATGGTCGAGTATGTTAAGCAAGGGATAATGCATGGGGAGGTGGTCATTATTGAAATTTGAAGCCTGACAGGGTGATTATTATGCATAACCACCCTGAAGGGCTTTACATTTTAAAACAAAGTATTTCCTTGCTTACAGCAATGAAAGTATTCCATAAGTATTGGGCTGGGCGGACAAGTTCGCCTCGGAAAACAAATGACAGTATTCCACAAGGTAACCGGAAAACTCGCCCCCAAACACACTCGCCCCCCATTCTATATACTGCCGATTTGCCTGTAATACCGCCGGATTTGCCCCGGGGCGACTGTGTTTTGGGGCGAGCGTTTTGGTATTCCCCCGTTGTTGTGCCACGATAAACAAGGAAGTGCAGAGGATCAAATAGAATCACTTTTCGGTTATTGCGTCGTCTATTTCTCACTTCAAATGTTTTCAAAAACATTCTTGAGAGTAACGTTTAGTTGTAGATGACATTGGTTGTTTGTTTACATGGCTGTCATGATGGATAAAGTATAAAACCAAGCAGCGCAGGTTGGCACAGCAGGTGCTCTGAGTCTCACAGCGGTCCGTTATAGAGCTATCCAGAAATAATGACCGATGACTGACCAATCAGAACCGAGCATTCAACCAAGCCGTGTAATAATACAATATAACTTATACAATCTGTATGGTAGAGTATGTTAATATAATATAACTTATACAATCTGTATGGTAGAGTATGTTAATACAATATAACTTATACAATTGGGGTGGTTGTATTTTGTCTCCCTGCTATTCTATTGGGACATTTAGATCATGTCAAAGGTCATGTCTCACCTAGACACAGGATCTGACACACATGTTTTGATTAGATGTATCCCCTGAACAAGCAGGCAGGCTCTATTAGCTCAATGGCAAAAATGGCGACATAGAAGAGGAAAGTTAGTGCAGCTTTAATCAGTGAAAAGGTTCCATTCTTCCATTTTATATGACAAGCTGTTTATATTTTTAACAATCTCTCTGACTTGGTTCACAGCAGAACACATGAAAGCATGGTGAAAGATGTCTCTGTTTGGTACTTCTAATCTAGGAGGATTAACAGCTGGTATTGTAGTGACACAGCAGTGTTAAACAGTTGGCTGTGGATGTAATTCACTCCACCATGTGTCTGCACCGTTATGGTTAAAACCGAGTGCCGGATATAAGTGTACCGAAAAATATGTATATTATGATGGATAGAAGTACAACACATAAGCATAACATGTATCCTTCACAGGACACAATTCACACTTACTGATCACGTGAACACCGTAATGCTTGTTCTGCGGGCGACCGTTTATCTGCACAGAATATATTCCACTGTCTTCTATGGTCATATTGTTGATGACCAACTTTCCAGTGTCTTTATTAATTGCTGTGCGTTTTTTATATGTCCCGTAGTAATCCACATCAGGACCAAAGCCCTTATCCCATTCTGCCACCTTATTGGGGCCATGTTTCCACAGGACGCCAGTGATGGGTACAAGGTTAAGATCTGGAAGCAAATAAAGGACCGCTCCCAGTGGAAGGTACATGTTGTATTCTGTGTGGAGAAAAGTTATAAAAATCAATAGAGATATAGTAGAATAAACCAAAAGTCAACCATCTCTACAGTAGCATATAGACAACCATACATATAGCAGTCAAATATGTGTCATGTTCACTTCAGTATATACCATATGTGGAATATGAAAAAAATATTTAAAAAAATAAAGCTCAGGGAATGAGTGTGATCACCACTTAGCACCCCAATAATCACAAAGCTATAGTGCTCCATTTCAGAGTAGTGTAAAAATGAATAGGGCATGCACAAACATGCGTGCGTGCGCGCGCACACACACACACACACACACACACACACACACACACACACACACACACACACACACACACACACACACACACACACACACACACACACACACACACACACACACACACACACACACACACACACACACACACACACACACACACACACACACAGACACACACACACAGGCTCTATTAGTTCAATGGCAAAAATGGTGACACTTGTGCAGGAAACCGGGTTCAAATCCGGGATAGAAGAGGAAAGTTAGTGCAGCTTTAATCAGTGAAAAGGTTCCATTCTTCCATTTTATATGACAAGCTGTTTATATTTTTAACAATCTCTCTGACTTGGTTCACAGCAGAACAAATGAAAGCATGGTGAAAGATGTCTCTGTTTGGTACTTCTAATCTAGGAGGATTAAACATTTAAACACACAGCTGGTATTGTAGTGACACGTCTAGTGTTAAACAGTTGGCTGTGGATGTAATTCACTCCGCCATGTATCTGCACTGTTATGGTTAAAACATAGTGCCGGACATAAGCGTACTGAAAAATATGTATATTATGATGGATAGAAGTATAACATATAAGCATAACATGTATCCTTCACAGGACACAATTCACACTTACTGATCACTTGAACACCGTAAGTCTTGCTCTGCACGCGACCGTTTATCTCCACAGAATATTCTCCACTGTCTGCTATGGTCATATTGTTGACCACCAACTTTCCAGTGTCTTTATTAATTGCTGTGCGTTTTTTATATGTCCCGTAGTAATCCACATCAGGACCAAAGCCCTGATCCCATTCTGCCACCTTGTAGGGGCCATGTTTCCACAGGACGCCAGTGATGGGTTCAGAGTTAAGATCTGGAAGCAAATTAAGGACCGCTCCCAGTGGAAGGTATTCTGTGTGGAGAAAAGTTATAGGAATCAATAGAGATTTAGTAGAATAAACCAAAAGTCAACCATCTCTACAGTAGCATAGACAACCATACATATAGTAGCAGTCAAATATGTGCCATGTTCACTTCAGTATATACCATATGTGGAATATGAAAAAATATAAAAAATAAAGCTCAGGGAATGAGTGTGATCACCACTTAGCACCCCAATAACCACAAAGCTACTGTATAATAGTGCTCCATTTCAGAGTAGTGTAAAAATGAATAGGGCACGCACAAACATGCGTGCGCACACACACACACACACACACACACACACACACACACACACACACACACACACACACACACACACACACACACACACACACACACACACACACACACACACACACACACACACACACACACACACACACACACACACACACAGGCTCTATTAGTTCAATGGCAAAAATGGCGACACTTGTGCAGGAAACCGGGTTCAAATCCGGGATAGAAGAGGAAAGTTAGTGCAGCTTTAATCAGTGAAAAGGTTCCATTCTTCCATTTTATATTGACAAGCTGTTTATATTTTTAACAATCTCTCTGATTTGGTTCACAGCAGAACAAATGAAAGCATGGTGAAAGATGTCTCTGTTTGGTACTTCTAATCTAGGAGGATTAACAGCAGGTATTGTAGTGACACAGCAGTGTTAAACAGTTGGCTGTGGATGTAATTCACTCCACCATGTGTCTGCACCGTTATGGTTAAAACCGAGTGCCGGACATAAGTGTACCGAAAAATATGTATATTATGATGGATAGAAGTACAACACCTAAGCATAACATGTATCCTTCACAGGACACAATTCACACTTACTGATCACTTGAACACCGTAAGTCTTGCTCTGCACGCGACCGTTTATCTCCACAGAATATTGTCCACTGTCTTCTATGGTCATATTGTTGACCACCAACTTTCCAGTGTCTTTATTAAGTTCTGTACGGCTTTTATATGTCCCGTAGTAATCCACATCAGGACCAAAGCCCTTATCCCATTCTGCCACCTTGTAGGGGCCATGTTTCCACAGGACGCCAGTGATGGGAGGGATAACATAGGTAAGATCTGGAAGCAAATTAAGGACCGCTCCCAGTGGAAGGTACATGTTGTATTCTGTGTGGAGAAAAGTTATAAAAATCAATAGAGATTTAGTAGAATAAACCAAAACTCAACCATCTCTACAGTAGCATATAGACAACATACATATAGTAGCAGTCAAATATGTGCCATGTTCACTTCAGTACATACCATATGTGGAATATGAAAAAATATAAAAAATAAAGCTCAGGGAATGAGTGTGATCACCACTTAGCACCCCAATAACCACAAAGCTATAGTGCTCCATTTCAGAGTAGTGTAAAAATGAATAGGGCACGCACGCACACACACACACACACACACACACACACACACACACACACACACACACACACACACACACACACACACACACACACACACACACACACACACACACACACACACACACACACACACACACGTGAGGGGCCATCTGTAGATGTAGCAGATGGATGAGCTTACAGATCTGCTATTTTCGAAAATGCCTTCGTTTTTAAACATTTGTGAAATGTCTCATGCAAGTACTTTAGCATTCGAACTGTAAGTATGGACTTTATTATTCACTTTCTATGAATCCATCACAATTATACATCCATTTATTTATGTGTTGAGGTGGATTGTGGTTGAACTAACAGGATGGCTTTTCTCACACTACACTACCCATAATGCAATGCATTGAATTGTCTCACCTTGTGTTTGAGCAGCTCCACAACAGACCAGGATGTACACCACTGTGTATAGAGAGAGAGAGAGAGAGAGAGAGAGAGAGAGAGAGAGAGAGAGAAAGAGAGATGCAAAGAAAGTGGAAGCGACAGAGAGAGACAGAAAGAGCAAGAGCGAGAGACAGAGAAAGAGAGAGGGGGGATGCACGACAGAGACAAAAGGCTAATGAGAATGTGGCCTGTGTGTGTGCGTGTGTGTGTGTGTGTGTGTGTGTGTGTGTGTGTGTGTGTGTGTGTGTGTGTGTGTGCGTGTGCGTGCGTGTGTGTGTGTGTGTGTGCGTGCGTGCGTGCGTGCGTGAGAGGGAGAGAGAGAGAGCTCTCTGTGGTGCTTTCTTCATAGCAGAGATGTGGTTTTCTTTGCACGAACCATGTATAGTCATACTTAATGTTTTCCTCTCTGACTTCCTGTTTCTCTCAATGTTTCACTCTCTTTCTTTTTCTCTTTTTTTGTCTCTATTTCGCTCATCCTCTCTTTTTCATGCATTTTCTGTATGTTCTATTTGAATGAAATTGAAATATCCCACCTGAAAATGTATTTTCTGTTTAGGCTACTAAAGAGCTTGAGAGACAGTGAGACCCCTGTTACTGAACAAACACTCTGTAGCAATGATTACTATCACAATATAGAGCTATTTAACACTGTTACTGAACAAACACTCTGTAGCAATGATTACTATCACAATATAGAGCTATTTAACACTGTTACTGAACAAACAATATAGCAATGATTACTGTAACTTTTTTTTTTACAAAGAAAAACGTTTTGTTTTAACCACCAAATATCACAGCACATCTAAGTAGCTTGAGTGGTGCATGGCTGTGTGTCAGGCACACAGGGGTGTCCCTATGTCAGACTATGTCTATCTCACAGGAGAGTCAGTGTCTGGTTGTTTGGTATATTTCTGAATCTAAGTCCAGTAATATTCCCAAGGGTTCCCATTGACTTATCATTATGGCCCAGAGAGTCCTGGGCTGTTCACTTCTCCCCTCTTGCTGTTATAAAGCTTCAGACAAAAATAGCATTTGTGAAAAATGGGGCCTGGTTGTTTTCCTACCAAGGAGTGGGTTTTGGTGAAAACTTGCAGTGGATTCAGAATGATGAAAAAAGTTTGACCCCTCAAGCTATAGGGACACCCCTGTGTGCCTGACACACAGCCATGCACAACATGGAGGTCTTACAACCACCACTGGGGGCCGACCCTGCTCACTGCCTACAGTATGCCTACCCTCTATCATCTATCTCAGGCATAGGAGCCAGCACGACCTGCCTGGAGGTCCACTTGGGATCAACGGTCCTATCCAGTGAGCCAGGCTGACATAGGGACCCCTGTTGGCCAAATGCACAGCAGCGCACCACATGGAGGTCTTAGAACCATCACCACCAGGGACCGACTCGCCCCACTCACACTTTACCCGTCAACGAGCACTCATCCTGGGCTTCCAACTGCCCCACTCTGTAGCCTTGATGGCTATAGAGGCCAACTAAACTCTTAGACCAGACACCCTCTCTTACCTCCCACCCACTTCTTTGTTCCCAGATTTGCCAGATATCTGATAATGATATTTCACTTTAAAAAATATTTTGGGTCATTTTATCATCTACTCAGACAGTTTTTAAGTTGCTTTATTTAAATTTAGATATTTGATATTAATTTTATCAGACACGCCCACTTCCTATACAAACCCATTGTAACTTCAAACTCCATTTTAACCATGATAGATTAATCAAAAACACCCGTCCTTGGTTCTGGTGACTCATACTGCCCTCCTAATACGTGAGGGGCCATGTTTTTTCGATTACTTTTTTTTTTTATTGGATCTTATTTTTTTCATTTTCCCCAAAAAATATTAAAGTAGGTTGAGTAAGGTTACAAGTAAGTATTCATTTTCAGCCTGAACATAAAAACACTTAACCTTCACTCCATCATTTTAATAACATTGTTTTGTATCAAAATAGGGATTTATGTTTGTTAAATAAATGTAAATGAAAAAAGTGCAAAACGTGTTAGTGAAAAGAAGCAGTGTTATCGGATAGTCTGTCTGGACTAAATACAATTACATTTTAAAGTAAACTAAAATAAGACAGAAATAAAGTACTCACATGCTATTGCAGAGTTTGATATGAATTTCATCGTGACAAAATGACTAAAACTGAGTGAAACTCAGTGACAGCTACGCAGTTTGACTCTGCTTCTGGCTCAAGCATCTCTTGCCTGTCCCCACCCACCCACACACACACACACACACACACACACACACACACACACACACACACACACACACACACACACACACACACACACACACACACACACACACACACACACACACACACACACACACACACACACACACACACACAGCAACTCATTTAGAAACCAGAGAAGATGGACAATCTAGAATAGTAAAAGTAAATGTGTAAAATACATACTTCATAAACCTTGTGTCTCCATATTTTTCAACTTTTTTTCGTGAATGAATGCCCTACTTCATCATACAAGAGTGTCGCACAAAAGTACTGAAAACACGATGTGACACATTGTGAGCTTATAGATCTTATCTTATATATATATTTTTTTTTATAATAAAAAAGGAAAGGTTTTGGACATACACGGTTTCCACCCGACTGAAAATGTTGTAATGTAGGAAGTTGCCACTTTAGGGTGTAACGTGCATGATGTCTGAATTAAAACCACATTTCAGATCCATATCTCTGAGACTCTTCCTCTTCCTGTGTGTCTTATTAAAAGTGCTATGGCATTCATGTGTTGAGTGCTGATGACTTTATTTACTATTGCTGTGTCTTTTAGGTCAACACAACCCCTCTTAATGTAAACCACTGTTTAATTCATGTTTTAAGTCTTGTAGCCTGTCTAGTATTGTACTGTATTGTAGTATTGTATTTTTTGTGATTATTATAAAGTGATTATTAAAAGGTTTAGGAATGGAGTTAGGGATGTTAAAGATTTCTAGAAGACTGTAAATAATGTACTTATTTTTAAGCGTGGAGCAGAGTGGTCCAGTCGTTTTGAAAAAGTAATGAACAATTAGGTAAAACCTGCCATGTTGCGCGCGCCTGTGTGTGTGTGTGTGTGTGTGTGTGTGTGTGTGTGTGTGTGTGTGTGTGTGTGTGTGTGTGTGTGTCTACTCTATTCAGGCAATGTATCTGTTGTATTCTGAACTAATTGAACTATGACACACAGATGACACTAGAGGGAACCAGAGCTCCATAAATAAACGTTCTAAGCAACAGTTCAATGGACAGTAACATCCTCCATGCTGGAGATCAGTAGCCTGGTAAACCTTCCCTCCGGAAATCTCATTTCCATTTGATTTCAGAAGTGAATAAAATCTAAGTCTTACTTTGGAAAATGAAAAAAAAAATACAATAAAAAAATTAAATAAAATAAATGAAAAAAGTAATCGGAAAAACACGGCCCCCTCACGCATTAGGAGGGCAGGGTGAGTCACCAGAACCAAGGACGGGTGTTTTTGATGAATCTAACATGGTTAAATTGAAGTTTGAAGTTACAATGGGTTTGTATAGGAAGGGTGCGTGTCTGATAAAATGGATATCAAATATCTAATTAATTAATCAAGCAAGCAACTTAAAAACTGTCTGGGGGGTTCACAAAGGCCTGAGTAGATGATAAAATGACCAAAAGTTTTTTTGAAAGTGAAATATCCCTTTAAGAGATAATACCAATAACAAAATATACATATGTGTACACAGAAGTGCATCACACTATGTGAGACTGAAAGTATAGTCCAGGGGTTGTAGGGTGTGGGTGGGGGGGGGGGGGGGGGGGGGGGTTGATGGTGAAGGGGTTGTAGGTGTGATTTCACTTCCTTTCACTGCCTGAATGAGGAAATAACAGGAGGAAGGAGGGGGAGGGGGGTTTTGGATGAAATCATAGGTCATATTATGACAACTCGTAATTTCATAAAAGAAAGACGACACTTCTCTATTGTTCATTTTGCTGTGAAGAGGTGGACCATATCAAATACTTCAGAAAGGTAGAAATGGCTTTTCATTCTGAAAACGTTGAGGTCCAAGACGATGATGATGAGGATGATGAGGAAGATGATGATATAAACTATGGGAATGTTGAGACCAAGACTACAACTCAGCAGAAACACCCCCAGAAGAAAAGATCTGGTAAGAGATGTTACTACAACTACAAATGACAGAAAGAATACTTGTACACTTTTTAAGGAAGAGGTTGAAATAGTGTGTGTGTCTGTGTGTCCAGTCAGAAGACGGTACAGGATGCTTGGAATGTGTCTTGGATTGCTTTGTGGTGTTCAAGCTCTCCTCAACATTGCTCTCAGACTCTCTCTCTGTAAGTCAAGTTTCAAAACAATGTATTTTATACAAAAATATTATAATATTTGATATAACTATGATTATCCAACATGGGTTTTATTTTCAATTCATTAGCATATCGTCTCTGTCGCGTGGAAACCTCATTATGTCAAAAACTGTTACTTTTCAAATCTTTGAATATATATATATTTTTAAACGAAAACTTTTAACTCAAATCTTTGCTTCTGGGGGAGTCCGACTCCCCCAGAAGCGGGGGAGTCCGACCCTGCTCACTGCCTACAGTATGCCTACCCTCTATCATCTATCTCAGGCATAGGAGCCAGCACGACCTGCCTGGAGGTCCACTTGGGATCAACGGTCCTATCCAGTGAGCCAGGCTGACATAGGGACCCCTGTTGGCCAAATGCACAGCAGCGCACCACATGGAGGTCTTAGAACCATCACCACCAGGGACCGACTCGCCCCACTCACACTTTACCCGTCAACGAGCACTCATCCTGGGCTTCCAACTGCCCCACTCTGTAGCCTTGATGGCTATAGAGGCCAACTAAACTCTTAGACCAGACACCCTCTCTTACCTCCCACCCACTTCTTTGTTCCCAGATTTGCCAGATATCTGATAATGATATTTCACTTTAAAAAATATTTTGGGTCATTTTATCATCTACTCAGACAGTTTTTAAGTTGCTTTATTTAAATTTAGATATTTGATATTAATTTTATCAGACACGCCCACTTCCTATACAAACCCATTGTAACTTCAAACTCCATTTTAACCATGATAGATTAATCAAAAACACCCGTCCTTGGTTCTGGTGACTCATACTGCCCTCCTAATACGTGAGGGGCCATGTTTTTTCGATTACTTTTTTTTTTTATTGGATCTTATTTTTTTCATTTTCCCCAAAAAATATTAAAGTAGGTTGAGTAAGGTTACAAGTAAGTATTCATTTTCAGCCTGAACATAAAAACACTTAACCTTCACTCCATCATTTTAATAACATTGTTTTGTATCAAAATAGGGATTTATGTTTGTTAAATAAATGTAAATGAAAAAAGTGCAAAACGTGTTAGTGAAAAGAAGCAGTGTTATCGGATAGTCTGTCTGGACTAAATACAATTACATTTTAAAGTAAACTAAAATAAGACAGAAATAAAGTACTCACATGCTATTGCAGAGTTTGATATGAATTTCATCGTGACAAAATGACTAAAACTGAGTGAAACTCAGTGACAGCTACGCAGTTTGACTCTGCTTCTGGCTCAAGCATCTCTTGCCTGTCCCCACCCACCCACACACACACACACACACACACACACACACACACACACACACACACACACACACACACACACACACACACACACACACACACACACACACACACACACACACACACACACACACACACACACACACACACACACACACACACACACACACACACACACACACACACAGCAACTCATTTAGAAACCAGAGAAGATGGACAATCTAGAATAGTAAAAGTAAATGTGTAAAATACATACTTCATAAACCTTGTGTCTCCATATTTTTCAACTTTTTTTCGTGAATGAATGCCCTACTTCATCATACAAGAGTGTCGCACAAAAGTACTGAAAACACGATGTGACACATTGTGAGCTTATAGATCTTATCTTATATATATATTTTTTTTTATAATAAAAAAGGAAAGGTTTTGGACATACACGGTTTCCACCCGACTGAAAATGTTGTAATGTAGGAAGTTGCCACTTTAGGGTGTAACGTGCATGATGTCTGAATTAAAACCACATTTCAGATCCATATCTCTGAGACTCTTCCTCTTCCTGTGTGTCTTATTAAAAGTGCTATGGCATTCATGTGTTGAGTGCTGATGACTTTATTTACTATTGCTGTGTCTTTTAGGTCAACACAACCCCTCTTAATGTAAACCACTGTTTAATTCATGTTTTAAGTCTTGTAGCCTGTCTAGTATTGTACTGTATTGTAGTATTGTATTTTTTGTGATTATTATAAAGTGATTATTAAAAGGTTTAGGAATGGAGTTAGGGATGTTAAAGATTTCTAGAAGACTGTAAATAATGTACTTATTTTTAAGCGTGGAGCAGAGTGGTCCAGTCGTTTTGAAAAAGTAATGAACAATTAGGTAAAACCTGCCATGTTGCGCGCGCCTGTGTGTGTGTGTGTGTGTGTGTGTGTGTGTGTGTGTGTGTGTGTGTGTGTGTGTGTGTGTGTGTGTGTGTGTGTGTGTGTGTGTGTGTGTGTGTGTGTGTGTGTGTGTGTGTGTGTCTACTCTATTCAGGCAATGTATCTGTTGTATTCTGAACTAATTGAACTATGACACACAGATGACACTAGAGGGAACCAGAGCTCCATAAATAAACGTTCTAAGCAACAGTTCAATGGACAGTAACATCCTCCATGCTGGAGATCAGTAGCCTGGTAAACCTTCCCTCCGGAAATCTCATTTCCATTTGATTTCAGAAGTGAATAAAATCTAAGTCTTACTTTGGAAAATGAAAAAAAAAATACAATAAAAAAATTAAATAAAATAAATGAAAAAAGTAATCGGAAAAACACGGCCCCCTCACGCATTAGGAGGGCAGGGTGAGTCACCAGAACCAAGGACGGGTGTTTTTGATGAATCTAACATGGTTAAATTGAAGTTTGAAGTTACAATGGGTTTGTATAGGAAGGGTGCGTGTCTGATAAAATGGATATCAAATATCTAATTAATTAATCAAGCAAGCAACTTAAAAACTGTCTGGGGGGTTCACAAAGGCCTGAGTAGATGATAAAATGACCAAAAGTTTTTTTGAAAGTGAAATATCCCTTTAAGAGATAATACCAATAACAAAATATACATATGTGTACACAGAAGTGCATCACACTATGTGAGACTGAAAGTATAGTCCAGGGGTTGTAGGGTGTGGGTGGGGGGGGGGGGGGGGGGGGGGTTGATGGTGAAGGGGTTGTAGGTGTGATTTCACTTCCTTTCACTGCCTGAATGAGGAAATAACAGGAGGAAGGAGGGGGAGGGGGGTTTTGGATGAAATCATAGGTCATATTATGACAACTCGTAATTTCATAAAAGAAAGACGACACTTCTCTATTGTTCATTTTGCTGTGAAGAGGTGGACCATATCAAATACTTCAGAAAGGTAGAAATGGCTTTTCATTCTGAAAACGTTGAGGTCCAAGACGATGATGATGAGGATGATGAGGAAGATGATGATATAAACTATGGGAATGTTGAGACCAAGACTACAACTCAGCAGAAACACCCCCAGAAGAAAAGATCTGGTAAGAGATGTTACTACAACTACAAATGACAGAAAGAATACTTGTACACTTTTTAAGGAAGAGGTTGAAATAGTGTGTGTGTCTGTGTGTCCAGTCAGAAGACGGTACAGGATGCTTGGAATGTGTCTTGGATTGCTTTGTGGTGTTCAAGCTCTCCTCAACATTGCTCTCAGACTCTCTCTCTGTAAGTCAAGTTTCAAAACAATGTATTTTATACAAAAATATTATAATATTTGATATAACTATGATTATCCAACATGGGTTTTATTTTCAATTCATTAGCATATCGTCTCTGTCGCGTGGAAACCTCATTATGTCAAAAACTGTTACTTTTCAAATCTTTGAATATATATATATTTTTAAACGAAAACTTTTAACTCAAATCTTTGCTTCTGGGGGAGTCCCTGGAACAAAATATGTTGAGATGGGTGTCCGCAGCCAAATACATATCATTTTGTGGGTCCTTGACATGAAAAAGTTGGAGCACCACTGATATAGAATTTTAGAAGACCCCCTGCCATATTGTAGAAATATAGGGCCTTAATTGACGAAAGTTCAAGCATGTTCAAATCATCAAATCATGTGTACTTTACAATACTTAAAATATTTTATTTTGTATCAAACATTTTGGAAAACAAATAAATTCTTCCTGTTACCGATATAACTCCCTGAATGAACAGGGAAAAAAACAGAGCAGCTACAACTACAATAACCTCATTAAAGGAGTAGTTCACCCCAAAAAAAACATATTTTCTATCAATTACACACCCTATGAAGCCTTGAATTCATGGAGATTCTTCTGTTTTTGTCACATTCCTAAGCCAATAATTCGATGACAGGGTGGCTGCTCAGTAGGAGACTCCGCCGGTCATCAAATTATTGGCATAGGAATGTGACAAAAACAAATCCATGAATTCAAGGCTTCATGGGGTGTGTAATTTTGTGGGCTAACTACTCCTTTAAGGCGGTCAGATCAGAACCCAGTTGTATGTAAAACTGATCAGTTTGATTGTCCTTCTTGCAGATAACGACCTGATTGAACAGAACAACGCGTTACAGTCCAGATATAACAGTGTGACTGCAGAGCGGGATGAGCTGAAAAGGAGTCTTTGTGGTCAGTGTGAGACATCAAAGTTGTTCTACATCATTATATCATGTTGCTCATCGTTTGTCATTAATCTTAACAAAATAAAAACAGTGGCAAACGTTATTCTCTTGTTGTTAGAATCACGTGGATTTACATATGCTGGTGGCATGTGCTATTACATCTCTACTGAGTATAAAACATGGGAGCAGAGCAGGCAATACTGTAGAGACAATCAGTCAGACCTGATGGTCATAAACGGCAAAGAAAAACAGGTATGGTGTGTGTGTGTGCAGTGGTGGAAAAATAACTCATATGTTTACTTAAGTAAAAGTATCAATACTGCTATGTAGAAATACTCTGTTACAGGTAAAAGTCCGGAATTCAAAATTTACTTGAGTAAAAGTACAAAAGTATCAAATCTATACTTCTTTTGAAAATAGCAGATCTACAAGCTCACAATGCAAGCTTGTAGATCGGCTATTTTCAAATGGCCAAAATGTATATAGGGCTGAAGTGGGTAATGTATGTTTTGCAATAATAATAAAAATCTACAAAGTAACTAGTAATTATTTTTTTTAAATATATTTGTATTGGAGTAAAAGTATAATATTTACCTCTGAGATGTAGTGGAGTAGAAGTGAAAGTACTGAAAATTGGAAACACTCCAGTAAAGTAAAAAATACCTCAACATTGTACAGTACTCAAGTACTGTACAATTTTTTATTTTTACATTTTTTTACTGTAAATGTACTTAGTTACTTTACACCACTGGGTGAGTGTGGTGTAACATATCTATTGTGATGTACTAACCATATCTTTTCTGTCCAGGACTTTGTTAACAGAGTTGTTAACAGTTCAACCAAGTGGGTGTGGCTGGGTTTGACCGACAGAGGGGGAAAAGGACAGTGGAAATGGGTGGACGGAACACAACTGACCACACCAACGTAAGATTTTACACACATTCTTCTTTTCTTAATTTCAACTGATTGATGTATTGAATATTTTAATGACAATTTAAAAGTACTGCAGTACGATACAAAATGCTAAATGGATTCATCACAAAAAAGCCAGTCTTGTTTCCATTGTGGTCTGTGTAAACATTCAACTAACATGCCATTATAAAATACAAACCTACTGCACTGTCACAGAAAAGTGATAGTATATACTGTTGTCTATTGCACTCTCCAGTTAATCTGCATAATATATAGATTATCATTTGAGATTATGATTTATATATTAAAAAAGATTGAGAGAAAAATCATCCATTGCAATGAAGTAAATGTTCCCTCTTCTTCAGGTACTGGCGCCATGGTGAGCCAAATAACACTGAACAAGAGGGCTGTGCTGTGTTCTATAACGGGGCTGAGAGAGGATGGATCGGCGTAGCATGTTCTGCAAAAATCCGTTGGATCTGTGAAACCATTATATAGTGAAATGATCATTTCAAGGGGTAGGGTAGGTTCAGGGTTTTTTGTTGAAAATGTAAGTTTGTTGTTAAGGACTATATTCTGATAGTAATCGTTGCTTGCTATAGTGTTTGTTCAGTAACAAGGGTCTCCTCGTGTCTCCAGCTATTTAATAAATAGAAAATACATATTCAGGTGTGTTCAGGTACTGTCCCCCCCCTCTCTGAGTGAGTTCAGTCAACTCATCTGGGTGTGGCTGTTAAAAGCCTGAGGAAGAGAACAGAACAGGGTCACTGGGCCGTTCAGCTGTGTGATGCTGCCGTCTTAAGACACAGCTAGTTGGGGAAGGTGTATATTATGTTGTCTTACACAACCGACCGAGGTCAACTGAAGTGTAGTGTTGTGGGTGCAACAGTATTCGGTGGACTCTCCCTTTCTAAGGGAGTGTGTTTTGTGTGTGTGTGTGTGTGTGTGTTTGTCCATCTGTTCTAGGTGCCGGCTTATTTACTGTTCTTGCTTTAGACTAACTTTAGTTAACGTTTAGAACATCATGTGTTTGGTGGTCTTTTAAGTTTATTAATAAATGTTTTATTTTTTGTACATTTGTTGTCTTTACTCCTTCTTTCTCCCGGCTTTTAATTTACGTTACACCCACATCCCCTCCTAGACAAACTTGGGGTCGCAACATTTATGTTTTACTGTAACACCAACCAATGACAAAAGCTATCTGTGGAAACATACAATGTGAGGCAGTCATTTTGACCTACAGTAGGTAAAAGGCTTTGATGTTATTTGATTGCCGGCTTTGCAGATGCACTCTAGATTCGTACCACACTTTAGCTGAACTGAAGCCTTTACGCAAACCTTGGAGTTTTACTTTTCAGCTTTTCATTATGTGTCAAACTGTTGTCAGTGTTCCTAAAGCAGTCATTATGTGGCCCCTGTAAAAGCCTAGCAGACCATGGAAATTACTGGATTCTCTCCAACTCTTTGACATGATGATGAAACCGTTTTCTACAAACACACTAGGTTTCTCCTGTACAAACATGCATCCACATAGCTTTAGTCAAAATAGAGGATGCCTTATTACAGTTGCAAGATAAAACAAAATGTGCTCTATTCACTTCCTGGTACACTAAGGTAACATGCAAATGTCTGTGCTGATATATGCTAAATTGCTCATTAAATTCTGTTAATTGAATATAATTCATATACACTGTGTACTTAAGTAATACATCCAGTCAATAAGTCTGTATATACTGTATTTAACCATTCATTGATGAAAGCTGTATGTACATATTACTGCTGATTGTAAATTACACTTTACACAAGTCCAAGAACAGATGGCTAGGCCAGACTTTTAGTCTACTTATTTGTATTTTATTACATGTTTCTTTTAATTGTATCAATTTATTAATGTACCAGGGCAGAGGTATTCCATATAGGCCATGGCATTCCATTTGCACTCTCTCAGAGCTATGGGGGGTCACGGGTTCGATTCCCGAGCTCGACGGCACTTTGCTGCGTGTCACGGCCCGATTCTTTCCCTTTTCCTGTCAATACTCCACTGTTACTGTCAATAAAGGCAGAAAAGCCCCACAAATATCTTTTGGGAAAAAAGAGCTGGAGATTCCATTCATACCAGATCACATGCAGACAATGTGGTCACAGAGAACGGCGCTGACATCAGGTACATTGTAAGAACACCTTATTGACATCAGGCATATTGTAAACAACACCTTATCAGACTTACCTGTAGTATAACAGAGATTGGCTAGCGAGGTTACGGTTTATCTCATTGGTTCTAAAAGTGGGGTTGGGGCACCCCCAGGGGTCCTTTTGGGGTACCAGGGGGTCCCCAGCAAAATTAGTTAATATAGCGTCACAATCATTTTAACCACTAACCATGTTTTATACTTTGGCTATTCAAAAATAGCAGATATACAATATTGTCCATCTGCTATTTTTGAAAAATCCCTGGTACAAAATATTTTTGAGATGGGGGTCCGCAGCCAAATACAGATCATTTTGGGGGTCCTTGACATGAAAAGGTTTGAGAACCACTGGCTTACCTAACTGACTGAACTGGGGAGATGCCTGCCTGGCCTGGTCTGTGTGTCTGACTGAACCAACCAACAAACGAACGCAGCAACGTCACACTGAAGAGAATAAAGAACACAAAAAAAACAGCCAAGGCAGCACAGTTTAACAGTAATGACACACTTCATCAACTCTCACCAGTTGACAAAATCTATGACGAAAAATGTTCGTCGACTAACTTTTTTCACTGGCGAAAACTAGATAAAAACTAAGCTATGGTGACTAAAACTACAGTAAGACTAAATATATTGACAATTTCGTCAACAAATAAAAACTAGACTAAAATGTTAGGGAGGGACAAGGGGAGAAGAGATCCAGTAGAACTAAAAGACAAGTCATTATATGTTTGGTTGCACTCGAGTGTTGCGCTCTGAAAATAGCAGATCTACAAGCTCACGTTGTGAGCTTGTAGATCGGCTATTTTTAGCATGAAACCAAGTGTAAAATCAGCCATTATGACACCGCCAAGGCACCGCCAAAATACATTTTAGTCGACTAAATCAACTGTACATTTAGTCGACTATAATCTTATGATATTCAGTCGACTAAAACTAGACAAAAACTAAAACATTTCAGGTGAGTAAAATATGACTAAAACTAAATGGAATCTTATTCAAAAGAATAAATAAAAATGTGCTGTCAAAATCAACACTGGCTCTCACACAAGATTCAAGTGAAAGTAAACTTTATTATGAATGTTTCACATACAGTGGCTCTACAGAGCGGATGGTAGGTACATGGTTGTGTTGATGATGTGCTTCTCATTTCTTCTTGCCACCCTTCCCAGGTTTGTCTAGGCCCTGGATGAACTTGCGAGGGATTTTGTACTGATCTGTTGAAGCAAACGAAAAACAGAAAGTTGTACAAAATGGAAACACTACCACGGCAATGCAAAGTGACCACAACGTTTCACAATTTAAAACGTTTGCCTGAATTATGATCATTATAATTATGTGAAAATGGCAGATCTGCAAGCTTGTAGATCTGCCATTTTCACACGCCACCATTGTACAACAAACTATCTATGTGGTTAATCAGACAAATCCATTTAGTTGATAAAAACATTATTAGAAAATGTTCAAGTCGATTCGTTGATATAAAATAAATTCATATAAATTCTAACCTAAGTTTTCTGAAAAACGTAGGTTACAAAAACAAAATGTTTAGACCTGTTGTAACACAGGTAGGCTATGTTGTTATACCTTTGAATCCGGGAGCCACCTCTGTGTCTCATTTTTTAGTAAGAATTTGAACGTTTTCAGAAAACTTAGGTTAGGTTTTAGAAGGGTTTTTAGAATCGGCCTCAGGTCTAAATGGGTTAAAAAAATACGAAAATATGCTGCTATATATTTAGCAACAACTAATGTGACACAGATGCTGTCCTGGATTGAAAGGTATAAAGACGTACCGTATGGGTCACAACAGGTCTAAATGCGTTAGTTAAGTCAGTTATGTGTTCTAAATATCAGTTTCGATATATGTTCGGTTAATTGCCCAGCCCTGATTTGAAAGCACAAGAGTTTTTTTTGAAGGATAATAGTCTCCAAACCTAGCAGCAAATTGCCGACTTGTTGTATCTGGCTGCCTTGGATCTGGACCTGGACTCGGTCCTTGGCTCCAGGGAGAGGCTGCAGCACAGAGCTGGCCTGGACTCTGTGCCTCAGAGCGGAGGACACTGCTACGGGATCCAGACCATACAGCTCCAGGTTCTTGATGAGGGTCACCTACAGGACAATGAATCCAAAGGGTTGATGAGGTTAAAATATGATGGCACCTGTTAGGTTACATCCACATCAATGGACATTGGACAATGAATCCAGAGTGACGCAGACCTTCTTGTTGGATCCTCTGGACGCCACAGAGATGTCTATAGGCTCAATGTGACCCTTCTTGGTGATGGGCGCTTGTCCAGGAAACACGAGCTGATAACACTGCTGCATTCTGCTCAGGGTCCTGTCAATATGAGTATCAAATACATTAAACATACAGTGGACCCAAACTGTCTGAGGAAACCATGAACATAATGTACTAATTTAATGTATCAGTGCTTATGGTTCAACTGACATGCTGCTGTTGCTAAATGCCGGTCAATGTGATCTACATGTGGTATTGGTCAAATATAATAAAATGGAAAAAGAAAGATTGAAATGGCAACGTGTGTTTTTGAAAAGCAAACTAATAGTAATACTTATATATTTAGTTTAGTTAGGTAATTCAAATGTGACACACTATCTGTAAAAACAATACATTTCCGTTCATTCAAAATAAGGAGGAATTTATATTGGCAGACAGTTCACATACAATGATTAATGTGGAATTTGAAGTCCAGACACGAGAAACCAGGGTATGAAAAAAACTGAGGTGGGACATACGTACTACAAATAGTTATGTAATAAATCTGCAAACTGCACACAATGCGTCACGTTGCAACATCTTGTGAACTGGTAGATCTGCTATGTTTACTATTTATTCAAATCATAGAGAAGAATAGAAATCCAGAGGTTCTCAATAAAAAGCCAGGGTTAATATGGTTAACATATATTTTGTATTCAATGTTTTTATTGTGATATTATCCTCCTATAATTCGACAAAGCTCTGTCTGTGCGGTGAGCCCAAAATCGCTTCTGCCCGGTTCTCCTCAGTGGCTGGAGCAATTGATCTGAATTTGCACACAGCCATTGACCATTACCATGTGCACGGAACACCGAAGGCCGTTTTTCGCTTTCCCCAAATGTCAGCTGTTTATTAGCGTTTTTGTGTTCGCTGGCTCCCGGGTTGCCAAATCATGTGTGCATATCCACCCACGGGTATGGTCTAACCCATTAAGACCTGCATTTTTAGATTTGAGCTAAAAAGCATTATTTTACACGTTGGGCTATTCAAAAATAGCAGATATACAAGCTCATAGCGTGGCACCGAGTGCCGCGCTATGAGCTTGTAGATCTGCTATTTTTGAAAAATCATGAAAATGTGTGCAAATCTTTGAATATATATATTTTTAAAGCGAACATTTTTAACTCAAATCTTTGCTTCTGGGGGTCCCTGGAACAAAATATTTTGATGGGGGTCCACGGCCAAATACATATCATTTTGGGGGTCCTTGACATGAAAAAGATTGAGCACCACTGATATAGAAACATACGTTTTTCAGAAAACTGTTGAGATTTAGGAGACATGTAGAATCGGCTTCAGGTCTCAATGGGCTAATCAAATATAAATATAAAAATGGTCAGACAGTCTACATTTAATAAAATGAAATGCACGTATTTAATTCAGTTTGACCAGAAACACATGCCCCTCCCAGCAAATCAAACCATGTGAGTAACTGTACTGGATGAGACTACTGCTCTTTACCTGCAGAAGAGCTCATCCCACTTCAGAGCGCTGATCTCCTGGTATTCCGTTCTCTCCAGCAGGCAGTCGCATAACGCAGGATTTATGGTGACATAACTAGAAGGCAGGAATCACAATAACAGAAATAAATGACAAGGGCCGCTGCCTTCAGAGAGGTCATGCTACCGGTAGCATTCTGTTGTCATTGTGATCTGCTTACTTTTTGTTATTTTCAGCCACCAGCTGGTTGTTCTTCACATACTCTGTAATGATGAGTCTGACATCGGCGGCATGGAGAACGCTTCCTTTCCTGTGAGCCGGCCAGCGCGCGCACACACACACACACACACACACACACACACACACACACACACACACACACACACACACACACACACACACACACACACACACACACACACACACACACACACACACACACACACACACACACACACACACACACACACAATAATTTATTTATGTCCACATAAGAGATACAATACAAGGACCCTAATATTACAAGGTCCTGTAAAAATCACACCCAGTGTGAAGTGGGCGGTGTGTGGTCTATTCCGTGTGTGGTCTATTCTCATTTTAGAAATCTTCAGCTGAAATTGCTCTGGAACCATGACCAGATCTGTGCTTTGTCACAATTCTGTGTTTAAGCTCTTGTGATATACACTTGGATCTCACAGGGCCAGTTCTAGGAAGACTTGCCATTGTCTTGTTTCGGTTTTTACTTTCCTCATTTTAACCATAGTGATTTTGCGATTATTTTTCACTGATCTCATGAAATACACAACATCTCAGTTAAATATACTACTCTCACATCAAAATGGTTTTATTGTGTGGTGTGTGGTCATCACAACATGACTCACTTAAAAAAAAGGATAAATGACTTTTTTTAAGTCCATACTGCTATTCATAGGGCTGCACATGTGTCATGTGTTTCGCTAGCCAATCACAGTCCTGAATTTGCAAAGTCAGCCAATCACATTACAGTTAGTGGTGATGACACTAGCTGTAATGTGATTGGCTGACTTTGCAAAAGTATCGATTTGCATTAACAATGGAAGGGTTAGGGGTATACAATGCGTTGTAGACTATTGGCCAATCACGGTGCAGGATTGGTCAGTGTCCAAAACTCACTTATAGGGGGCGGCTACACCGCCCCAAAAAATGGACAGTCAGTGAATCTTGGACAAATACCCCCACACCCTTCAGGGGTACAAATAACAGCGTCTTCGCCATATTTGGCGGCTACCGTTTTTTTTTTTTTGGCATTCCGAGTTGTTGGAAGCCTCTTACAACCAACCTTTATGTACATGTCAGCTGCCAAAAACAAGTTTGGCAGCACAAGTATATTGCACCTATAGCCTAGTTCTGTGATGGTATGGAGGAGCGGCTGGTATTTATTGACTTTGGTCATAAAAGCTTCCTCTAAGCTAGAGTCAAAGGTGCAGCCCACTTCAAGAATGGAAACTGATCTGGAGCCTTCATTGACAACAACAACATCTGGTGTATAAGCAGAGAGATGTGCAAAGATTTCAGGATTTTTAGTACAGAGTTGAAACATGGAAGGTTTGACACAAGAATGTTTGTACATTCTCACTCTCACGCACGTACACGCACGTACACACACACACACACACACACACACACACACACACACACACACACACACACACACACACACACACACACACACACACACACACACACACACACACACAGTCTGTCAGTGCAACTGAAGCAACACAGCAGGAGTTCACCGCAAAACACTGAGTGTTCATTTGGTTCCGTTTGTCCACTCACAGAGTTACAGACCTACTAACCTCTGTAACCATAAATTACAGACCCTTACGGGTCTGAGAACTCTGAGTGTACACAAGGAACCAATTGACCCTTACAAGTCCATGTGGTTCCATTTGTACACTCTCAGAATTAAATGAACACTGGTGATATTTTGACTGGCAAAGGCATGGATGCAAAAAGGAACACGTAAACCAACCTCTTGTGTGCTTCCAGAAACAGAGGTTCCAGTCTGGCTGACACAGAGTAGAGGCTGATGATTTCAGGGGGTTGGTAGGGCTTCTCTCCTGCTTCTACTCCCTCCACTGGCTGCTCTTCCTCAGGCTGCTCTGGGGCTCGGAAGGCCAGCAGTCTGGAAGGGATCACACAGGGACAGACAGCATTCTGAAAGGGTTCACAACAGTGTTGATTTTGACAGCAAATTTTGATTTAGTTTCAGTCATAGTCTTTTGAATATAATTCCATTTAGTTTTATTCATATTTTAGTTGTCTGAAATGTTTTAGTTTTTGTCTAGTTTTAGTCGTCTAAATATCATAAGATTATCGTCGATTAATCTACAGTTGATTGATTTTTGTAATGCCTGATTTTACACTTGGTTGTATGCTGAAAATAGCCGATCTGCTATTGTCAGAGTGCAACACCCGAGCGCAACCATGCATAACATGACTTGTCTTTTAGTTCTCCTGGATCTCTTCTCCACTCGTCCCTCACTAACATTGTAGTCTAGTCTTTATTTGTTGACGAAATTGTCCATATATTTAGTCTTAGTTTTAGTCATCAAAGCTTTTCATTTAGTTTTTGACTAGTTTTCGTCAGTGAAAAAAGGTAGTCGGCGAACATTCTCGTCATAGTTTTAGTCGATGAAATCAACACTGGTTCACACTCACACTCACACACACACACACACACACACACACACAATGCAGAGAGGCCCAGAGTCTGAAGCTAAGCCAGGAATTTGTTATGGCTGAGCTGAGGCAGGACTTAGTTTTTAGGCAAAGTGAAGCAGCAGCCGCACATGGTAGCGCTGAACAAAAGGTTTGGAAATGTGTGTTTGGTAGATAATTTCTCTGTTGTCACAATTCTTCTCGATAACAACCTTTATAATAAGACCTGTTTATTCCCCTTTTAAATGGTGCCCCGTTTGTAACCCGCATACTCAGCTGCACTAGCCTGACAATGAATTTTCATTTGGTTTCACTCCATTATTCAGTCTGAAATGCCCTCTCAGTGCAGCTGTTTTCTGAGATGGGGGCGTGGCCAAAGTCTGAAGACTCTTTGGCGATTGGGTCATACTGGATTATCCCGATCCCGATTCGCCGTGCATATTTTCAAACGAGAAAAGCCCGCCTTCGACAGCGTCACCAGACCCTGAATGCGAGGCTAGTGATTCAGGGGGTGGAGCCAGGCTACATTCTGCACTGCTCTTCCCACAAATCCATGTTCCTTACAAATGGGGCACCATTTAAAAAGGGGAATAAACAGGCTTTCCAACGGCATAAAAGTTATTGCCAGGACAAGAGAAGCATTGTTGCGACAGAGAGCAGCAGTAACGGTACTCACTGAGGATTCCTCCAGTCCACCTCCACTATGCTCTCCACTCCCTTACTGAGCTCTTTGACCTGCACCAGATGATGCTGCTGCTGCATGCTCTGGAGGAACCTGGACAACTGGGGGAAACATTACATTACAGTCATTTAGCAGACGCTTTTATCCAAAGCGACTTACAATAAGTGCATTCAACATGGTATCAACCGGTAGGGAAGGAAACTACTATTGACCAGAAGTCTTGAGTGCATTCTCTTCTAAAACAAGCAACTATAAGAGTATACCTAGCGCTAAGGTAAAAGTGCAATATATCAGCTACCTACTTTCTTAAACAGATGAGACAAAGTAGGAATATCAAATGAGCAAGAGCTAAAACAAATAAGTATATCAAATAAACAAGATCCAATAAGACAAGGGCTCGTACAACTAATTGACAACAAGTAACACACAGCAAACTTACTGCTCAATAACATTAACCCTGGATACACCTTCTGTATATGCCTGACATGTCCCCAGTTGTCTTGTCATTGTACCTTTTTATAGCTGGATCTCCTGATGTCCAGTTGTTTTCCATTTGGACTGCAAAATAAACGAGACATGTTGTGAGTGCTTAACCACTGGTTAACCACTTTAACCCCAGCATCCATATTCTGGGTGGGACCAGGGTTGCATTGCTCATGGGATGGCCTTGCACGCCGTGCAAGAACCTATTTGACCAGGAGCACGTGCAGGCACACGCATAGATTTACAACAACAACAACTTTAAATTCACACCTCAACAAAGTTTACAAAGGCTCCAGACTCACACCAGGTGAATTAACATAGGAATGAGCCTATATGCATATCAATTGTCCATTGTGTGACCTGTAGTGTAGGTGTTAAGCGATGTGCGCTTGACGTCATTAAAATTCAGTGCAACCACGTTCCAATTCAGCAATGCAACAATGGACAATAGCCAAAAACGTTTGCCAAAGACATTGGGTGTAGACGGGAAAAAAGTGTTCAAAGTAAAGAGCCAACTCAGTCCAGTTTACTAAGTCTAGAGAGGGTTTAAGTGGTTAAGTTCTGTTCAACACTACTGTACTTCACCACATGAACCCAAGCATCCCAATGCTGGGCACAACATAATAGGCAAACATTTGGCAGACATAGCAGATCTACAATTGGCTGCAGGAGAACATGTATTTAAATGTATTTAAACATACTGTACCAGCAGGAGAACATGTATTTAAATGTATTTAAACATACTGTACCAGCAGGAGAACATGTATTTAAATGTAATTAAACATACTGTACCAGCAGGAGAACATGTATTTAAATGTATTTAAACATACTGTACCAGCAGGAGAACATGTATTTAAATGTATTTAAACATACTGTACCAGCAGGAGAACATGTATTTGCGGAGGAAGGTGCTGGTCAGCAGGGGGAGCTCTGACTTCTTCACCTTGGTCTTTAGAGCCTGGAGGAAACACTGCAGCAGGAGGGCATCCAGCTCTTCTACGGAAACAGAAGAAGAAGAAGAACACTGAAGGCAGGCCAGTCCTGCTCCTGCTTCAACCACATCACAAGAAAATACCTGCTACTTTTGATGCTTTTTGTGTGACGCTGTAGTACAGGGGTGATGCAACTTTGATGATGGAAATGACCACTATTATTTCCACACTCACTCCAGAGGGCCACGTCGCATGTACTGTCGGGCAGACACCTCTTATCTCCGTATTTTAACTTTTTAAAATACCATTCACACAAAGGTAGCAAAAATAGCCGATATACAAGCTCAAAACACGTAGCAGTGCGGCGCGTTTTGAGCTTGTATATCTGCTATTTTTTAATTAGAATCCTGAAAGTACAATTCTTATTTAATTTCAAATGCATTTAGTTAACTTTATGAACTTGAATACAAATGCATTGGACATAAAAAAGACAATAGAATTTTAACACTCGTCATTAAGTTACTAATATAGACTGAAGTAATTAAAGCGGGTCATGTTTGCATGTTTGGAATTGTAACAGCTGAAATCAATAATATATCAGTATTCTGATATTAACCTGCAGGCCGCATTAAGCCACAATGTGGCCCCCGGGCCACCAGTTGCCCAAGTATGCTGTAGTATGATCAAGTAGGGCATTCATTTAGGAAAAAACACAAAAAGTTACAATTTGGAGATAAGAGGTTTCTGCCCGACAACAACGATATGTTTTCGGCAATTATTGCCAGCTATACCTGGCTACACGATCAGGTGAAAACTTAAACTCTAGCTTCCCTGTTCCAGTCAAGTCATAATAAGTGAACAAACATGCTGCGAAAATAGCTGATTTTCAGAGGAGAGATTTTGGTGTAGAGGGAAAACAACGAGCAGAGGTTAATCCATAAAGACCGGGAACGCATCTGTGTAATTTTTAGATTTCTTTGGCTATTCAAAAATAGCAGATCTACAAGCACAGAGTGCCACGCTATGAGCTTGTAGATCTCCTATTTTTGAGAAATCTTGAACATTAATTGTGCAAATCTTTGAATATATATATATTTTGAATAATTGTTAATTAAACTGTTGGCTTTAAAAGACAATACATATTCAAAGCTTTGCACACATGTTTACGATTTTTAAAATAAATACATTTCTAAAATAGCAGATATACAAGCTCATGGTACTCGGTGCCGCACTATGAGCTTGTATATCTGCTATTTTTGAACGGCCAAAGAAATCTTAAAATGACACAGATGTGTTCCCGGATCGAATGGGTGTTAAGGGACAGGCTATAGTTACCTTGTGGTGCTTTTTGATCTTCCTCATTCAAGTCCTCATCCTCCTCCTCCTCCTCCTCCTCCCCATCAACTTGCTCTCCTGCGTCCTTCAGACTCAGCTCTTCCATAGCAGGACAGGAGGGCTGGTCTGGGGTCTGTTGTTCAGCAGGCCGCTCCTCCGCTCCTCCTGCCTGCTCACCCTCCTCATCCTCCTCATCACTTCCTTCTCCGTTCCCCACCAGACCCTCACTTTCTGTATCCGGAATAGAGGGAGGACCACTCTTATCACCAAATGCCCTAAAAAAAGACACATTGGATCAAAAGCGAGGGTATTGTTAAGTTTACATACTGTAAGTAGGTTTGCTTCTTGGGTTTTGAGGTTGTTTAAAAATAATTACCTATTTCTGTTTAGCCAAGTCATTTTTTGCCAGACCCAGAGGGTCGGCCTACATGAGGCTTTGTCCCTCTTTCGTCCATACATGGGCATAGAAGGGACACAGGCTGACACGTCATGTGAAGTCCGGCTTGGCTGTGACGTAGTGCTCTGATCTTATTAAGTACTTATTCTGGGTCTGGCAGAACCAGGTCTCCTGGTCTTGTTATCAGCTTGATAAAGATGAACGCATCTGTGTCATTTTAGATTTTAGCCATAACCATTATTTTATACTTAGTACTTATACTTAATTTTAGGCTATTTTTGAAAAATCGTGAAAATGGGTGCACATCTTTGAATTTATATATATATATATATATTTATTTATTTTTTAATACGTTTTTTTTTGCCTTTTTATGCCTTTATTTAGAGAGGGATAGTGAAAGTAGGCTGACAGGAAACGGGGTGAGAGATGGGGGGTGACACGCAGCAAAGGTCGTAAACTAAATGATAAAATCAAGTAGAGGACAGAGAGAACAATGAAATGCCTCTAAGAAACTAGGATATTATGTAAACAATGAAGCTAGAATTTGTCTAAAAACTACATCCTATCTAGACAAGACTGACAGTTGAAGCATTCATCATGATTTGTGTGCGTGGGAACTCATTTTAAACAAGCTTAGTGCTTTATGAGTTATCCACTTTAGTAGACCATGTATTGTGAATTGTACTTCCATGTACTGTTTCTCATGTCTTACTAAATAAAGTACATCAATCTCAAAGGGTAATATCTCCCCTGCCCAGACGGGCTTTCCGTTTGAGCTCATTTAGCTTGTGGATCTGCTATTTTTCTTTTGTGAGCTTGTGGATCTGCTATACCTCTTTTTAAAGAGGTATAGGTGTAGAGGGAAAAAAGAGCAGACCAAGTTTAAAAAAAAAGTTAATCTGAAACACAATTTTATGCAATATAGAGGGGGTCCCTGCTTCATCTCTCTCTCAGCTACGGGGTCCTTAGCCTGATAAACGTTGAAGACCCCTGGTGTAAATGAACATGAGCGCGTCTCACCACAGGTTATCCATGTAGGTGTGGAGGACAGACACGCCTTTCCCTTTCATCCCCATGTTCAGCATCTCTGTGCTGGACATGGTGCTGGTGCCCACCGCCATGGGTGCCCTGCAACCAAAACAGGGTTAACACCGTTAAGACTTCATTCACCACATTAACCTGGTGTCCCTACTGTATGTAATGATGGGCATGTCGTCGTTATTGGCGAAGATTCTTAAAAATAGCTTAGGCCCATATCGTTGCCGTGGGGTAGAAACCTCTCATCTCCGTTTTTTTTACTTTTTGTGTTTTTTCGGAAACGAACACCCTACTTCAGTGGTTTTCAGCCTTTTTTTGCATCAAGGACGCCCCAAATTGACACATATTAGCCCAGGGACCCCCCATTTGAAAAGATATGCCAGGGACTCAACCATTTTGATTTATTGGGGGTCCCAATCTACGCTGTGGTATCATCATCAGTGTTCCTTTAACTCTGAGAGTGTACAAATGGAACCAAATGGACCCTAACGGCTCCATTTGGTTCCATTTGTACACTCTCAGAGTTACAGACACACAAGGGTCAATTTGGTTCCTAACTATTAATTTGTGTCATTTGTCTGGGGACCCCCTGGAACCCCCTTAAGGACCACTGGTGGTCCCCGGACCACTGGTTGAGAACCACTGCCCTACTTGATCATAACTATAGCGTCAAAAGTAGCAGATTGACAAGCTCAAAACGGCGTGTGAAGCTACGCGTTTTGAGCTTGTAACTTTTGCTACTTTTTGAATTTTAATCCTGAAAAGTAACAGTTTGGACATAATGAGGTTTCCACCCAACAGAGACGATTATGCTTAATTCATACACGTTGGACGCCAGTGTTGCACAGTGAAAATAGCTTATCTACAATCTGACAGTAATCTGCCTAGCAACACTGCAGCTCGCTCTGTCGCTGGAGCCACTGAAGCATTGCGTGTACTGTAAACTTGTCACAGAGGGTTTTACCATTTCTTGCAACAGTGTGATTGCTTAGAAAAGTTCTATACAATTCTGATCTTATAATTATTATTATTATTATTAATATTATTATCATCATTGTAATAAAGGAGAAATTCACATTTTCTGTGGTATCGCATCACTATAATTTTAACCGCTTTATCCATTTATAATGGCTATTCAGAAATAGCAGATCTACAAACTCACAGCTACAAGCTCACTTGTACATCTGCTATTTTTGAAAATATTTGAAAAAATATCGAAAATGGTTGTAAAACTTTGAATAATTTTGTCTACTTCTGGCGGGTCCCTGGCACAAAGTATTTTCAGATTGGGCTCCGCGGCCAAATACATCATCAATTTGGGGGGTCCTTGACATTGGCCAAGTCAAATGTTTAATCAATAAAAAATAAAACATGCTTTCTGCAGCTGTAACATAACACTGTAACTGCCTGTGATTCTTTCACCAGCCAGTGACATAATACACCACTAGATGGCAGTAGTAAACTATGCTGTTACTACAGCAATACATAGACTGTAGACATGTCACCTCTATGTTATTGATGACAATAAATTAATATTAAGATGAAGTTCAGCTATGTGTTCAGGTCTATGAGCATCATGGATAGACACTTGACCTCTTAACAATGAATCCCTATTTTGGGCAACAATGTCATTATAGGCAAAGGTTTTCTAAAACATTACAAAGTTAGCTGTACAAAAAACAGTTGTTTTTTTGAATTACCTGTTGCTCACCACTTTAACAGCACAGCAGTCACCCTGCCTCACATCTGGGAGACCGCTGGAAGGTTTCACCACTCCTGGCAGCATCAGATCTATGCACAAGCATATACCAACTTTATACATATAGTATTAATATGCCTAGAGTGTGCAAGTCTTTGATTTACGAAAAGAAGAAGCTTACCTGCCCCGCCGATCATTTTCTGCACCACAGGAGGCCATGTAGTAAATGCTGGCAGGACGTCAGGGAAGCGCCAAAGCATGTACACTGAGAATTACACAAAGTGCAATAAATATAAATTGCTCGTATGCTTCCTGCACTCTTTTAGTCAAATCAGTGTCAGGTCGCATTACAAACATTACACATTTTACAAAATAGTGAAGAATGTGGAATCGCTGCAAATAATTATCCTTACCCACTTAAACCCTATATAACTAGTTAACCCAGAGTCCCCCAGGGCTCTATAGCAGTTCGCTAGCATTTCCTGAATCTCTTTATTTTCATCGAAAATGGCTTGCAAATCTGCTATTTTCGCCCCCCAGAATTTGCACCTAACCAAAAAAATTAAGAGGACAAATTGGTTTCCTCTACAGAAAGTTTCAGAAACAGTCCTGTTTTTCTTTTTCCAGCAGAAAGACTATTATTCAGTCTGTAATAATGTCTGTTTTTGACTATGGGGATGTGCTGTATTATGCATGCCTCACTCTCCACACTGAAGCCTCTTGAATCAGTCTACCACAGTGCCCTGCGTTTTATAACTGGTAATGATTACCTCACCCATCACTGTATTTTATATGATAAAGTGGGTTGGCCATCTCTCGCAGTTCGTAGAGAGCAACATTGTATATATTTTTTAAATTTATAAGGCCTTGTGTGGTACTTCCACTTCCTTTGTACCTATCCTTGCTTTTAAAACCGAAGGTTACTGGAATTCAACACGTTCACAAACACCCATTAGATATACCAGTCCACGTAAGAGCAGTGAACAAGGAAAGACTGCTTTTATGTATTATGCTCCACACAAATGGAACAAACTTCAGGACTCTCTGGGGCGGCAGTGGCTCAGGGGTAGAGTGGCCGGGTAGAGTGAACTGGAAAACCCTAGAGTTAGTGTCGAAGTGTCCTTGAGCAAGACGCTGAACCCCTAATTGCTCCCGATGAGCAGGTTGGTGCCTTGCATGGTTTCCTCCGCCATCAGTGTATGAATGTGTGTGTGAATGAGTTAATAGCACAATCAATGTAAAGCGCTTTGGTTAAAAGTGCTATATAAATGCACCAGGCATTTACCATTTATTTACTCTCTGAAACTGGAGCGATTGGTCTCAATAGAGACATTTATGGTGCTTCTTGAGGACACACTACATAGTGACTGCACCCGTTTCATGTAACACTATGTTTATTTGCATCTGTGACATTGTAATGTTCATTCAAATGTTTGTTATTGTTTTTCATTATGTATGTATTTTATATGCCGTTATCAGGGGGTCCTTGAAAAAGAGAGCTTGCTCTCAATGGGCTTCCCTGAATAAATAAAGGAAAAAGAAAGAAAGAAGAAAGAATAGGGTTGAGGTGGTTGTTATTTACCTGTAGGATAGAGTCGTTTGTCCAGCTCAAAGAACAGTGGGTTTTTATGGAGGACGTACAGTGTGACAGACTCTCCTTTATGTGCATAAATCTTGACTACATTCAGCTCCTCTTTGTTGGGGAGCAGCTCTGACAGCTCCTCTGCAGACAGCGCGGGAAAAGCTACGGCGATGTCCGATTTCAGCTTCCTCCTACGGTGGGAAAAACAATGAAAATAACACACGTTGGAACGTCAGGTCTGATGTCTTGATTATGAATTGAGAACATAGGGTTACATTGGAAAGACATTAAAGTGATATTTCTCACTTTCAAACATGTTTGGGGTCATTTTAACACCTACTCAGGCTTTTGTGTTTCACCCCAGACAGTTTTTAGGTTGCTTCAGATTCAGTATAATATATTTTATATTTATTTGATCAGACACGCCCCCTTCCTATACAAACCCATTGTACCTTCAAACTCGATTGTAATCATGTTAAACTGATTGAAAACACCCGTCCTTGGTTCTGGTGAATGATATTGTGTGAGAATCCATGTCTATTTTTGTTTGGGGAAAATGAAAAAAAAATACAAGAACAAAAAAATCATAAAATGAACACCAAACCTGACGAAAATAGCCGATCTACAAGCTTACAACACCTCGCAACGTGAGGCGTAGTGCGCTTGTAGATCTGCTATTTTCAGCTAATGTTGCCATCAGAGTAGGGATGCAAGGGTTCAAGTGGTTAATGTACAAAAAAAAGTTCCTACAAGCTCGTAGATCTGCTATTTTCAAAAGATTTCTATACATTTTGAACTTGTGAAATGGGACATTCTGCACAATGAGTACTTTTGGTAGCCTGGTAAACCCTCCCTCCAGAAATCTCATTTGTATTTTGAGAATTCCGGAGGGAGGGGCTTTACCAGGCTATACTTTTGGTACTTTAAGCACATTTTGATACCAATAGTATTGGTAAAAGACTAAGTACAAAAAATATTGGGTCCAATACTTTTTGTACTTTTACTCAAGTAACACATTTTGAACACATGCCTTTTACTTAAAGGTAACAGAGTATTTCTACATTGCAGCATTGATACCTTTACTTAAGTAAAAATATCTGAGTACTTTCTCCACCAGTACCACTGATATATCTAGTATAGTGAGTGTGTGTGTGTGTGTGTGTGTGTGTGTGTGTGTGTGTGTGTGTGTGTGTGTGTGTGTGTGTGTGTGTGTGTGTGTGTGTGTGTGTGTGTGATGACTCACTTGGCTGAGCCCTTCAGCACGGTGTTAGACTTCACACGAAACGCTTTGGCAAACATCTCGTCTCTACTGTCAGCAACTCAGCATGTATTATGCTATGAAGTGACTTATTCAATACGTTGAATCATATACCCGTTATTCAAACATGTAATGCGTCTCTCACAGTGATAAGCAGAGAGTTATAAACATGATAAAAAATAATAATTATTATAAGCTACTGAGCTCTTCCATTCTGGTCGTCGAGGTCCGACACTCTAACCTGACCGAGGGGAAACAACGCTACACTGTACTGTATGGTTCCGTCCGTTTGTGTGTCACATCTAGCCATGACCGTCTGGGAACGTTATTTGCTCCAAAAAAAACAAAAGAGAAAGAAAGAAAGGACGCAAATAAATCTGTGGGTAATTCACTGAAAATATATTGGAAACCATTATTTAGATCATTGGTCCTCAGGGGTCCTTGAGGGAGTTCCAGGGGGTCCCCAGCTAAATGATGGATAGTTAGGATTAGGAATCAAATGGGTCCTTATGGGTCTGTAACTCTGAGAGTGTACAAATTTGTACACTCTCAGAGTTAAATTAACATTGATTTTACAATATAAATTGGGGTCCCAGAGATAGAAATGCCATTAAATGTGTGTCAATGTGGGGGTCCTTGACATGAAAAAGTTTGAGAACCAATGATTTAGATCCTTGTTTTAGGTCCTTGGGGGAATTCCAGGGGGTCCCCAGCAAAATGTGTTAATATTGCATCAAAATCAGTTTAACCACTGTAATAGTAATAGTAAATACAAGCTTGATGCGTTGTGTGATTCTCCAAAATTTCCCCAAAAAATCGTGACAAATGTTTAAAGATTAAGAATATTTTTTGAAACATTAAATGTCCCCTGGCATATGTCATGCTGTCAGATACATTAATTTGGGGGTCCTTGACATGAAAACGTTTGAGAATGTTCTGATATTGGTCTGATCCGTCTAGGATTTTTATAAACCAGGGTTTCTCAGCCTGTGGGTTGACCGTCCCGTATTAGCCGTTAGGACCCAGCTGTGGACCACAACATTTTCTGACAGGGTCACAGACAAAGAAGAACTTTAATACAGCAGGAGTATTGTGCATTTAAGCTAAACCCTATACAGGTCCTTTTTTCCTTTTTTCCTCTCTACACCAAATCTCTTAACAAAAATAGCTGTGCGACATGTTGTGAGCTTGTAGATCTGCTATTTGTGCCAAATGTTTCCCCCAGAATAGGGACGCTGTGGTTTATGTGGCAAGTATATTCAGATATAGCATTCCAGTAAGTTTACGTTTTTAAATAATTGACCTGGAATCAGATTATTGCTTTGTCAATCCCAGCAGATAAGAACAATATGTCTGCAATAAATGCTTTACAGATTCTGTAGTCGTTTACATGACTTCACTCAACCACCACTCACTCACTGACAATGAACTGAACAGCTTGTAATACTGTAATAACACTGAAGATAACTTACCAGTGGTGTAAAGCAACTAAGTATATTTACTCAAGTAATGCTCTTAAGTACAATTTTGAGGTACTTTTACCTTACTGGAGTATTTCCAAAATTCAATACTTTTACTTATACTCCACTATACATCTCGGAGGCAAATATTGTACTTTTACTCCACTGCAATATTTTGAAAACTTTATTAGTTACTAGTTACTTTGTAGATTTTTATTATTGCAAAACATACATTACCCACTTCAGCCCTATTTCAGCCATTTGAAAATAGCAGATCTACAAGCTCGTAGATCTGCTATTTTCAAGAGATTTTTTTGTTTAAATTTGTGAAATGGGACATTCTTCATAATGAGCAGGCTACTTTTACTTTTGGTCCTTAAAGTGTTATCCTTGTTAGATAAAACAAAAAAAATATGTCAGATTAATAAATGAATCAGATTGAAGTAATTTGTTATGATACATTCTGGTCTTAAATGTATCCTCACTTGTCAGTCACTGATCTAAACGGTATTAACTTGTATATGATGGGATTATGTGATGATCAGAATAGATTTTAGAATAGATCAATACACAGAATGTGTTGGTCTTACCTTGAATGCAGACAGCACATGTCAAGATGAAGATGGTGGTCAAAGACATGGTTTGGTAATCTTTGTCAAGCTTCAGTCATGAAGTGCTCAACTCACAGTCCTTCATAAAGTCTCCTCTCTATGCAAATCATTTTCCTGACAAAACTCAACTGCTATTGCCTCTGTTTTTAGTGATCTTTGAGAAAACAATTTATATTATGTGAGGTATAATGGTCAACGAATACAGTACCAACCTTAGCATACAACATTGACAAGTCTTGTCAGAGTTAATCATTTGAACAGTTATTGTGGGCTCGCCGCAGCGACTACACACTAGCTCTTCCCGCTTTATATTTCTTTCTAAATTCCGTACACTTTTTTGTCCCTCCTACTACTTCCACAATCCACATAAGAGACTGACGTCACTCGTTCATCCCCTGGGTCGCGGAAGTAATTTCTCTATGGGGAATAACATTGGGTCATCTTAGAATCGTCTCATATGAGAATTGTGGTCCAAAAATAAACAAACTGTCTCGGCGATATTGTCAGGTAGGTGGCTCTGTATCGTTTATGATGCTGATGATAGTGCTGTTGATACAGTCCGTTTCTGGCTTAAACTTTACTAATTTGGTGGAAGTAACATTAGTTTTCTCACCGTCAGTTGATGCTTCATATCCATAAGAGTCAAACCGCCGGAATCATTTGTTTAATTTTGGAACACACTTCTAATTTGATGCGATATAAAAACCGCGACCCAGGTAGGATGCGTAAAGTTAGCCAGACTTCGGTGCTCTATACTTTGTGCTAGAAACTTCGTTCAAACTCCAACATGTTCAACTTTTTCTTTTTACATATTTCAATATGTATCTCAAGAGAAACATTAGAATCTCTACTTTCATCAGGAAAATGTTTACAGCATGTTCCGTTCTTTAGTTATTGGTAGTTGAATATAGTTTTCACCAAAAACAAGACGTCTAAGAACAGAAAGCAGAGAAAAGCTCATTTTTGTGAAACAGTCTCTCTCAGGCAGAAAAGTGATTTGACCCTTTTATGTTTGCCTTCAGTGACACATCACTGACATCAGACAGCTGCACAGTAGTTGTTTTCAAACTAGCAACACTGAGAAAGTGCTTTTGAACATACCTTTACATTGCTTTTTCACTTCCATATAAATTCAAGTGCAACTTGTGCAAGCTTAGTTCAGCTCATTTCAAATTCAAAGTTTTAACTTTTCAAAGTTATAATACATCAAATAAAGAAATTATCATCAAATAAATAAATGATAATAAATCAAAGTTCGAAGTGCATAGTTTTGATTGGTTGATTTTATTAGACAGAAATGTAAAACAGTACAGTCAAGCACTTTGTCTAAAAGGATTAAATCAGAACAGTCCTTGCGGTCTTGTTTCCATTGGGGTCCTAGGTATTCAATTAATCAACATAGAAAATAGCACCAAACATTCAATATCATCACAAATATAAGACACTATAGGTACAGAGTAGGTAAAAAAAGGGTGGGGGCGTGGCCGGACTGTCTAAGGGAGAAGTGATAACTACTTCCCCTTTGGTTCTTGGTCTGTGTGTTCAGGCTGATAATCAGGCTAGAATTTTAAGGGTTGTATTGAAGGAAGCCAGCGAACCATATTTTTTGAGGATGAGGTAAGGGCATCCACACTTGGGTGGCAGTGCTGCAGATGAATTTACCCATGTTTGTTCTATAGGTGGGTGTTACCAGATCGTTGTTTACGCTCGCTCCCTCTAGTACAAGCCTAGAGCCACAAGGCTATGGGTGTCTCTAATTTTTTGGAGCCGCTTAGTCAGATTTTGAGGGCCAATCCCATTTTTAATTGTTTGACCCCGTCTTCTACCCTGAGCCATCCTAGGCTAGCAAAAATATGGGCCATGGGCCCCAGACAGAGAAGTAGTCGAATCAGTTTGTTTTGGGAGGTTTGAAGCTTTAGTGACATTGAGATGTTAGAGTACCAGGAGGTGCAAGCATAGTCAAAGAGGGGCTGAATGAGGGTTCCGGAAAGAGTCCTGAGAGCACTTTTGTTGACAAAAGAGGAAATTCTGCCCAAAAATCTTGTTCTTTGATTAACTTTTTTGATCACCTTTGTTGCCATGCTTTCACCTGTCAGGTATTTGTGAAGAATACAGCCCACATAGGTAATCTCTTCTTTGCTAGAGATTACTGTGTAATCGACCTTGAAATCATTTACATTTATCTTACTGAGGGAATGTTTGGTCCCAAAAAGAATGGATTCTGTTTTACCAAGGTCAAGGCGTAGTGACAGTGACAACAAACAAAACATACTATCAATAAAACTATTCAGCATATTTCACCTTTGAGTGGTACAGTGTGTAACATTCCCCAGGATGCAAGGAGACCCTACAGCTTTTACAATAGAGATTCGTCTCGCTCCGCACCCCCTTTCGGGCGCAGACCCTGCAACCCCTACTTGGGTACTTCTTTTTGGCGGTGGGCGGGAGCTTAAGAAGTGCATGGGCTGCAAAGCTGAAATTCAGCCTGCTCTGAGGGTCGCGGATTGGTGTCCTATTATTGAGTGGAGGTGGATAAGCATTTGCTCGGAGTAAGCCATTGCTTACTTCCTTACTCCCAGCAGGTCTCAAGCTGGTCCATGACTTTACGACACTTATAATGAATGAGACAAAATGAATGCTGCTCTTTGGGTTCTTTGCTTTGTAAATGACAAAAGCATTGAACAAACTGATCTCAAACAGATAGAATACAAATTTCTTTGTCCACTTAGCTGACCTCCTGACACAGGGGTAGTACGCTATGTTTTGGTCCAATCTATCAACTCCATTCATTGACTTATTGTATGCAACAATGCAAGCTGGCTTCAGTTTTGGAACTTTATCTTTGTGGCCTTTCTGCTGTACCAGAACTTCTTCCATCTCGTTCTGGTGGAGTGTTGTAACCATTCTCACTATTCTTGGTTTGTCCCGCCATGCCAAGACCATCGCCGTGTCATTGTGACGCATAATTCTTTCCCCAATTCCCAGGTCAGATTTTTTAACCTCTTTAATGGCTGGTGGTTCTCCTCTATTTTTTCTTAGGGTACCACAGACATGGGTTTGCAGACCAATTAGAAGTGTACACATTGATACAGAATTGTAGAAGTTGTCCATGTACAATCTATAGCCATGGCCTGCTAGTTTATCGAGCAGAAAGACAACTGTGTCTCCTAGGGTAGCATGTTTTCCACAGTAGGGCTTTATATTGAAACAGTACCCTGTGCCAGAGTCACAAAGTATGTATGATTTGATGCCATATTTGATAGGTTTTTGTGGATTGTACACTCTGAAAGATAGGCACCCACGCCACAGAAGCATACCTTCATCAATGCTAATGTTTTTGTCTGGTTGAAACATTTCACGGAATTTGGACAGTAAGTAGTCTAACACTGGGCGGACTTTGTACAGCCTGTCATTAGCATCGATTGATTCATTATCACTGAAGTGAAGAAACCTCCATATAACCTGAAACCTGTTGCGAGTCATGGTCTTGTTGAAGAAGGGGGTAGCTAATGGTTCATCTGTAGACCAGTACATCTCCATCTCAGGCTTACGAACGATACCAGTGAGAAAAAACAGCCCTAGGAAGTTTTTTAGTTCTATAAGTGTGACAGGTTTCCATGCACGAGCTCTAGAATATGGCACACTCCCTTCTTTAACAGTTCGAAGGAACTGCTCTGCATACAGGTTAGTCTGAACAACTATATTCTGAAGCAGCTCATCATTAATGAATAGCTCCAGAAAGTCAACTGGTTGATCAGATAGAAGATCAGCAGCACCATTGCGAGGACCCGGATCTGCAGTGAACGGAAAGTCCCTTGGCTGCCAGTTCATTTCATACCACTTAGGAGGATCTGCAGCTGTAATTACCATACAATACGTAATTACCATAAAATATTTGTTTTTATTCGTGTGGTATGTAGGCATGTAACGATTCACTTGACTCACGATACGAATAATTATTATTATAAATTATTTTTATTAATACAGCATTTTCTTCTCTCTCTCTTTTTTTTTAAACAATACTGTGTTTTCTCTTATCTCCTTTTCAATACAGTAGCAAATGACTGAAAACTCTTCATCCATTCTCTTACAAAGATCCTGTATTATTTTTTGCATAGGTCCTTTCACATGTCAGTGACATCACTGACGAATCCTTGTTATCTTTATAACCACCTTCGAACACAATGGTGTACGTCCGTGCTAATTCCGTGTTGCATAACAGTGACATCACCATCACCATAATTTTTGCATCGCGATTCATTTTTTATTAAATCTATTTAAATCGTCACCAGTTTGAATCGATTTACGATAAATCGTTGCATGCCTAGTGGTAAGCGTGATGAGAAGAAAAAGTTCTTACCTCCTTTAGAGCCATCAGATGGTAATGTAGAAGATGTGGGCTGTTCTTCCCTCGACTGTGTGTCTGAAATCACAGTAAAATATCAAATAGTTTGGTAAATATGATGTACACAACATCAAGTCAATTATTTTCACCCCCAGCATGTCTCAGGCTGGTGGGTCATGACTTTATGACACTTAGAATGAATGAGAGAAGACAGTTGCAGTTGCCCAGTGGGTTTTTAGCCATTTTTTATTCCTGTGGTAAATGTGACATGCATGAAAAGGTTCTTGCCACTTTCCGGGCAAACAAATTGTAAGGTATTAGGAGTCGTTGGCCGTGCCACATTCAACTCCGCGCGCGTGCGTGTGTGTGAGCATCAATTCACATTAAATCCCATGTGTGCACATTACGTAGACTACATTCTTATTCTTAGCAAAACACCTCTAAGCAGACAACATTGACAAGTCTTGTCAGAGATAATCATTTGAACAGTTATTGTGGGCTCGCTGCAGCGAGTACACACTAGTTCTTCCCGCTTTATATTTATTTCTAAATTCTGTACACTTTTTTGTCCCTCCTACTACTTCCACAATCCACAAGAGTACACAAGTCCTGACGTGACGTCACTCGTTCAACCCCTGGGTCGCGGAAGTGATTTCTCTATGGAGAATAACATTGGGTCATCTTAGAATCGTCTCGTATAAGAATTGTGGTCCAAAAAAAAGAAACTGTCTCTGCGATATTGTCAGGGAGGTGGCTCTGTATCGTTTTTGATGCTGATTATGATGCTGTTGATACGGTCCGTTTCTGGCTTAAACTTGACTAACTCGGTGGAAGTAACATTAGTGTTTCCTCACCGTCAGTTGATGCTTCATATCCATAAGAGTGAAACTGCCAGGATCATTTGTTTATTTTTGGAACACAGTTCTTATTTGATGCGATATAAAAACCACAACCCAGGTGGATAAGTAAATTACGCCAGACCTCGGCGCTCTATACTTTGTGCTAGAAACTTTGTTCAAACTTGAACATGTTCAGCTTTTTCTTTTTACACATTTTAATATACATCGAGAAAGAATAGAATCTCTACTTTCATCAGGAAAATGTTTCTAGCATGTTCCGTTCTTTAGTTATTGGTAGTTGAATATAGTTAGTTTTCACCAAAAACAAGACAACGTCTAAGAACAGAAAAAAGAGAAAAGCTCATTTTTGTGAAACAGTCTCTCTCAGGCAGAAAAGTGATTTGACCCTTTTATGTTTGCCTTCAGTGACACATCACTGACATCAGACAGCTGCACAGTAGTCGTTTTCAAACTAGCAACACTGAGAAAGTGCTTTTGAACATACCTTTACATTGCTTTTTCACTTCCATGTAAATTCAATTGCAACTTGTGCAAGCTTAGTTCAGCTCATTGCAAATTCAAAGTTTCAACTTTTCAAAGTTATAATACATCAAATAAATAAATGATCATCAAACAAATAAATGATAATAAATCAAAGTTCAAAGTGCATAGTTTTGATTGATTGATTTTATTAGACAGAAATGTAAAACAGTACAGTCAAGCACTTTGTCTAAAAGGATCAAATCAAAACAGTCCTTGCGGTCTTGTTTCCATTGGGGTCCTAGGTATTCAATTAATCAACATAGAAAATAGCACCAAACATTCAATATCATCACAAATATAAGACACTATATGTACAGAGTAGGTAAAAAAAAAAGGGTGGGGGCGTGGCCGGCCTGTCTAAGGGAGAAGTGATAACTACCTCCCCTTTGGTTCCTGAAAGGTGAATTTTAATAGTCTGGTTCAAGACCATAGACCCCGCCCACTCTCTGAGTGGACCCCTCTTGGTCTGTGTGTTCAGGCTGATAATCAGGCTAGAATTTTAAGGGTTGTATTGAAGAAAGCCAGCGAACCACATTTTTTGAGGATGGGGTAAGGGCATTCCACACTCTGGTGGCAGTGCTGCAGATGGAGGATTTACCCATGTTTGTGCTATAGGTGGGTGTTACCAGATCGTTGTTTACGCTCGCTCCCTCTAGTACAAGGCTAGAGCCACACACCGGCTTCGAATGCTATCAATGCATTGAATGGGAGATTATCACGTTTTATCAGACCATTGAATGGGGCGAGTAGGTGAGGAGTAGGCGATACACGGACCTACCGCGATTTGTCAGACCATTCATTGGGCGTAATCAGGAGCTACTGACCTACTTTGGAGGCGGAGCAGTCCCCACAACAATATTTACGATTCTGTGCCTATCGGTACATAACTCCAAAGGCGCTGAGTAGGCTCAGGCGAGCGTCGCTCCAGCTCGCCTGAGACTGCGTGCCTCCGTCATGGTCCGAAACCAAAACAACCAAAACCAAAACCGAAACTGAACTATTTAAGTCATCTCCGTCGGTAGGTCAGTATGTCTTGATAACACCCAATGAATGGTCTTATAAATCGCGGGTAGGTAAGTAGGTCGCCTACTTCGCCCATTCAATGGTCTGATAAAACGTGATAATCTCCCATTCAATGCATTGATAGCATCCGAATCAGGTGAGCCACAAGGCTATGGGTGTCTCTAATTTTTTTGTAGCCGCTGCGGGTATTGAGAGCATTGACGGCAAAGTCGCATCGACTATTTTGAGGGCCAATCCCATTTTTAATTGTTTGACCCTGTCTTCTACCCTGAGCCATCCTAGGCTAGCAACATGTGTGGGGAAAAATATGGGTGATGGGCCCCAGACAGAGAAGTAGTCGAATCAGTTTGTTTTGGGAGGTTTGAAGCTTTAGTGACATTGAGATGTTAGAGTACCAGGAGGTGCAAGCATAGTCAAAGAGGGGCTGAATGAGGGTTCCGGAAAGAGTCCTGAGAGCACTTTTGTTGACAAAAGAGGAAATTCTGCCCAAAAATCTTGTTCTTTGATTAACTTTTTTGATCACCTTTGTTGCCACGCTTTCACCTGTCAGGTATTTGTCAAGACATATAGCCCACATAGGTAAGGTCTTCTTTGCTAGAGATTACTGTGTAATCGACTTTGACCTTGAAATCATTTACATTTATCTTACTGAGGGAATGTTTGGTCCCAAAAAGAATGGATTCTGTTTTACCAAGGTCAAGGCGTAGTGAGTGACAGTGACAACAAACAAAACATACTCACACACCAATAAAACTATTCGTCAGCATATTTCACCTTTGAGTGGTACAGTGTGTAACATTCCCCAGGATGCAAGGGGACCCTACAGCTTTTACAATAGAGCCTCGTCTCGCTCCGCCCCCCCTTTCGGGCGCAGACCCTGCATCCCCTCGATGGGAACTTTCTTGTGAGGGTGGACGGGAACCTAAGAAGTGCATGGGCTGCAAAGCTGAAATTCAGCCGGCTCTGAGGGTCGCGGATTGGTGTCCTATTATTGGGTGGAGGTGGATAAGCATTTGCTCGGAGTAAGCACGTGCTTACTTCCTTACTCCCAGCAGGTCTCAAGCTGGTCCATGACTTTACGACACTTATAATAAATGAGACAAAATTAATGCTGCTCTTTGAGTTCTTTGCTTTGTAAATGACAAAAGCATTGAACAAACAGATCTGAAACAGATAGAATACAAATTTCTTTGTCCACTTAGCTGACTTCCTGACACAGGGGTAGTACGCTATGTTTTGGTCCAATCTATCAACTCCATTCATTGACTTATTGTATGCAACAATGCAAGCTGGCTTCAGTTTTGGAACTTTATCTTTGTGGCCTTTCTGCTGTACCAGAACTTCTTCCATCTCGTTCTGGTGGAGTGTTGTAACCATTCTCACTATTCTTGGTTTGTCCCGCCATGCCAAGACCATCGCTGTGTCATTGTGACGCATAATTCTTTGCCCAATTCCCAGGTCAGATTTTTTAACCTCTTTAATGGCTGGTGGTTCTCCTCTATTTTTTCTTAGGGTACCACAGACATGGGTTTGCAGACCAATTAGAAGTGTACACATTGATACAGAATTGTAGAAGTTGTCCATGTACAATCTATAGCCATGGCCTGCTAGTTTATCGAGCAGAAAGACAACTGTCTCCCCTAGGGTAGCATGTTTTCCACAGTAGGGCTTTATATTGAAACAGTACCCTGTGCCAGAGTCACAAAGTATGTATGATTTGATGCCATATTTGATAGGTTTTTGTGGATTGTACACTCTGAAAGATAGGCACCCACGCCACAGAAGCATACCTTCATCAATGCTAATGTTTTTGTCTGGTTGAAACATTTCACGGAATTTGGACAGTAAGTAGTCTAACACTGGGCGGACTTTGTACAGCCTGTCATTAGCATCGATTGATTCATTATCACTGAAGTGAAGAAACCTCCATATAACCTGAAACCTGTTGCGAGCCATGGTCTTGTTGAAGAAGGGGGTAGCTAATGGTTCATCTGTAGACCAGTACATCTCCATCTCAGGCTTACGAACGATACCAGTGAGAAAAAACAGCCCTAGGAAGTGTTTTAATTCTATAAGTGTGACAGGTTTCCATGAACGAGCTCTAGAATATGGCACACTCCCTTCTTTAACAGTTCGAAGGAACTGCTCTGCATACAGGTTAGTCTGAACAACTATATTCTGAAGCAGCTCATCATTAATGAATAGCTCCAGAAAGTCAACTGGTTGATCAGATAGAAGATCAGCAGCACCATTGCGAGGACCCGGATCTGCAGTGAACGGAATGTCCTTTGGCTGCCAGTTCATTTCATACCACTTAGGAGGATCTGCAGCTGTAATTACCATAAAATACGTAATTACCATAAAATATTTGTTTTTATTCGTGTGGTAAGTAGGCATGTAACGATTCACTTAACTCACAATACGAATAATTATTATTATAAATTATTTTTATTAATACAGCATTAAAATTCAATACAGTAGCAAATGACTGAAAACTCTATCAATTCTCTTACAAAGATCCTGTATTATCTTTCGCATAGGTCCTTTCACATGTCAGTGACATCACTGACGAATCCTTGTTATTTTTATAACCAGCTTCGAACATAATGGTGTACGTCCGTGCTAATTCCGTGTTGCATAACAGTGACATCACTGTGAAATCCTTGGTATCTTTATAGTAGCCTTTCAACGTGTTGATCAGCGGCGTCACTACAAGCTGTATTTTGATTTTTTTTCACGCTTACGCAAATGAATCACTAAACAGGATTATTCATGTCAATATTCAAGTACAACTATCAGAAAACGGAACCCAGGTAAAGTAATGCGTCACTCTGCAAGTTTAACTAAACTTTTCCACCAGTCCAAAAGTTTCTTCTGGCTATTTTTTGCAATTCATTTTTTATTAAATCTATTTAAATCGTCACCAGTTTGAATCGATTTACGATAAATCGTTGCATGCCTAGTGGTAAGCGTGATGAGAAGAAAAAGTTCTTACCTCCTTTAGAGCCATCAGATGGTAATGTAGAAGATGTGGGCTGTTCTTCCCTCGACTGTGTGTCTGAAATCACAGTAAAATATCAAATAGTTTGGTAAATATGATGCACACAAAATCAAGTAAATTATTTTCACCCCCAGCATGTCTCAGGCTGGTGGGTCATGACTTTATGACACTTAGAATGAATGAGAGAAAACAGTTGCAGTTGCCCTGTGGGTTTTTGAACCTTTTTTATTCCTGTGGTAAATGTGACATGCAGAAAAGGTTCTTACCACTTTCCGGGCAATATAGTAAGGTATTAGGAGTCGTTGGCCGTGCCACATTCAACTCTGCGTCTGCCTCATCCAACTCTGCATCTGAAATCCCAGTAAAATATCAAATACTGTAAATATTATGTATGTACATAAAATCAATGTAGGCATTTAGCAAACACTCTTATCCAGAGCGACTTACAATACGCACATACATCAAATGCAGAGATAGTTAGCCATATGATATAATAATATATATATTATTCATGTAGCACCTCTCAAAACTGGGTTACAAAGTGCTTTACAAAGGAAACAACAAACGAAAACACAGAAAACCAAACAAAAGAAAAACAATGCAGAGATGCACACTGACATACCACTGATAAGACTAGAATCAAGAGGAAGAGGGCATTAAAAGCTAACCTATAGACGCCTTAACACAGACAACGTCACACTGATAAGAACCAGTATGCGCGCGCAGGCCGGCACCAAATGAACCCCACCGCTCATAAGATGCAATGTAAAAGTGGTCACAGTCGCACGTGTAAAAATGCATCCCATCAAACTTTTTTCTCCCAGTATGGAGGAAGAATGCTTAGGAATCTCGCTCTCGCTCTTGAAATAAATAATCCTTGGTTCCTTAGGTTCTGGTGACTGATATTGTCCTTCTAATATGTGAGATCACAGTGTTTTTTCAATTACTTTTTTCTTTTTTCTTTTTCTAATTAAATACAATAAAATAATTAAATAAAATAATTGGAAAAAGTAATCGAAAAACACGGCCCCCTCACGTATTAGGATGGCAGGATGAGTCACCAGAACCAAGGACGGGTGTTTTTGATAAATCCAACACAGGGGTCTTCAACGTTTTCAGGCTAAGGACCCCCTAGCTGAGAGAGAGATGAAGCAGGGACCCCCTACTCCATATTGTATAAAATTGCATTTCAGATTAAAGTTTTTTTTTTTTACTTAGTCTGCTCTTTTTCTCCCTCTACACCTATAGCCTCTTTGCCAAATAGATCTGCTATTTTTGGCTAAAGTTCTCCTCACAAAAGAGGATGCTAGGGTTCAAGTGGTTAAGGTAAAAAAAATATATCACACAAAGATTTGGCGGACCCCCTGTAGTAACTCTGAGGACCCCCTAGGGGCCCCGGACCCACTGTTGAAGACCCCTGATCTAACATGTTAAAAAGGGAGTTTGAAGTTATAATGGATTTGTATAGGAAGGGGGCGTGTCTGACAAAATGAATATCAAATATACTGAGGGCACAGGGGGGCTCACACGCAGATCCCTCCCTCCCTGGTTTTCTCCATTGAACATCAAGAGGCACCGCATGGTAAAAAAAATGTATGTATTCTTACCACTGGAAAATGGAGAAGGAGATTTTCTCCTTGGGCTTGGCTCCCACAATGAATGGAAGTCCCATTCGTCGGAGACATCCGAACCATCTCCTGTGTCACTGACACTGCTTTCAAATGAGCCAAAGTGTTTCCTTTTTCTGGCTCTACGACGGGCCCCGTGGGCGTCGTTTTCAGCAGCAGCAGGTACAACAGGTACCTTTGGCTTTTCAGGTCCGCTCTCTGTGTGACCGACACAGCAACCATTGCTCAGTAATGTTTGTGGGTGTGTGGGGGGGTGTTGTGTGTCCTCCTCCACTTCAGACTCCGTCGCATCGTCGTCTCTTTGAACACTAAACTGACTGAAGTGCATCATCTCATCAAGTGTATAGAACACTGGCGAAGCGGACCCATCTTGGCCAGGGGGTTCTAAAGCCAGGCCAGAGGGTTCTAAAGGCAGGCGCATGCTACCAAAAATGGTAGCATGCGCCTGCCTTAAGAAATCCGAACTAGCTCCTGTGTCAACCGATTCGGACGCTATCCCTGTGTCACTGCTTTCAACTGAGCCAGAAAAGGGACAGGGTGGCCGGCGGTCATGGAATCTGACAGGCGGGGTCCCTTTCCTGCCTTTACGACGGACCCTCACCCAGGCGTCCTTTCCAGGAGGTGCCTTTTCAGGACCGCTCTGTGTGTGACCGACATGGCTGTCTTCGCTCGGTAATGTGTGCGTGAGTGCGTGTTGTTGGTCCTCATTGCCGTCCACCACGGGTTCCGTCTCTTGGTTTCCAGGACCGCTCTGTGTGTGACCGACATGGCTGCCTTCGCTCGGTGATGTGCGTGTGAGTGTGTGTTTGTCCACGTTCGCGTCGTTCCCAGGTGCCTTTTCAGGTCCGCTCTGTGTGTGACCGACATGGCTGTCTTCGCTCGGTAATGTGTGTGATGTGTGTTGGCCCTCATTGCCGTCGTCGTCTCTGCGGACCCGGGCGTCGCTCCCAGGTGCCTTTTCAGGTTCGCTCTGTGTATGACCGACATCATCATGGCTGCCGTCGCTCGGTGATGTGTGTGTGGGAGTGGGCGTGTGTTGTTGGTCCTCATTGCCGTTCTCCACCACCACGAGTTCCGTCACGTCGTCTCTGCGGACCCGGGCGTCGATTGTTCCAAGTGCCTTTTCGGGACCGCTCTCAGCGCTCTGTGTCTGACCGACATGGCTGTCGTCGCTCGGTAACGTGTTTGTGAGTTTGTGTTGGTCCCGGTAAAAAGCAAGGGGTTTGTCATCCTCTTCATCATCATCGTCCATGATGATGATAGCATCATCATCATCGTCGTCGTCGTCCGTGCTGATGATGATGATGGATTCCGCCTCGTCGTCTCTGCGAACATTCAACTGCATCAACTCATCCAGTGCGCGTCTACGCGTATAGTAGTCTGGGTCACCGGGTACGGTCCGGGTATTAAAGTGTAATGTGTTTCCCACTACGGTATAATTCGTCTCCTGCATGATGTCCACATGCAGTGGCGAAAAATAAGAAGAAAACCCCACTTGAATTCTTCTCCTCTTCTTCTTCTTCTCCAAATGAAAATAGAGTGTTGGAATTAAAGAAAACGGCTTGCTTTCTCCTTTTCTCTTGCAAAACAAAAAAAAATATTATATAAACCCCTTTCGCTAGCAAAACAAATAAACTAGTGGACACTGGACAACCCCCTTTCCTCTCTTCTCTGCAAAATGAATAATAACAGACTGTATTGGTTATTTAAACTGTGGGCGGACTAGACTTGCTCCTGATTGGTTACTGCCCTGTCAATCTTTTACTCTGCGTCTACCTAGAGTTATAATATATCGGGTGTCTACTTCAAAATAACAGTTCCCCTCTTCCTTGTCTTTAATACTATTTTGCAGGTCACATAGCGACGCATTGTGATCGTGTAGATCTTCTATTTTGTCTTACTTTCAATGAATTAATTAAATGAATTAAATTCGTTTTTATAAATAAATAATTAATTGTCATTTTTTTTACTGGATATGCACATAAACGTGTCTGGGTCAACACTGGGCGTTCAAAATGTTTTGTAATGTAATGTATGTAGCCTAATGATTATTGTTTTAAAAAATCACATTTCTATGTCCTCCCACCTAATTACGGCATATCTTACTACCTTTCTATTACCCAGTTTGTACAACAGACATTAAACTCTCCCATTATGAAGAGAAGCCATATCAATTGATACAATTTATATAAAATAATAATACATAAATAATCATATTCATATTATGCCTTATCGATTAGGTCATGGGCAATGGTGCAAGATCATATGATATAGGCTACATCATATTTGTGGGTGTTTTCAGCAAGCCCAGGCAGTTTCTGCAGGAACTGCTTTCTAGTTGCAAACTGTTAATAAAGCAATCAATCAATCCCCAGACGCCAGTTTGAAAATCTCTGCCGTGTGCCACACCTGCCTCTGATAGGCTACCATCATGGTAGCCTATCAGAGGCAGGTGTAGTACCATGTGGTGGAATTTGGACAAGTACATGTACTCAAGTACTGTACTTAAGTTTTCAATACTTTTCCTTCTACTCCACTACATCTCAGAGGCAAATATTGTACTTTTTACTCCACTACAATTATTTTAAAACTTTAGTCACTAGTTATTTTGTAAAACATACATTAAAGTAGGGTAAGTGATTTTTTTTGTAATTTGTTTTTTTGTTAAAAAGGTTAAAGTATATATATTAATCATTGCTACAGAGCGTTTGTTCGGTCACAGGGGTCTCTCCAGCTCTTTAGTAAACAGATTATAGTACATTTAAGCCAATCAGGAGAGAGCCAGTGCAAAATGCATTTTCTGTTTAATAAAGAGCTGGAGACATGGGAGACTCCTTTTACTGAACAAACACTCAATAGCAATGAGTACTATCAGAATATAGAGCTATTTAACACTTATTTTAACCAAAGTAAATCCCTTACCCTACCTTAAAGCAAAAGCATCAATACTGCAAGTAAAAAGTAAAGTAAAAATCAGGAATTCAAAATTTAATTGAGTAAAAGTACAAAAGTATTGGTATAAAAATGTACTTGAGAAAGTACCAAAAGTAAAAGTAGTCATTATGCAGAATGTCCCATTGCACAAGTTCAATATGTATACAAATCTTTTGAAAATAGCTGATCTACGACTACAAGCTCACAATGCGTCGTGATGAGCTTGTAGATCAGCCATTTTCAAATAGCTGAAGTATATATAAGGCTAAAGTGGTTAACCTGTTGTTAACAATCCTGTTTAATTAGCAAAAAAGGCCTACACACAGCATACCCAAAGTAAATTGATTGTTGTTCTTGAACCAATTGGAATAAATGCTCTATATATATATAAATAATATGCAACTGACATGAGTTATACAAGTTTGAACTTACTGGAACAAGTTTTGAATTTTCGCCTAAATATTTTCTATAAATCGATGCCTTTATAACACTGCTATTATCATATATGAGCTTGAAAGCCTTACCTTGCCCATGACCATAAAACATTTGATTCTGTGAAAAAAAAGAATATTTAATAATATATTATAAATAAATGTTTTGCAGTTTTCAAAATTAGTTTTTCACAGAATCAAATGTGTTATGCTCATGATTCACCAGTAGCCTGGATGGCTCAATTATAGGCTTTAAATAATTGATACAAATTGGAAATCTCTATGGGCCTTTTTTTGAGTGGAACCACAAAATGGACGCCACTGCTATGCCCTAAGGGTGTTTCTGTGGGGTTCCTGAAGGAAAAAAGTGGTTTGGACTTTATGTATCACTTAATTACTCTTCCCCAAAGAACATATTTTTTTGTGTAAATATTTCCTATTGGTGGAGTAGAACAAGTCAACAAGTCGCTGCAGCTTTGTGAATGTTTGTTTATGTCGGACGTCCGAGTAGATTGTCAGTTTTGATGCTATCTTGGAATAGTTTGCATCATTGTAATCACAAGACCTGTACCTTTTAAAATGGTATATAGCTTGCTAGGTAGGTGACACACACACTTATGTTCACTTTGTCTAACAATATTTACCTCTGAGATGTAGTGGAGTGAGATGTATGTTTTATGTGGTGGTCAATAAGAGTCTTTGGTTTCTTTGATGGGTTTTATTGAGAAAAGTACTGGAAATTGGAAATACTCCAGTTAAGTAAAAAAACTTTAAAAAAAGTACAGTCCTTGAGTACATGTACTTAGTTACTTTCCACCTCTGCTCACTTTACTAGGCTGGGATGGCTCAAGGTACAGCGTACAGCACAGCAACTTGCGATGGGCCTCATCTTCAAGATACTCGGGCATCAGCGCTCATACAGTATATACATGTATCTGTCAAACTACTTTGCTGATGTTGTACCCACAAAATTCAGCACAAACATGAGGATGAATGCATTCTACTTTTCTGCCACCAAAATGTATTGAATACCACAATGGAAACAACCTGACACCACCACAACCAACAAGAATGACTTTTTCCCCTTTTTGTGTAATCCTTTTAGCATGGCTTGCGTAATTGTACTTGCTGTAGGCTACCGTTTGCAAACTGTAATAAAGTATTCAATCAATCAATCTCTTTAGACGATGTGTAAAACATCTCTAAAAAATAAAGCCATCAGTGTGGAAATGTATGATGTGTCGCCAAAGGAGTGATGGACAATGACAAGCATTGATGACTAAAATGCTACATCATCATCTTGCCTTAGCATGAAGGGACTCTGGGGACTCCAGCATGTGCAACAGCTCAGAGTTGTTGATCTCCAGCAGCATGCCTGTGATCTTTCCAGCCAACGCTGGCTGAACGGCTTGGATCAGCGGATACAAGCGCTCACCTACAGGACACAGCGTTAAGTCACTGTTGGGCAGAAAACCTGTATCTCTGTTATTATTTCACCTTTTTTATTTCAATAATGAATGCCCTTTGTCCGTACAACAGTGTCATGAAAAAGTAGCAACGCTAACCAATCTACTCCAAAAAAAAAAAAAAACATTCAATCGATAAAATTATGCAGCATATTTCACCTTTGAGTGGTACAGTGTGTAACATTCCCCAGCATGTAAGGGGACCCTACAGCTTTTACAATAGAGCCTCGTCTCCCTCCGCATCCCCTTTCGGATACAAACCCTGCAACCCCTACTTGTGTACTTCTTTTTGGCGCTGGGCGGGAGCTTAACAAGTACATGGGCTGCAACGTTGGCATTCAGTCTGCTCTTAGGGTCCTTGGCTGGTGCCCTATGCCCGTATATAAGTGGATTAGCATTCACTTGGAGTAATAATTCGCGTTCTCCGCTTACTTCGCTTACTTCGCTTACTTCCTCAGCCCGAGCAGGTCTCAAGCTGGTCCATGACTTTACGACACTTTGAATGAATAAGGAAAAAAATTTACAGCTGCCCTTTGGGTTCTTTGCCTTGTAAATGACAAACGCATTGAACAAACAGATCTGAAACAGATAGGTTACAAATTTCTTGGTCCACTTAGCTGACTTCCTGACACAGGGGTAGTACGCTATGTTTTGGTCCAATCTATCAACTCCATTCATTGACTTATTGTATGCAATAATGCAAGTTGGCTTCTGTCGTGGAACTCTATTTTTGTGGCCTTTCCGCCCTACCGGGACTACTTCTTCCATCTCGTTCTTGTGGAGTGTTGTAACCATTCTCACTATTTGTCTGTCCCGCCATGCCAAGACCATCACTGTGTCATTGTGACGCATAATTCTTTCCCCAATTTCCAGGTCAGATGTTGTAACCTCTCTAATGGCTGGTGGTTCTCCTCTATTTTTTCTTAGGGTACCAACGACATGGGTTTTCAGACCAATTAGAAGTGTACACATTGGTACAGAATTGTAGAAGTTGTCCATGTACAATCTATAGCCATGGCCTGCTAGTTTATCGAGCAGAAAGACAACTGTGTCTCCTAGGGTAGCATGTTGTCCACAGTAGGGCTTCATATTGAAACAGTACCCTGTGCCAGAGTCACAAAGTATGTATGATTTGATGCCATATTTGATAGGTTTTTGTGGATTGTACACTCTGAAAGCTAGGCGCCCACGCCACAGAAGCATACCTTCATCAATGCTAATGTTTTTGTCTGGTTGAAACATTTCACCGAATTTGGAGAGTAAGTAGTCCATCACTGGGCGGACTTTGTACAGCCTGTCAGTAGCACTGATTGATTCATTATCATTGAAGTGAAGAAACCTCCATATAAGTTGAAACCTGTTGCGAGACATGGTCTTGTTGAAGAAGGGGGTAGCTAATGGTTCATCTGTAGACCAGAACATCCCTATCTCAGGCTTACGAATGACACCAGTGAGAAAAAACAGCCCTAGGAAGTTTTTTAGTTCTATAACTGTGACAGGTTTCCATGCACGAGCTCTAGAAAATGGCCCTAGAGTCCCTTGTTCAACAATTGAATGAATGAACTGCTCTGCATACAGGTTAGTCTGAACAACTATATTCTGGAGCAGCTCATCAGTAATGAATAGCTCCAGAAAGTCAACTGGTTGATCAGATTGAAGGTCAGCAGCACCATTGCGAGGACCCGGATCTGCAGTGAACGGAATGTCCTTTGGCTGCCAGTTCATTTCATACCACTTAGGACGATCTGCAGCTGGAGGGCGAACTGTAAATTATAGAAATACGTAATTACCATATAATATATGTTTTTATTCGTGTGGTAAGTGTGATGAGCAGAAAAGGTTCTTACCTCCTTTACGGCCATCAGGTGGTAATGTAGAAGATGTGGGCTGTTCTTCCCTCGACTGTGTGGGCTGTTCCTCCCTCGACTGTGTGGGCTGTTCCTCCCCCGACTGTGTGGGCTGTTCCTCCCTCGACTGTGTGGGCTGTTCCTCCCTCGACTGTGTGGGCTGTTCCTCCCTCAACTGTGTGTCTGAAATCACAGTCAAATATCAAATAGTTTGGTAAATATGATGTACACAAAATCAAATCAATTATTTTCACCCCCAGCATGTCTCAGGCTGGTGGTTCATGACTTTATGACACTTAGAATGAGAGAAGACAGTTACAGTTGCACTGTGGGTTTTTAGCTATTTTTTAATTCCTGTGGTAAATGTGACATTCAAAAAAAGGTCCTTACCATTTTCAGGACCAACAAATGGTGAGGCAGGAGGAGTCGTTGGCCGTGCCTCCTCCTCAACCGCGTCTGTCTCATCCTCATCCTCGTCTGAATCACAGTAAAATATCAAATACAGTAAATGTTATGTACATCAAATCAATTTAGGAATTTAGCAAACACTTTTATCCAGAGCGACTTACAATACGCACATACATCAAATGCAGAGATAGTTAGCCTACTATGCATCTACTGGCATAGTAAATACATAGGCTACATCGTCATCATATATCCATCAATCCACATTCTATCACCTCAGAAATATATCAAAAATTAAAATCATTCCTGACCATCTCCAATCTCACAAAAGTTGTTCATGCCTTCATCTTCTCACGCCTAGACTACTGTAATTCTCTGTACACCGGTCTCTCAAAAAAATCCATCCAGTCTTCAATTGGTTCAGAATGTTTTTTGTATATATATATTTTTTGGGGGGGGGGCTTTTTCTGTCTTTATTTGAGAGGAAAGTAGGCTGACAGGAAATGGGGAGAGAGATGGGGGGATGACACACAGCAAAGGCCGTCGGCATCGGGAGTCGAACCCGCGACTCGCTGTAAGACTGGATTACCAGACTATGTGGTATGCGCCTGGACCGCTAGGCCAGCGGGCACTCCCCGGCTTTTAACGGGTACAAGGACGTTTGATCATATCACACCCACTTTAGCATCCCTCCATTGGCTGCCAGTGGAGTTTAGGATCAGTTTTAAAATCATACTCACTACAGTAAGGCCAGGCTAGGTCTTGCCCCAGCCTATATCTCGGACCTACTCCCCCCCAGCATGTAACCTGAGATTCTCAAACAAAGCAATCCTGGACATTCCAAAGGGTTAGTTACACACAAAAGGCCACATGGAATGCCCTGCCCCTGGAGATCAGGCTCAATGAGTCTGTCCCCCAGTTTAAAGCCCTCCTGAAAAGGGATAGTTCACCCCCATAATGACTTTTTCAATCGATTAGTCACCCCATGAAGACTTGAATTCATGAATATTGTTCTGTTTTTGTTGCATTCCTAAGCCAATAATTTGATGTGCAGCGGTTCCGGTTGGAGACCGGAAACGCTGCCAGTCATCAAATTATTTATGTGTGTGTGTGTGTGTGTGTGTGTGTGTGTGTGTGTGTGTGTGTGTGTGTGTGTGTGTGTGTGTGTGTGTGTGTGTGTGTGTGTGTGTGTGTGTGTGTGTGTGTGTGTGTGTGTGTGTGTGTGTCTCTCTCTAGTCTCGCGTGGCCAGACTGTTGCCTCCCACAAATTTCAAATGTTAGCATTCTGAGATTGTGGAATAGTTGTCTGGCTAGCTACGCGAGACTAGGTTCTCTCCATTGAACCGCATGGTAAAAAAAATGTATGTCTTCTTACCACTGGAAAATGGAGAAGGAGATCTTCTCCTCGGGCTTGGCTCCCACGATGAATGGAAGTCCCATTCGTCGGAGGCGTCGGAGGCATCCGAACTATCTCCTGACTCACTGGCACTGTATTCAAGTGAAAGCAGTGATTTCCTTTTTCTGTCTCCACGACGGACCCTCTCGGCGTCGTTTTCAGCAGCAGGTCCGCTCTGTGTGTGACCATCGCTCAGTAATGTTTGTGGGTGTGCGGGGGGGTGTTGTTGTTGTGTGTCTTCCTCCAGTTCAGATCCCGTATCGTCGTCTCCGCGAACACTTAACTGACTAAAGTGCATCATCTCATCCAGTGTATAGTACACTGGCGAAGCGGGCCGTTCTACAAAATCCGAAGAAGCTCCAAAGAAATCCGTAGTAGTAGTATCTCCTGTGTCACCCGATTCGGATTCAACCGAGCCAGAACGGTTAGGGGGGCGCTTGACCGGGGTCCCTTTCCTGGCTTTGCGACGGACCCGGCTCGGACAATGTGTCGGTGTCGGGCACCGGGCAGGGCGCTTGACCGGCTTCCCTTTCCTGGCTTTGCGACGGGCGTCCCGGGCGTCGTTCCCATTATGTGCCTTTTCGGGTCTGCTCCTCCGTGTCTGTGTATGACCGACATCGTGGCTGCCGTCGCGCGGTGATGCGAGTGTGCTTTGTCGGCCCTCATCGTCGTCTGGCACCACGGGTTCTGTCCAGTGGCGTGGTGGAGGGGTAGCGTCGCCTCTGCGTCGTCTCTTCTCAGCAGGTCCGCTCTCGCTCTGTGTGTGACCGACATGGCTGCCGTCGCTCGGTAACGTGTGTGTGAGTGAGAGGGGTTTGTCTTCATCCTCGTCGTCCACTTCGGGTCCCGTCGCGACGTCTCTGCGAACACCAACCTGCGTCAACTCTTGTTCTACTTCTTCTTCTTTTACGTTTCTCGACAGGCTGACCACTTGCAACAGTTTCAACTGCATCAGCTCTTCTTCTTCTTCTTCTTTTTTTATCAGCGCATAGTAGTCTGGGTCAGCGGGTACGGTCTGGGTACTAAAGTGTAACGTGTTTCCCACTACGGTATAATTCGTTTGCTGCATGATGTCCACGTGCAGTGGCGAAAAACCACTTGAATTCTCCTCTTCTTGTCCAAACGAAAATAGCAAGCCGTAAGAAAACGGCTTGCTATCTCCTTTTCTCTTGCAAAACAAAAAAAAACGAGTGGACAATCCCCTTTTCCTCTCTTCTCCGCAAAAGGAATAATAACAGAGTGTATTGGTTTAAACTGTGGGCGGACTTGCCCCTGATTGGTTACTGCCCCTGTCAATCTTTTACTCGGCGTCTACTTCAAAATAAGAGTTCCACACAATGAACATATTTATATATATGAAACTACCACTTCATATATATAAAACGTGGTAGTGAAGGTATTTGTTTTGTATTTGCTTTATAATGGTTTTGTCTTTATGCAAATTCATCACATATTAACATATATATATCATGTCATAGGGTAATTTATTACATATTATTACTATTATTATTAAATAGTAATAGTGATGCATTATTATTATAAATACGAGTTAAAATACACTTTACAATTAGTAGATTGTATTTACGGACTTATTTGTTTTGTTTTGTTTTTTTCTGTGTAGCCTAATTGATGCAAAGCCAAATGTTTCTCTTCGTTCTGTTTCGTTTTTTTTGTTTCCTTTTCTTTTGTGACAATTAATTTAATTTGAACGTTAATAAGGTGGGCATAATAAGCTTCGGCTTCAGTCCAAACCCTTTCGGTCAAAATGATCTTGAAAATATGTTGTATATGTTCAACTGTTTGTTTTTCTAAACCATGACCGAAACAAATAAACTAAACTAAGCTAACTAACTTGTCTTTAATACTCTTTTGCAGGTCACATAGCGACGCATTGTGATCTTGTAGATCTTACTTTCAATTGATTAATAAATTAAATGAATTAAATTATGTTTTTATAAATAAATAATTAATTGTAATACAATAAAACAAACGGGATATGCACATAAACGTGTCTGGGGTAACACTGGGCTTTCAACATTTGTTTAATATAATGTAGCCTATTGATTATTGTGTTTTAAAAAATCACATTTTTAAGTCCCCCCTCATAATCTCTTACTTTCTATTACCCAGTTTGTACAACAGACAACAAACTCTCCCACTATGAAGAGAAGCCATATCAATTGATACAATTTATAGAACATAATAATATAAATAAATAATCATATTCATATTATGCCTTCTCGGTTAGGCCATGGGCAATGTTAGCCTCTGCCAGCAGGGGGAGTGCAAGATATGATGATATAGGCCTACATCATATTTGTGGGTGTTTTCAGCGAGCCCAGGCAGTTTCTGCAGGAACTGCTTTTCTAGTTGCAAACTGTTAAAAGCATTCAATCAATCAATCAATCAATCAATGAATCCCAAGACACCAGTGGCCCTCATACAAGGTCATTACGATTATGCATGTACTTCATGGTATCACAACACCACCAAGGCCTTAAAAACAAGGCTCCAAACATCCCAAAACAAACTTGTAAGGCTACTTCTTGGCCTCAACTACAAAATCCATCTAACCCCTGATCATTTTGATAGGATTGGATGGCTTAGGGTTGCGGACAGAGTACAGCAACTTGCTATGGGCCTGGTCTTCAAGATATATCACAACATTGGAATCCCCCTGTATTTGTCAAAATACTTCCAAAATGTTAATGATGTCCACGATCACAATACCAGAGGCAGCTCCACAAACCTTGTCCAACCCTTTTTTGGCTCAACAAAGGGAAGTAACTCGTTCTCATGCTATTCATCAAAAATGTGGAACGCCCTACCAAAAGGAGTAAAGGAGTGTAAAACCCTACTCTCTTTCAAAACAGCCCTAAAGATACACCTTCAGGAGGCCGCAATTGGAAAATGGCCCCTGTCTAAGTCCTAACCTAACCTACCCCCCTACCCCCCCCCCCTCTCTCCTTCTCATTTTGTACATATTTCTCACTCTTCATACCAGTAACCTGTAAACTGATTGTATGACATTCTATAGTAGTTGTGTATATCTGTCTGTCTCTTATATGTCATCATGATTTGTGTGCATGGGGAACTCATTTGAAACAAGCTCTGTGCTTTTATGAGTCTTCCAGTTTAGTAGACCTTGTATTGTGAATTTGTACTTCCATGTACTGTTGTTCTCATGTCTTACTAAATAAAGTACATCAATCAATCAAGTTTGAATGTCTCTGCCGTGTGCCACACATGCCTCTGCTGAGATATCCATGTGGTGGAAAGTAACTAAGTAGGCCTACATGAGTATGCCTACTTAAGTTTTCAATACTTTCAATACTTTTCCTTCGACTCCACATCTCAGAGGCTAATAATATTGTACTTTTTCACTCCACTACAATAATTTGAAAAGTTACTTTGTAAAACATACTGAAGTATCGTTTCAGACATGAAATGGTATTTTCATATAAGTAAGGATAGGAGAAAGAAGAACTTGCTTGAAGTAAAGACACACTGATGAATTAAAACATTGGTTGGGGGTTTCTCCATCTGTTCATGCAGGCTAGGACAATCAACTTTGCATTCCCAAACACCTCAGCCTTTGGTTCCTCTGTTTTGAGATGTAAAACTCCAGTACTCAGGCGTCGACACCCTCTGTCTTGTCTTGAGCCTCAGTGCCAGCCTGCCAGGCTTTTGTCTTAATTTGAACTGATTAAAATAGCCATTGTTCCTTTATGGGCTTGAGCCACAGACAGTAAATGTGTAGTGAATGGTTAGAAGGCCAGGTGAAGGTGACTGAGTAAACAGCTAAAATATATACCCTTTGATTATTCTTCTGTCTTAAGTCTGCAGTGTGCAGTTAGAAAGATTAAAGTCTTAACTATGACTTGTGTGGCTAACAAAGAGAAACGTCATTTGGAGAAAATATTCAGTCTTAAAGTAACTGCTGTCTTTGTTGACTCATTTTTGTATTTTAACTGAGGTAAACAGTGTATAGAATAATGTTGTGTTACATGTGAATGGGTGCGCTACTGATCAGATAATGTCAGTTAGCCAGTCGGGCTGAATAAAATATGCTCTGACTTCAAAATATTGACTAGATTCTCATCCTTAAACCTCCAGGAAAGCTTGTGTTTCGGCCCTTACACTATGGAACATATACTTCAATACATTAACCACTTTAGACCTATATATGCCTATACGTTGGCCATTTGAAAATAGATCTACAAGCTCACAGTGTTAGGGTTAGTGGTTAGGCGTTGTGCGCTTAAGCTCACTCTGTGCTTATTTCTGGATACATTATTTGTGTTTAAGACAACAGACCTAAGGAGAACAAAAATGGTGTTTGACATCATTTACTTCTTGTTAGCAATTATGGAAGACCCCTGGTCCATCCACCCACACTTTATACAGCCCCCCCCCCCCCCCCCCCCCCCCCGCCCAGGTCAGTGGTCAGCTACTATTTCCACCCAGCTGGTGTACACACTTGTGGAACACCATGAGTATTATTTATATAATGCTTGGAGAGAAATATGCACTGGCACCATGATGATTAAGAGTAAAGATGTGGCTGGCTGCACATAATGCCACCCTCCCTCTCATTAAAGGACCATACCGGGGGTCTAGCGTGTGAAGCCTGCTGACTAGAGTCTGACCGATGCCAGATTTTGGGGGGAATTTGGAAGAGTTCTAGACCACAGAATGCCAATGTTTTGCCTGAAATTTGTGTGCTATCGGTCTCGCTTGACCATTTTACAAAACATACAGTAGTTTGTTCAACTTTCGAGGAAGCCATTGGATTCAGTTCATTTCAATATGGTGTGAAAATCTAAATGCAGAGACTTTAAACTTGGTTGAGATAAATCCAAACTTGGTTGAGATAGGTAGTCAAAGTCACCTTGAGTTTTAGGGCATTTCATAGCAGCAACTGGACTCAAAGAGTCTAGCTCAAAATATGACATTCCCTGGAGAAGATATTTATGAGAAAATTAGACTTATTATTAGCGCAATTAAGATTAACCACATTTTTTTACTCAATTATTCATGTAAGATCTGTAACATTTTATTAAGAACGCACTGAGGACCCTAGCTGGAGCACTCATCCATCCAGTGTCATTCTGACTATGCATGCACCTCATGGTACTCAATGTCACTAAAATCAAAATAATAAGACTACTACTATAAAAGCTGGTCAAACATTGGTCAAATTGTCAAATAATAAGAAAGAGGCAAACATTGTGAAAATAGCTGAGTAACATTGCCCATGGCCTAATAGATAAGGAATAATATGAATATGAATATTTCTATAAATTGTATCAATTGATATGGCTTCTCTTCATAATGAGAGGGTTTGTTGTCTGTTGTACAAACTGGGTAAGGTAAGAGATGCCGTAATTAGGTGGGAGGACATAGAAATGTGATTTTTAAAAACACAATAATCTTTACGCCATTATGTTATATAAAACATGTTGAAAGCCCAGTGTTTCCGCAGACACGTTTATGTGCATCCTGTTTATTTTTTTTACATTTATTACAATTAATTATGTATTTATTATATGTATTTTTTAATTAACTAATTGAAAGTAAGAAAAAATACAAGATCCTAAGTGATCTGTGACCTGCAAAAGAGTTAAAGACAAGGAAGTGGGGAACTGTTTATTTTTGAAGTAAACACAGGGGAAAAGATTGACAGGGCAGTAACCAATCAGGAGCAAGCCCGCCCACAGTTGAAACAACCAATACAATCCATTATTATTCCCTTTGCGCTCAAAAAGGCAGGCTCTACTCTTCCCTGTTCTCTTCGCAGAACGCAGATAGGCTGGGAAGGGGGACGACGCATTCAAAAAGTAGGAAGGGGGTTTGTTTACTCGTTTTGCAAGACAAGAAGAGGTGAATTCAAGTGATTTTGTCGTTGTTGCCACTGGATGTGGACATCATGCAGGGGAATTCTACCATAGACCCCACTGGTCCGGACGACGGTAACGTGATCCGCCTCTCGCGAAAAGAAGGGTCCGTTCCGCCAGCGTACTTTACTACACTTGATGACGAGGTGATGAACTTAGTTTGCAGAGACGATGAGACGGATTCCGAAGGGGACGATGAGGACGAACACGCGCACACGTTGCCGAGCGATGGTCGCCATGACGGTCACACACAGAGCGAACCTGAAAAGGTACCTGTTGTACCTGCTGCTGCTGAAAACGACGCCCAGGGGGTCCGTCCTCGTAGAGCCATAAAAAGGAAACACTTTGGCTCATTTGAAAGCAGTGCCAGTGACACAGGAGATGGTTCTGATGTCTCCGACGAATGGGACTCCCAGTCATTATGGGAGCCAAGCCCAACTAGAAGATCTCCTTCTCCATTTTCCAGTGGTAAGAAGACATACATGTTTACCATGCGGTGCCTCTTGATGTTCAATGGGGGGGGGGGGGGGGGGGGGGGTCTGTGCCTCGGCTCGCAACACACACACACACACACACACACACAGACCGGCAACACACACAGACAGACAGACAGACAGACAGACAGAGTAACTAAGTACATTTACTCAAGTACTGCACTTACTACATCTCAGAGGCAAGTATTGTACTTTTTATTCCACTACATTATTTGAAAACTTTTGTTACTTTGTAGATTTTGATTAGTAGGCTATTACAAAACTACTTTTTCACACTACTGTGTGTGTGTGTGTGTGTGTGTGTGTGTGTGTGTGTGTGTGTGTGTGTGTGTGTGTGTGTGTGTGTGTGTGTGTGTGTGTGTGTGTGTGTGTGTGTACATCCCCTCTCAGCCCCATTGACTCTTCTGTTAGGGGATTATCTGGCACATGTATCTGTTATGAAAGAGAAATTGTATAATAATGAGTGAAACGGCTATAGTCCTTGGGAAACCATAAACCTACGTAGGCTTACATCTAAATGAGTTGCCATATTTACACTTCCTTACACATTGTAATTTCCTTCTGGGATGCATAGTAGCTGAGACTCCACAAGATATTCCTCTGGCCTCCCAGCCCCACCCGCCCTCCCATCGCCTGCAAGTCGCTAGGAAAGCGCCGTTCGCCCCCTGGAGATCAGGCTCACTGAGTCTGTCCCCCAGTTTAAATCCCTCCTTAAAACCCACTTCTATAGGTTAGCTTTTACTGCCCTCTTCCTCTTGATTGTAGTCTATCTCTGCTGGTCTTGCACCGGTATGACAGTGGTGTGCATCTCTGCATTGTTTTCTGCATTGTTTTTAATCTTTCTTTTGTTTTGTTTTGTTGTTTCCTTTGTAAAGCACTTTGTAATCCAGTTTTGAGAGGTGCTATATAAATAAAGTTTTATTGTTTTAATAATAAGGCTATCTCTGCATTTGATGTGTGTGTATATTGTAAGTCGCTCTGGATAAGAGTGTTTGCTAAATGCCTAAATTGATTTGATGTACATAATATTTACAGTATTTTATATTTTACTGGGATTTCAGATGCGGAGTTGGATGAGGAACGGCCAACGACTCCTCCTACCTTACCATTTGTTGGCAGTGAAAGTGGTAAGAACCTTTTCTGCATGTCACATTTACCACAGGAATAAAACATAGCAAAAACCCCACAGGGCAACTGTTATTGTCTTCTCTCATTCACTCCACCAGCCTGAGACATGCTGGGGGTGAGAATAATTGATTAGATTTTGTGTACATCATATTTACCAAACTATTTGATATTTTACTGTGATTTCAGACACACAGTTGAGGGAGGAACAGCCCACACAGTTGAGGGAGGAACAGCCCACACAGTCAAGGGAGGAACAGTCCACATCTTCTGCATTACCATCTGATGGCCATAAAGGAGGTAAGAACCCTTTCTGCTCATCACACTTACCACACGAATAAAAAAAAATGTAAAAAAAATATTTTATGGTAATTATGTATTTCTATAATTTACAGGTCGCCCTAAGTGGTGTGAAATGAACTGGCAGCCAAAGGACATTCCGTTCACTGCAGCTCCGGGTCCTCGCAATGGTGCTGCTGATCTTCAATCTGATCAACCGGTTGACTTTCTGGAGCTATTCATTACTGATGAGCTGCTTCAGAATATAGTTGTTCAGACTAACCTGTATGCAGAGCAGTTCATTCGAACTGTTGAACAAGGGAGTGTGCCATATTCTAGAACTCGTTCATGGAAACCTGTCACACTTGTAGAACTAAAAAACTTCCTAGGGCTGTTTTTTCTCACTGGTATCGTTCGTAAGCCTGAGATGGAGATGTTCTGGTCTACAGATGAAACATTAGCTACCCCCTTCTTCAACAAGACCATGGCTCGCAACAGGTTTCAGAATATATGGAAGTTTCTTCACTTCAGTGATAATGAATCAATCGATGCTAATGACAGGCTGTACAAAGTCCGCCCAGTGTTAGACTACTTACTGTCCAAATTCCGTGAAATGTTTCAACCAGACAAAAACATTAGCATTGATGAAGGTATGCTTCTGTGGCGTGGGTGCCTATCTTTCAGAGTGTACAATCCACAAAAACCTATCAAATATGGCATCAAATCATACATACTTTGTGACTCTGGCACAGGGTACTGTTTCAATATAAAGCCCTACTGTGGAAAACATGCTACTGTAGGAGAAACGGTTGTCTTTCTGCTCGATAAACTAGCAGGCCATGGCTATAGATTGTACATGGACAACTTCTACAATTCTGTATCAATGTGTTCACTTCTAATTGGTCTGCAAACCCATGTCTGTGGTACCCTAAGAAAAAATAGAGGAGACCCACCAGCCATTAGAGAGGTTACAAAATCTGACCTGGGAATTGGGGAAAGAATTATGCGTCACAATGACACGGCGATGGTCTTGGCATGGCGGGACAAACGAAGAATAGTGAGAATGGTTACAACACTCCACCAGAACGAGATGGAAGAAGTTCAGGTACAGCAGAAAGGCCACAGAGATAAAGTTCCACGACAGAAGCCAACTTGCATTGTTGCATACAATAAGTCAATGAATGGAGTTGATAGATTGGACCAAAACATAGCGTACTACCCCTGTGTCAGGAAGTCAGCTAAGTGGACAAAGAAATATGTAACCTATCTGTTTCAGATCAGTTTGTTCAATGCTTTTGTCATTTACAAGGCAAAGAACCCAGAGGGCAGCTGTAATTTGTTTGCCTCATTCATTCTAAGTGTAGTAAAGTCATGGACCAGCTTGAGACCTACTGGGGGTAAGGAAGCAAGCAAGTGCTTACTCCAAGGAAATGCTTATCCACCTCCACAATATTATAGGGCACCAACCCACGACCCTCAGAGCAGGCTGAATTTCGACGTTGCAGCCCATGTACTTGTTAAGCTCCCGCCCAGTGGCAAAAAGAAGTACCCAAGTAGGGTTTGCAGGGTCTGTTCCCGAAAGGGTGGGCGGAGCGAGACGAGGCTCTATTGTAAAAGCTGTATGGTCCCCTTACATGCTGGGGAATGTGACACACTGTACCACTCGAGGGTGAAATATTTTTGAATACATTTGTTGATTGTATGTTTTGTTTGTTTTTATTTCTTTAAAATAGCTAAAATTGCAGATCTACGAGCATCGTGTGGTTGTAGATTGGTTAGCTTTGCTACTTTTTCATGACACTGTTGTATGATGAAGTGGGCCATTCATTATTGAAATAAAAAAAAAGGTGACATAATAACAGAGATACAGGTTTTCTGCCCAAACAGTGACATAACGCTGTGTCCTGTAGGTGAGCGCTTGTATCCGCTGATCCAAGCCGTTCAGCTAGTGTTGGCTGGAAAGATCACAGGCATGCTGCTGGAGATCAACAACTCTGAGCTGCTACACACGGTGGAGTCCCCAGAGTCCCTCCATGCTAAGGCAAGATGATGATGTAGCATTTTAGTCATCAATGCTTGTCATTGTCTATATGACAGTGGTCCCCCAGGGGGTCCCCACATGATTGTTTTTTGGGGGGTGGGGTCCCCAGATGACAGTGAAGTGACAATTTTAAGGACTTTAAAGACCACTTTAATACCTCCCCCCAAACAAAATCAAAGACAAGGAAAAGACCATTACTGCACTGCATAACAAATAATCAAACTATACTATTAAAAGAAACATTTCAAATATGATTATTTTGGGGGGTCGCAGCCTGAATAAAGGTTGAGAACCACTCGTCCATCACTCCTTTGGCGATATATCATACATTTCCACACTATTGGCTTTGTTTTTTAGAGATGTTTTACACATTGAGAGATTGATTGATTGATTGATTGAATGAATACTTTATTACAGTTTGCAAACGGTACACAAAGTACAATTACGCAAGCCATGCTAAAAGGATTACACAAAAAGGGTAAAATGTCATTCTTGTTGGTTGTGGTGGTGTCAGGTTGTTTCCATTGTGGTAATTTGGCGGTACTTTGGCTATTCAAAAATAGCAGAATGATACACAATATTGTAGATCTTGTAGATGTATTTTTGAAAAAAATGTGCAAATATTTGAATACATATGTTTTTTTAAAATAAACGTTTGGGGGTCCCTGGAACAAAATATTTTGAGATGGGGGTCCGCAGCCAAATACATATCATGTTGGGGCTCCTTGACATGAAAAGGTTTGAGAATCACTGATATTGAAGCAACATAAGTGTTTCAGAAAACTGTTAGGATTTAGAAGACATTTGTAGAATGCCCCAGAAGCAAAGATTTGAGTTACAAATGTTTCCTTTAAAAATATATATTCAAAGATTTGCACTTACTGTATTTTCACTATAAAAAAGAAATGGCAGATCTACAAGCTCAAAACGTGGCACCGAGTGCCGCACTATGAGCTTGTGTATCTGCTATTTTTGAATATCCAAAGAAATTACAAGGTGCTGTAAAAAATGGACAGTCAGTAAATCTTGGACAAATACCCCAACACACCCTTCAGGGGTACAAATAACAGCGCCTTCGCCATATTTGGCGGCTGCCGATAGTAGAAGAGATTCCACAGAATTTTGCAAGCCGTTTAGCTGCTTTTTTGGCATCCCAAGTTGTTGGAAGCCTCTTACAACCAACCTATGTACATGTCCTATAGGCTGCCAAAGATAAACAAGTAGATTGCACCTATAGCCTAGCTCTGTGATGGTATGGAGGAGTGGCTGGTATTTATTGACTTTGGTCATAAAAGCTTCCTCTAAGCTAGAGTCAAAGGTGCAGGCCACTTCAAGAATGGAAACTGATCTGGAGCCTTCATTGACAACAACAACATCTGGTGTATTAGCAGAAGATTTCAGGATTTTCAGTACAGAGTTGAAACACGGAAGGTTTGACACAGGAATGTTTGTAAATTCTCACTGATGGTGTAAAATGTTTAGATATGTCCTTTGTTATGAGATCAACTATTCTGTTGTGCTATAGCAGACATTCAGAATGTGTGAGGCAGACACACACACACACACACACACATCACACTATACCTACAGTTGTAGCCAAGGCCAGTGATGATTTCAAGTAGTGGTTGGTATTTCACATACTTATCTTGGAATGCCTGGTCCATGTACAGGTCAAAGACACAGCCTACCTCTAGCATCAGCACCTCCTTATGGCTGGTGTCAACAAAAACAATGTCAGGTGTATTGGGGATGAGAGCAAAGATATCACAGGTAGACCCAAACCACTCTGGTAATACTCGCCTATGCTTATACAACACTGAACTAGCAGGCATGATGTTTCGGACTGCGTCGGACACAATATCAACGATGCGATCATGGCGGGCTATGTACAGCTGTTTGTATGCATGGCATCCATTTGTTATGTGTGCAATAGATTCTAGATGTTGTGAATCTTGATGGTTCAGACAGAATGGATTGTGAGTGTGAGGGTACCAGGTAGACAGATTGTATTTAGTGGGTAGTACTTGCAGTCTCGCTTTGATGGTAAATTTTAACACATCCTCACCAACAGCAGTGTTCTTAAAAACTGAGTGTGAAACTGAATGGTCAGCAAATTCTAGACATGCAAGTTTCCCCTGCATTCTAAGCCCACACCAGTGCTGCCTGATATCAGCCTGACTTGCATTTAGCAGGACTCTCCTCGCAGACTCTCTGGTCAGTTTGTTGGTTTCTCCCTGTTGCGTGGTGATGGTGGCCTCCACAGCTACACAAGGGTCTGTGACCAGTTCATCAGAGACAGGGACAGTGTGAGTGTTGTGTTTTGTCCATTTCGGCTGAACTCCAGACCGGTTGCAGAGGTCATTGAGGTCTGGCCAATCAGACCAGGCCCCAAAACCCTTGTCCTGTGAGTCCAGTTTCCCAGACTCTTTCCTCCTGAAGCCCAGGAAGTTGTTCTGGTCTGCAGTGGCCAGGGGGACTTTCCTCCTCCGTAGATCTAAAAGGAGAGAAGCCCTGGCCATTTCTCGAACCGTGACATCGTCATTATTCAACATGTGGAGCAGGTGGGCTAGTCTGGTGGCTGTATAGGTCCACTCCACATTGGGGACCCCCAGTCCACCTTGGTTGTCAAGGCTTGTTTAAAAGCCAATCTTAGCGTGGCAACGAGGCACATGTGCACCAAAAGCACCCAGTACATCTTAGATCCCTACTACATTAACGCTGGCAGTTACAACGGGTGCGATTGTTTGTTTTTTAGATAACACACACACACACACACACACACACACACACACACACACACACACACACACACACACACACACACACACACACACACACACACACACACACACACACACACACACACACAGTATACCACAATATAATAATACTGTTACAAGTAAAGGGCCTGTGTTCAAAATGTTATTTGAGTAACAGTACAGAACTATTGGCATCAAAATATACTTAAAGTACCAAAAGTAAAAGTATTAAAACGTTTGAAAATAGCAGATCTACAAGCTCACAACGTGCCACCATGTGACACATTGTGAGCTTGTAGATCGGCTATTTTCAAATAGCCTAGGTATAAAATAAGGCTAAAGTGGTTAATGTATGTTTTATAATAATAATGTATATCTGCAAAGTAACTACTAACTTAAGTTTTCCAATAATTGTAGTGGCATAAAAGTACAATATTTGCCTCTGAGATGTAGTACAGTAGAAGTAAAAGTACGGAAAATTGGAAATACTCCAGTTAAGTAAAAAATAATAACCTCAAAATTGTACTTAAGTACAGTACTTAGTTACTTTACACCACTGGTATTTACCCACACACTGTATTTACCCTGGGGTCTCGGGGGCTGTGCAGTGGTCCAGCGGGGGGGTGGGGGGGTACGGATGGTGCTGACAGCATTGTGGTTGTAGAACGATCGAGTCGGGGGCTGCAACAAACAAAGTGTTCACAGTTACCATGTCTAATCATGTAGCAGAGAACAGTACTAATAACATGTCTAATCATGTAGCAGAGAACAGTACTAATAATAATAATAACATTTATAATAATATATTTTAGGGTATAGAATTTGCCTCTGCATCAGGAAATTAGCTGGCGGCAATAAGTACTGATCTAGCAGCAAATTTTAAGAATTCTTAAAATCTCAAGGCATGTTGCAATGAGATGCCTTGTTATGACATTGCAGATCGTCTATTGGCTATTTTGGGAAATTGGCGAGAACAATATAAATAAAATGTATATAATGACATTCCCATGGTTGAAAGTGGTTAAAATCAAATCATTATATCAAATAATTAATTATATCAAATAATTCATAACTTTTTATAGTTATGAACACAACTGTGTGTCTTGGCACACCGTTTGGGGGCCACTGGCATAAAATTACAACACCATACTGCAGGGGAAAAAAGCATCTCTTTAGCAGTACTTGGCCTAACAACCGTTTTGAACACATTATGAGGCTCGTCTGGTTTGGTCCCTGCATCGCACTGGATTTGACGGCTAGATGGAACAATGTGTAGTTATGTTATGTTTTGTTAAAGTAGGCTACCTGAACCTCAGCATTCATACATGTGATGCCAGTTTTAATCATAAGGGTTGTGTACAGGGAAAAATGGAAGGGGCCTAGAATGGCCCCTTGGTGGACTAAACATGTGATAAGGACTTTATCATCTGGATTGGAGAATTATTGTCAATGGTGTCTATGCTGGGAATGTTGAATGGGAGGAGTAGGACTGAGGCTCTACGTCCTCCTGGTGAGGGCTCCTCACTGGCAGATGAGCCAGTAGGATACAACAGCAGAGGCAAGCAGAGGGAGGAATTTATTGGCATGACGACTACATTTAGAGAAAAAGGGGATGTAAAAAAAAAAGGGTAGCCAATCTACTTTTGATTGATTGAATACTTTATTAACCCATTAAGACCGGAAATAATCTGTCATTTTAAGTTTTTTTAAAATCTTGATCTACAAGCTCACAACGCGTCACATCGCGTGGCACATTGTGAGCTAAAGTATTATAAATGTAACTGTGTTGTTTTACATTCTTTTGCCTAATAAAACATTGAATCAATCGATCAATCAATGTACTTCGTTACTTTCCAGCACTGCTCACTTTACTAGGCTGGGATGGCTTAGAGCAGGGTTTTTCAACCAGTGGTCCAGGGACCACCAGTGGTCCTTGAGGGGGTTCCAGGGGGTCCCCAGCCAAATTAATAGTTAGGAACCAAATTAACCCTTATATGTCTGTAACTCTGAGAGTGTACAAATTTGTACACTCTCAGAGTTACATGAACACTGATGATGGTGATACAGTGTAGATTGGGACCCCAAATAAACCTAAATGGTTGAGTCCCTGGCATATCTTTTCAAATGGGGGTCTGTGGGCTAATATGTGTCAATTTGGGGGTCCTTGACGCGAAAAGGGTTGAAAACCACTGGCTTAGAGTACAGAGTACAGCACAGCAACTTGCGATAAGCCTCGTCTTCAAGATACTCAGGGATTAGCGCTCATGTACACATGTATCTGTCAAACTACTTTGCTGATGTTGTACGCCCAAAATTCAGCCCAAACATGAGGATGAATGCATTCTACTTTTCTGCCACCAACTTGTATTGAATACCACAATGGAAACAACCTGACACCACCACAACCAACAAGAATGACATTTTACCCTTTTTGTGTAATCCTTTTAGCATGGCTTGCGTAATTGTACTTGGTGTACCGTTTGCAAACTGTAATAAAGTATTCAATCAATCAATATCTTTAGACAATGTGTAAAACAACTCTAAAAAACAAAGCCATTAGTGTGGAAATGTATGATATATCGCCAAAGGAGTGATGGACGAGTGGTTCTCAACCTTTTCAGGCTGCGACCCCCCAAAATAATCATATTTGAACTGGGGTGGGGACCCTCAGTCAGCAGCTCAGAGTTGTTGATCTCCAGCAGCATGCCTGTGATCTTTCTGTGTAAACCTGTATCGCTGTTATTATTTCACCTTTCTTTATTTCAATAATGAATGCCCTACTTCATCATACAACAGTGTCATGAAAAAATAGCAAAGCTAACCAATCTACAACCACACGATGCTCGTAGATCTGCAATTTTAGCTATTTTAAAGAAATAAAAACAAACAAAACATACAATCAATAAATGTATTCAAAAATATTTCACCCTCGAGTGGTACAGTGTGTCACATTCCCCAGCATGTAAGGGGACCCTACAGCTTTTACATGTGAGCCTCGTCTCTCACCACCCCCCCCCCCCCCCTTTCGGGCGCAGACCCTGCATCGCCTCATTGGGCACTTCTTTTTGGCGCTGGGCGGGATCTTAACAAGTACATGGGCTGCAACGTCGAAATTCAGCCTGCTCTGAGGGTCGTGGGTTGGTGCCCTATAAGTTTGTGGAGGTGGATAAGCATTTGCTTGGAGTAAGCACTTGCTTGTGTTCAGGCTGATAATCAGGCTAGAATTGTAAGGGTTGTATTGAAGGAAGCCAGCGAACCACAATTTTTGAGGATAGGGTCAGGGCATTCCACACTTGGGCGGCAGTGCTGCAGATGGAGAATTTACCCATGTTTGTGCTGTGGGGGGGGGGGGGTTACCAGATCGTTGTTTACGCTCCCTCTAGTATTGTGGCTATGGGTGTCTCGAATTTTTTGGAGGCGTTTAGTCAGATATGCGGGTATTGAGAGCATTGAGGGCAAAGTCTCTTTGACTATTTTGAGGGCCATTTACATTTATCTTACTGAGGGAATGTTTGGTCACAAAAAGAACGGATTCTGTTTTACCAAGGTCAAGGCGTAGTGAGTGACAGTGACAACAAACAAAACATACTATCAATAAAACTATTCAGCATATTTCACCTTTGAGTGGTACAGTGTGTAACATTCCCCAGGATGCAAGGGGATCCTGCAGCTTTTACAATAGAGCCTCGTCTCGCTCCGCCCCCCCTTTCGGGCGCAGACCCTGCATCGCCTCATTGGGAACTTTCTTTTGTGGGAGGACGGGAGCTTAACAAGTACATGGTCTGCAATGTTGAAATTCAGCCTGCTCTGAGGGTCGTAGGTTGGTGTCCTAATATTGGGTGGAGGTGGATAAGCATTTGCTCGGAGTAAGCCCTTGCTTACTTCCTTAGCCCTAGTAGGTCTCAAGCTGGTCCATGACGTTACGACACTTAGAATGAATGAGACAAACAAATTACAGCTGCCCTCAGGGTTCTTTGCCTTGTAAATGACAAAAGCATTGAACAAACAGATCTGAAACAGATAGGTTGCATATTTATTTGTCCACTTAGTGGACCTCCTGACACAGGGGTAGTACGCTATGTTTTGGTCCAATCTATCAACTCCATTCATTGACTTATTGTATGCAACAATGCAAGTTGGCTTCTGTCGTGGAACTTTATCTCTGTGGCCTTTCTGCTGTACCTGAACTTCTTCCATCTCGTTCTGGTGGAGTGTTGAAACCATTCTCACTATTCTTCGTTTGTCCCGCCATGCCAAGACCATCACTGTGTCATTGTGACGCATAATTCTTTCCCCAATTCCCAGGTCAGATTTTGTAACCTCTTTAATGGCTGGTGGGTCTCCTCTATTTTTTCTTAGGGTACCACAGACATGGGTTTGCAGACCAATTAGAAGTGTACACATTGATACAGAATTGTAGAAGTTGTCCATGTACAATCTATAGCCATGGCCTGCTAGTTTATCGAGCAGAAAGACAACTGTGTCTCCTACGGTAGCATGTTTTCCACAGTAGGGCTTTATATTGAAACAGTACCCTGTGTCGGAGTCACAAAGTACGTATGATTTGATGCCATATTTGATAGGTTGTTGTGGATTGTACACTCTGAAAGCTAGGCACCCACGCCACAGAAGCATACCTTCATCAATGCTAATGTTTTTGTCTGGTTGAAACATTTCACGGAATTTGGACAGTAAGTAGTCTAACACTGGGCGGACTTTGTACAGCCTGTCATTAGCATCGATTGATTCATTATCACTGAAGTGAAGAAACTTCCATATATTCTGAAATCTGTTGCGAGACATGGTCTTGTTGAAGAAGGGGGTAGCTAATGTTTCATCTGTAGACCAGAACATCTCCATCGCAGGCTTACGAACGATACCAGTGAGAAAAAACAGCCCTAGGAAGTTTTTTAGTTCTACAACTGTGACAGGTTTCCATGAACGAGTTCTAGAATATGGCACACTCCCTTGTTCAAGAGTTCGAATGAACTGCTCTGCATACAGGTTAGTCTGAACAACTATATTCTGAAGCAGCTCATCAGTAATGAATAGCTCCAGAAAGTCAACCGGTTGATCAGATTGAAGGTCAGCAGCACCATTGCGAGGACCCGGAGCTGCAGTGAACGGAATGTCCTTTGGCTGCCAGTTCATTTCACACCACTTAGGAGGATCTGCAGCTGGAGGGCGACCTGTAAATTATAGAAATACATAATTACCATAAAATACATTTTGTATTTGTGTGGTAAGTGTGATGAACAGAAAAGGTTCTTACCTCCTTTACGGCCATCAGATGGTAATGTAGAAGATGTGGACTGTTCCTCCCTCGACTGTGTGTCCTCCCTCAGCTGTGTGTCTGAAATCACAGTAAAATATCAAATAGTTTGGTAAATATGATGTACACAAAATCTAATCAATTATTCTCACCCCCAGCATGTCTCAGGCTGGTGGTTCTTGTCTTTATGACACTTAGAATGAATGAGAGAAGACAGTTGCAGTTGCCCTGTGGGTTTTTAGCCGTTTTATTCCTGTGGTAAATGTGACATGCAGAAAAGGTTCTTACCACTTTCACGGCCAACAAATGGTAAGGTAGGAGGAGTCGTTGGCCGTTCCTCATCCAACTCCGCGTCTGCCTCATCCGACTGCGTGTCTGCCTCATCCAACTCCGCGTCTGCCTCATCCAACTCCGCATCTGAAATCCCAGTAAAATATAAAATACTGTAAATATTATGTACATCAAATCAATTTAGGCATTTAGCAAACAATGCAGAAATTCACACGTACACCACTGTCATACCGGTGCAAGACCAGCAGAGATAGACTAGAATCAAGAGGAAGAGGGCATTAAAAGCTAACCTATAGAAGTGGGTTTTAAGGAGGGATTTAAACTGGGGGACAGACTCAGTGAGCCTGATCTCCAGGCGGGCAAACGGCGCTTTCCTAGCGACTTGCAGACGAGGGGGGGCGGGTGGGGCTGGGGGGCCAGATGAATATCTTGTGGAGTCAGTTTTTGCACTGTATTTATTTCCCTTAGGATCAATTTTAAGACAGCATGGCATGTCCTACCATTTTTATGCGGATGACTCCCAAATATACTTTCCCATAAAGCGAAACAGCACTACCCCTGTGAGTCAGCTACTAAAATGTCTTGCTGATATTAAAGCCTGGATGTCCTTACATTTTTAAACTTAAATGAAAACAAAACAGAAATTATTATCTTTAGACCCAGTGCTGCAACAAATCCTTCCGATTTAGACCTGGGCCCTCTGGTACCTTATCTGAAACCCACTGTAACCAACTTAGGCGTAAAAATGGACAGCGACTTTTTAATGGACAAGCAAATAAACTCTGTTTTAAAATCAGCTTTCTTCCAACTTAGGATTTTATCAAAGGTTAAGCCTTTTTTATCGTTAGTTGATTTTGAAAAAGTTATTCATGCTTTTATCACCACCCGCCTTGACTACTGCAATGCACTTTATTTGGGGGTTAGCCAGAGTGGCCTCCACAGATTACAGCTGGTGCAAAATGCTGCTGCGCGCCTTCTGACAGGCACTAGAAGGCATGACCACATTACCCGTTCTCTCCACACTCCATTGGCTCCCTGTGCGTTTTAGGATTACTTCTAAGATTTTATTGTTTGTTTTTAAATCTCGTCATGGGTTAGCTCCATCATATATCTCTGACCTTCTCAAACCTTATGTCCCCACACGATCATTGAGATCAGCAGATACATTACTACTTGTGGTCCCTAGATCCAAATTCTCCGTAGCTGCCCCGAAGCTCTGGAATCAACTTCCCCTCTACATCAAACAGGCTCCCTCTCTTTCTGTTTTTAAAACACGTCTTAAAACACTTTTTTATTCTCAAGCTTTTAATCCGGAGTGAGTTTTAATTTAAGCTTGAGTTTTCCCCCTTTTTTATGCTATATTTTAACCCTTTCTGCTTATTTCTGTTTTTATTGCTGTATTATGACTGTGAGTTATTGTGATTACTGTGTTTTTATTGTTTGTTCACTTTTTGTGAAGCACTTTGGTCAACACTGTTGTTTTAAATGTGCTCTATAAATACATTGGATTGGAGTCTCAGCTACTATGCATCCCAGAAGGAAATTGTAATTTGTAAGGAAATGTAAATATGGCAACTCATTTAGATGATGTAGGCCTACGTAGGTTTATGGTTTCCCAAGGACTATAGCCGTTTCACTCATTATACAATTTCTCTTTCATAACAGATACATGTGCCAGATAATCCCCTACATTAGAAAACCAAGAGTAAAAAAAAAACATTTCAGTAGCCTATATAGTAGCCTTTTCATAAATGATATTTGTACTTAGGCTGTCGTGAAAGTTTATAATATTTAGAGAAATGGAAAGTTTCAAATACAAAAGTAGTAGAAGTAGTAGTAGTTGTGAATTAGCAAACTGGACATTTAGACTGAATGTTTCCTTTATCCTCATCTTGCGCTAATGCACGCAACTGTTTCGCCAGGTTTTATAATTGTTGCTTCTCATAAGTGTGCATTGCAGGGCTCTCTCCCCACCCGTCCCGTCCCCCCCCTGCAAGTCGCTTGGAAAACGCTGTTTGCCTCCAGGGCGAACGGCATTCCAAAGGGGGGGCTCTGAAGGCAAAGGCCATGCAACCTTTTGTATTTAACTGACCCTTTGGAATGTCCAGGAGTGCTTTGTTTGAGGATCTCAGATTACATGCTGGCACTTAGTGTCCGAGATATAGCCTGGCCTTACATGTAGTGAGTAGGATTTAACTGGCAGCCAATGGAGGGATGCTAAAATGGGTGTGATATGATCACTTTTTTTTGCACTATGCATCTACTGTAAATACATATGTTAGATCGTCATCATCAAATACATCACATGCATAGATACACATCATTTCATCTTATCAGTATTGTCCATGATGTTCCCCTGGTGGGAAAACCAGGAATGGAAAGTTGCTTGGATGGTCAGTGGAGTCAAAGGGGCAGAGAGGGGATGTCCCCACGCTACCATGAGCGGTAGCCCCCCATTTAGAACCTCTCCCTCCGCTATGTAGCTCCGAGGTGAGGTCCGACTCCTACGTGGCCCGGTGCCGTTTGAGCAGGACATTTTCGAATATTTTCCACTTTACATGTTTCTTACCCCTTTCTGCACATCGTATCCAAAAAGTAAAGGTTTTCTGAAATGCTCTCAGATGTTTTAACTTCTAGCGCAATAAAATCTATCCAACAAGTTGAAAAAAACGTTTAAATAGCTTCTCTCTTCTTCTCCATAATATTATGCATTAGAAGATGCAATTCAACTCGGTAATGTCGCCTCTGCAAGTGCAACTTCCGGGTATGTCTCAAGGAAATTAGAAAAGAAGGAATGGACGGCCTAGGGGGCGGGCAGACTCCATTGCTTGCATGGCAGATGCCATTGACGCGCATGGGAGCCAAAACTGGAACAGGAGTTTGGTGAAATAAAATGTCCCCCGGCCACCATGGGGACCCCGGTGGACCCCCGGCCACCATGGGGACCCCCGGCCGCCACGGGGACCCCCGTGGACCCCCGGCCACCATGGGGACCCCCGTGGACCCCCGGCCACCACGGGGACCCCCGTGGACATATATTGTATAATTATGTATTCAATTGTGTTTCATAAACATACATGTTATTGTGCATCAATACTAAGCTATTAAAAATAATAGACAGATTAATATATTCATGCTTTTATTTTAAACATACATGTACAGGGTACAGTGAGTAGGGTGGCCGCACTGCCATTTATAAACATACCTTATTAACTGAGAACAACAATCTGTCAATTGCACAATAATCATGTATACAAGCTATTCAAAATGGACAGAATCATAGAGATCATCATTTATTTAATATATAAATGTGGGAAATGTTTTAAATATATATGAAAACAAATGGACATTTAAAAAAAAAGTATCGCGTACTTTGTGCTCTTTAGATAGCTCAATAAACGTATACAGTGGACACATGATCAAAAAGCAACACAGCAGAAAACAATGTGTGATATGTCTTCTTTTGTTTTCCAGAAGCAATTTACTTTACAAAGGTCTCAGTCATTCAGAAATATATTTTGTTCATGAGCTGATCCACTGGGCTCTCATTAACTCCAATGCATTCCACTGAACTCACGGCTGCAGTCTGGCTCCCATGGTGCGACGAATCTGCCGGCTGGAATTGCATGATAGCGAAAATGACGTAGATCAGTGGTTCTCAAACTTTTTCATGTCAAGGACCCCCAAATTGACACTTATTAGCCCGCGGACCCCCATTTCAAAAGATATGCCAGGGACCCCCATATGAGAAGATTTTTACGGCTCTAGCAGTGATTCTAATCCATTTTAATTTCAAGGACCCCCAGTTTGACATGCATTAGGCTACGGACCCCCATTTAATGGCATTTATACCTCTGGGACCCCAATTCATATTGTAAAGATCAATGTTAATTTAACTCTGAGTGTACAAATGGTTCCATTTGTACACTCTCAGAGTTACAGACCCATAAGGGTCCATTTGGTTCCTGTCCATCATTTAGCTGGGTACCCCCTGGAACCCCCTCAAGTACCCCTGGGGATCCCCGGACTCCACTTTGAGAACCATGGACGTAGATGACCCTACCTTCTTTACATATACCTTGGTATGTCTTAAACACATGTAACCGGCTGAGGAGAGAAGCTATTTAAACGCTTTTTTTCAACTCGTTGGATAGATTTTATTGCGCGCTAGAAGTTAAAACATCTGAAAGCATTTCAGAAAACCTTTACTTTTTGGATACGATGTGCAGAAAGGGGTAAGAAACATGTAAAGTGGAAAATATTCGAAAATGTCCTGCTCAAACGGCACTGACAAAGGTGGAACCTCATCTCGGAGCTAAACGAGGGAGAGGTTCAGATTGGGGCTACCATGAGCGTCTGTGTGCGTGTGCGCGCGCGTGTGTGTGCACGTGCAGTGGTGGAAAAAGTAGTTCATGCATTAATGTTTAATAGCCTACTACTAATCAAAATCTACAAAGTAGCAAAAGTTTTCAAATAATGTAGTGGAATAAAAAGTACAATACTTGCCTCTGAGATGTAGTAAGTGCAGTACTTGAGTAAATGTACTTTGTTACTCTGTCTGTCTGTCTGTCTGTCTGTCTGTCTGTCTGTCTGTGTGTGTTGCGAACCGAGGCACAGACCCCCCCCCCCCCCCCATTGAACATCAAGAGGCACTGCATGGTAAACATGCATGTCTTCTTACCACTGGAAAATGGAGAAGGAGATCTTCTAGTTGGGCTTGGCTCCCATAATGACTGGGAGTCCCATTCGTCGGAGACATCAGAACCATCTCCTGTGTCACTGGCACTGCTTTCAAATGAGCCAAAGTGTTTCCTTTTTATGGCTCTACGAGGACGGACCCCCTGGGCGTCGTTTTCAGCAGCAGCAGGTACAACAGGTACCTTTTCAGGTTCGCTCTGTGTGTGACCGTCGTCATCGCGACCATCGCTCGGCAACGTGTGCGCGTGTTCGTCCTCATCGTCCCCTTCGGAATCCGTCTCGTCGTCTCTGCAAACTAAGTTCATCACCTCGTCATCAAGTGTAGTAAAGTACGCTGGCGGAACGGACCCTTCTTTTCGCGAGAGGCGGATCACGTTACCGTCCTCCGGACCAGTGGGGTCTATGGTATGATTCCCCTGCATGGTGTCCACATGCAGTGGCAACAACGACAAAACCACTTGAATTCACCTCTTCTTGTTGGGGAACAAACTAATATAGAAGAGTGTCGGAATTAAAGAAAACGGCTTGTTTTCTCCTTTAATCTTGCAAAACAAAAAAAACTAGTAAACAAACCCCCTTCCTACTTTTTGATAGCGTCGTCCCCCTTCCCAGCCTATCTGCGTTCTGCGAAGAGAACAGGGAAGAGTAGAGCCTGCTTTTTTGAGCGCAAAAGGAATAATAATAGATTGTATTGGTTGTTTCAGCTGTGGGCGGGCTTGCTCCTGATTGGTTACTGCCCTGTCAATCTTTTCCCCTGTGTTTACTTCAAAATAAACATTCCCCACTTCCTTGTCTTTAATACTCTTTTGCAGGTCACATAGCAACTTATTGTGATCTTGTATTTTTTCTTACTTTCAATTAGTTAATTAATAAAAAAAAAATATATAATAAATACATAATTGTAATAAATGTAAAAAAAATAAACAGGATGCACATAAACGTGTCTGCGGAAACACTGGGCTTTCAACATTTTTTATATAACATAATGGCCTAATGATTATTGTGTTTTTAAAAATCACATTTCTATGTCCTCCCACCTAATTACGGCATCTCTTACCTTACCCAGTTTGTACAACAGACAACAAAGCCTCCCATTATGAAGAGAAGCCATATCAATTGATACAATTTATAGAAAATGAATAATCATATTCATATTATGCCTTATCTATTAGGCCATGGGCAATGTTACTCAGCTATTTTCACAATGTTTGCCTCTTTCTTATATTATTTGACAATTTGGCCAATGTTTTACCAGCTTTTATAGTATAGTTTGTTGATTACTTTTGATGCAGTCTTGTGTCTTTTTTCTAGGTATTAGTCTTAAAGGTCTTAAAAGTCACTTCACTGTCATCTGGGGACCCCCCAAAATCATGTGGGGAGTGGACCCCCATCTTTGGTCCCAACCCACAGGTTGAGAACCACTGGTCTATTGTACATCCTGAATGTCCTGTTGCGCCGGTCATACCAGATGCAATCTGGAAACCCATCGGCAAACATTTGCCTCTGGGGGGAACCGCCCAATTCCGTGCACAGACCAGATGTCGGCCCATTTATTCGCTCTCCTTCAGCCCTCCTCTTCCGGTGGTGCTCCTTTGTTTAAATTCCTATTAAGGTGCCAAAACCGTATATATACTTCTTTTCAATTACAACTGTTGAGTGCCAAAACCGTATATATACTGTTTTTGAAAAAAAAAAATGATTTTTTTTTTCTACTTTTTTCCTCCATAGCAACAGGAGATATAATTTTTCGAAGATTTAGACTCCCATCCACTTCCTGGTTAACTTATGACTTCAAAAGCCTGTATCTCAGCTCCTGTGAACTATGGAACGGTTTTCCGAATGTTTTTAATTTTTCCCCCCCGATTGTACGAGACCTCTATATAATGAATGGATGCTTTTTTTTCACATGGATTTGCTCGTCGTGGATTCTAGAGCTTTAAACAGTAAAGCGCAGTCAATGGGGAGAATGCTGGCACCCAACGTAAGTTGTTATGAAAAAATGCTGGCACCCCATGTGTTAACAACTCTACACTTTGTAATGAGAGTTGCCGACAGATTCAGCTGCGGAGCTCTGAATCTGTCTTGAGAGATTATACCAGATGTGACGTCAGATAATTTCATGTCCACATGTACTTATGTCACTATACAAGTTGTCGATACAATACCTCACCAGATGGAATGAACTTCAACTTTATCTCCACATCACAGGTTTACACGGGTGAGAAGTGGGCGAAATTCTTTGTGGTACAAGCTCCATTATTTGCAGTTTAAGAACGGGGAAAAGAATAGATATAGAAAGAAAAATAAGTTTAACAGGTCTGATATGTCAAATATCCCTAATAGGCTATGAGTAAACTATATGGTGCAAGAAATGAATCCAGCACATTGTTAGTGTTTGGTAGTGAGTTGAGACCTTTGTGTATGATGATAAATGAGACAAGACAGGTTGAATGAACTTAAATTCCAAACGTTTATCTTCTCAAAACAAACAAAAAAAAGTTTTCCAAAACACACACCACTGCTACAACAAAACGTATTATTACTCATTAATTCAATGGCTAATTATCACAAAAAGTGCCATATAATCTTTTTTTTCGTTCCTTTTTTCAAAGTTTTACTCTTTTTTTGGTAATTTTCTCTTTTTCCTCCTTCAGAAATCTGATCATGATTCCTGGATGATGAGTCCTGTAAGAAGAATCAATGGTTAAGCCTTTTTGTTGTGTATGTACCGTACTGTTGTTTTATGTATATACAGTATGGTATAACCATGCATTAAAGCAAAATATTAACATTTTGTCCTAAAATGCAATTTGTTAACAGTGTGAGAGGATCCCCTCACACATTAGCGCTGTGTTTCATAAACAAGCAAAATATGTAAAATAATGATGTTTTGGTAGCCATACAGCCAGCCGGGTGAGGAAATTGCAGCTTGAGGCTTTAATCTTTGCTTTTACGAAATATCTGAGATCATTAGGGTTTTCCGGAAGATTGAACATGTATTCTATCACTAGTTTGACCACTTCAAATACTCTTTCATCTTAAAATAACTAATAATCAAAAATAGGCAATCTACAAGCTTGTATGTTGCCTATTTCCGGTGAGTGACAAGCTTCCATAGAAGCTGACTATATGGAATCCAAATGACTGGACTCAGTCATGGCGACTGATAACTTTAATCCATGTATAACACAAAGTTAGGAAATGTGTGTTCGGTAGATTATGTCCCTGTTAAACAATGCTTCTTGACAATAACTTTTCTACCCTTGGGAAGTCTGTTTATTTCCCTTACCAATTGTGGCCCATTTGTAAGGAACATAGTATGTGGGTTGTGCCCATGAAAAATGTGCCAAATATTCACTAATCCAAACAAGCTTTTTCTGCTGTTTCTATTGACTCGTTTGGTGGATTGGATGATTGATTTGAAATCTAAAAAGGTATAAAAGTTATTGCCAAGAAGCAAGCACTCTATCTCTTTGAAACAGTGCACGCTTTTGCTAAAAGCCAAGATACTTTTCCATTTTCTTAAAACTACTGAGTACTGGAATGTAAATCCTTTCACATTAAAGACAAAAGTAAAAGAAGGACTTAACTATTGAAAATCATTCTCAGTTTCACCTGTAAACGATGAGCTGTTTAATAATAATAATGCTGATTAAGATCTCATCCTCCATTTAGGGCTAACCTGAAGGGGTTCTTTACTTCTTAGGAGAGTCATCTTTAGCCTGGTGGGCCTGCAGCACAGCAACCGCTTCCTCCAGCTGAAAACCAAACATCAGTCACAACCTCACCAGCACAACCAACCCCTCCAGTACAGTAACACAAAGTGTTATGTTCTAAATAACATGGGTTACACTGTGATTAGGTATGGGACGATAATCGTTATCGTTTATCGTGTTAAAAAAACGCTCACAATGATCTCGTATCGCAGAGATTTAAATGTATCGTGAAATTGTCCTCCGTCATACACTAGGATGAAATAGCTTTAGTTGAGCCTCTAATTCAGCACCACTTAAACCCTCTATACGTGATAAAACGGACCTGTAAAGAGCGCATTTGGTACGCTCTTATTTCACTCTAAACAAATCTATTCGCCAAAAATAAATCTACAAGCTCGCAACACATTGTGAGCTTGTAGATATGCTATGTTTGGTGAACGTTCCCTTAGAATAGGGATGCTGGGGGTTCAAGTGGTTAACAAAAGTGGCATTTTAAGTTTTAAGCAGAATTCGTTAATCACAATTATTTTTGCCACAATAAACGTAACATTTTCATATCATCCCAACCCTGACTGTGATACAGGTTTTGCTGTGTGTTGCTATATAGTGGTTAAGGTTAACTTTAGACTGTGTGTTTAATATGGGATACCCAAAGGGGAGATGGAAATGCTGAAGTCACACGCAGAGATAAGGAAGTTGTTATCTGTGACATGAGACTGAAGTAAGGGCAGTGCATGTTCTGACATTGGAACGTGTGTACGTACACGTGACTGACATGTCAGTCTTTTCACACAACAGAAAGGAACACTGGGCATTTAACAAAGTGCTATGACACTATATCAATATATCCACCAATACTGTGTATCCACTCTGGTGTGAAATCCTTTTCCAGAAAATCTTGAACCACTTTTCTACTTTTCTGCCACCAAAATGTATTGAATACCGCAATGGAAACAACCTGACACCACCACAACCAACAAGAATGACATTTTACCCTTTTTGTGGCATGGATTGCATAATTGCACTTGCTGTACTGTTTGCAAACTGTTAATGTATTCAATCAATCAATCTCTTTAGACAATGTGTAAACAAGCAAACAAAAATAGAGCCATTAGTGTGGAAATGTATGATATATGGCCAAAGGTGTGATGTGTGGTTCTCAACCCTTTCAGGCCGCGACCCCCCAAAAACTGGGGACCCCCCAAAATAATCATATTTGAACTGGGGACCCCCCCAAAATAATCACATTTGAACTGGAGAACCCCACCCTGACAAGCACTTAGAATGTAGGAGTTGAGGCATTACATTTAGTTTGACTCGATTCCACAGATGAAAATTGTGAAAAAAGCAGATCTACAATTAATTGCATCTTTCTTATATTATTTGACAATTTTAAGATGGCCTTAAAAGTCCTTAAATTGTCACTGTCATCTGGGGACCCCCCCCCCCCAAAAAAAAATCATCCCGACCCACAGGTTGAGAACCACTGTCAGATAGACAATGACAAGCATTGATGACTAAAATGCTACATCATCATCTTGCCTTAGCATGAAGGGACTCTGGGGACTCCAGCATGTGCAGCAGCTCAGAGTTGTCGATCTCCAGCAGCATGCCTGTGATCTTTCCAGCCAACACTGGCTGAACGGCTTGGATCAGCGGATACAAGCGCTCACCTACAGGACACAGTAGCATTAAGTCACTGTCAGGGCAGGAAACCTTGTATCTTTGTAATTATTTCACCTTTTTTTATTTCATTAACCCATTCAATCCGGTAAAGTTTTTTTTTCTTTGTCCCATTTCCTGAAAAGTAACGGTTTCGGACATGCAAGCTTTCTGCCAGACAGTGGCGATAAGAAAGAGGGTCATTATAACAATACATAACAGAACTGAGCGGATCACATGGCTGCAATGGAGCAGTGTTGATTTCGTCGACTAAAACTATGACGAAAAATGTTCGTCGACTACCTTTTTTCACTGACGAAAACTAACCAAAAACTAAATAAAAACTAAGCTATGATGACTAAAACTAAGACTAAAGATATTGCCAATTTCATCAACAAATAAAAACTAGACTAAACATTTGTGAGCTCTGAAAATAGCCGATCTACAAGCTCACAGCGCTGTTGTGAGCTTGTAGATCGGCTATTAGATCGGCTATTTTCAGCATGCAGCCAAGTGTAAAATCAGCCATTACGACGCCATCAAGGCACCGCCAAAATACATTTTAGTCAACTAAATCAACTGTAGATTTAGCTGACTATAATCTTATGATATCTAGTCGACTAAAACTAGACAAAAACTAAACATTTCAGATGACTAAAACTAAATGGAATGCTGCTACACACCCAGCAGTTGTTTCTGGTCCATGTGCGGCGCGGCAGCCAGCATGGAGGCAGTGAGAGGCTCATGGCCTCGAACGTGGACCGCTGGTCCCACCATCACTGGTGGGGGAGGAAGAACCTTTACAACACAAACACACAAGATAAACCATCACTGGTGGGGGAGGAAAAACCTTTACAACACAAACACACAAGATAAAACTGATGACAAAGCACACAGCCAAGTGATATTCATGAATATGGCCATGGGCCATTTTTTTTTTTGTTAAAAAGGTTAAAGGCATTGTAGGGAACATTAAGCCTAAATTTAAAAAATATTTATATATATATTTTTAGCATTTTTTCCCCTCTATCAGCCACTATATAATGATGCTGGGGTGTTTTGAAACACAGTACTCTTTCTGAAAACCCTATTTTCCCTCATTGTTATTGTTTGTGCAGTTCGTTTCCCGGCCACCAGGGGGTGATGCCTCCATAGACTTCCATAGACTTCCTTACGTACCGGACAAATATAACAACAACAACAACAATAGGGAAAATAGGGTTTTCAGAAAGAGGCCTGTGTTTCAGTGCAGGAAAACACCCCAGCATCATTATATAGTGGCTGATAGAGGGGAAAAAATGCAAAAAATATATATATAAATATTTCTTAAATTTAGGCTTAATGTTCCCTACAATGCCTTTAAAGTACTATATTGTGATAGTAATCATTGTTACAGAGCGTTTGTTCGGTCACAGGGGTCTCTCCAGCTCTTTAGTAAACAGAATATAATACATCTTTAGGTAGGTGACAACATTTAAGCCAATCAGGAGAGAGCACTGAAAATGCATTTTTTGTTTAATAAAGAGCTGGAGAGACATGGGAGACTCCTTATACTGAACACTCTATAGCAATGAGTACTATCAGAATATAGAGCTATTTAACACTTATTTTAACCAAAGTAAATCACTTACCCTACCTTTAAGTACAGTACTCAAGCCCAATTTAGGCATTTAGCAGACACTCTTTATCCAGAGCGACTTACAGTAAGCAAGGTGAACACATACATAGAATGCATAGAGACAGTATAGTGCCTCAGTAATCTAGGATCATAGATAAACCAAGAAGTCTAAACAATATCATATCAAAAAAGAATTAAAGAAACTATGGGATGCCAGGTAAACAATGAACCTAGCATCTGTCTAAGTCAGGGGTCTTCAACAGGGGTTCTGGGACCCCCAGGGGGTCCTCAAGGTTACTACAGGGGGGCCGCCAAATCTTTGCGTGATATGATATTCATTTTTACACGAACCACTTGAACCCTAAGCATCCCTTTTCAGAGGAGAACCTTAGCCAAAAATAACAGATCTACAAGCTCGCAACGCCTCGCTCTGCGTGGCGCCGTGAGCTTGTAGATTGGCTATTTTTGGCAAAGAGGTATGGTGTAGAGGGGGGAAAAAAAGTTTAATCTACAACACAATTTTAAAGTGGGGATTCCTGCTAGCCTGGTTCCAAACCATAGACCCCGCCCACTCTCTGAGTAGACTGCCTCTTGGTCTGGTGTTGAAATGTGAGCCTAGGATATCTTCGATACCCTCCAGTACCGTCCAATGAGAGTCGAAGGTGGGGGTGGGTCTAACGACAAGCCAATCAGCGAGTATCTGCTAAAACGAGCTGTGCAATGACGTCAGATGTAGGCGGATCCGTGGATCTCTTGTGATTGGTTTAGGGAAATTCAAATCCCCTCTGCCTTGCAATAGCCCACACTGCAGCCAATTTTAGACTGAAGCTCCACGCAGCTTCAGGCTAGATCCCTGCTTCATCTCCCTCTCTCGGCTAGGGGGTCCTTGCCTTGAAAAACGTTGAAGACCCCTGGTCTAAGTAAATGTACTTAGTTATGCTATCCACCACTGTGTGTACCAGTGTTGATTTTGTCGACTAAAACTATGACGAAAATCTTTCGGCGACTACCTTTTTTCACTGACGAAAACTAAATAAAAACGTAATAAAAACTAAGCTATGATGATTAAAACTAAATATAGACTAAAATGTTAGAGAGGGACGAGTGGAGAAGAGATCCGGTAGAACTAACTAACTGAGTAATTTTATGCTTGGTTGCGCTCTGGTGTTGCACTCTGAAAATAGCAGATCTACAAGCTCACAACGCATTGTGAGCTTGTATAAAATCCAAGTATAAAATCAGTCATTACGACGCCATCAAGGCACCGCCAAAATACATTTTAGTCGACTAAATCAACTGTAGATTTAGTCGACTATAATCTTATGATATTTAGTCGACTAAAACTAGACTAACAGTGAAACATTTCAGGTGACTAAAATGTGACTAAAACTAAAAGGAATTTGATTCAAAAGACTATGACTAAAACTGAATCAAAATTTGCAGTCAAAATCAACACTAGTGTGTGCTGTACCTGCTGTCTGGGCATGGGAATGGGAGTAGGGATAGGAATAGTAATGATCTGGTGAGCGTTCCTGGGTCCAGGAGGGTACTTGTACTGGTTGCCTCGGACCATGCCCTGCATGTCGGTGCGGCTCCCTGCCGTCTGAGTACCGATGTTGTCTGGACCAAAGAGAGCGAGAGAGAGAGAGAGACACTAGGGCAACTGAAGCCTTCGGTTTAACCCATTCAAACCGGGAACGCATCTACAAATGTCTTCTAAATCCTAACAGATTTCTGAAAAACGTATGCTGCTAAATATCAGTGGTGCTCTAACTGTTTCATAATTTTCAAAGGACCCCCAACATTACATGCATTTGGCCACGGACCGCCATCTCAAAATATTTTGTTCCAGGGACCCCCCCCCCCCCCCCCCCCCCGAAGCAAAGATTTGAGTTACAAACGTTCCCTTGAAAAAATATATATTCAAAGATTTGCCCAAATATTCACGATTTTTCAAAAGAAAATACTGATCTACAAGCTCATAGCACGGCACCAAGTGCTGCGCTATGAACTTGTATATCTGTTATTTTTGAATAGCCAAAGTATAAAATAATGGTTACAGCTACTATCTAAAATGACACAGATGCGTTGCTGTATTGAATGGGTTAAGTGTTGAAATGTGCGAGCTGATTAACTTTTTGCTTTTCTAAGACAATCGCTATAGGCCGTATTTTTGTGTTGATTTATTTACATAGGAGAGTGAATGTAACCGGGGGAGTTGTCATTATGCGGTGGAGGAACTATCCGGTCATCTCTACCAGTGCCTCTCAACCTGTGGGTCGGGACGGGGGGTCCCCACATGATTTTGGGGGGGACCCCCAGATGACAGTAAAGTGACAATTTATCTTTTTAATACCCCCCAAAAAATCTAAAGTAATCAACAAACTATACTATAACAAACAAACATTGGCCAAATTGTCAATTAATATAAGAAAGAGGCAAAACTTGTGATATAATAATATAATATATAGATGATAATATCTAATATATAATAATATAATGATATAATAATAGTCAATCTACAAACTCGTAGATTGGCTATTTTCAGAATATTTATCTGTGGAACATAGTCAGACTAAATGTAATGCTTCAACTCCTATAATTCCAAGTGCTTGTCAGGGTGGGTGTGTCCCCGGTTCAAATATGATTATTTTGGGGGGTCCCCAGTTCAAATATGATTATTTTGGGGGGTCCCCCAGTTCAAATATGATTATTTTGGGGGGTCCCCAGTTCAAATATGATTATGGGGTCCCCAGTTCAAAAATGATTATTTTGGGGGGTCCCCAGTTCAAAAATGATTCTTTTGGGGGGTCCCCAGATCAAATATGATTCTTTTGGGGGGGCCGCGGCCTGAAAAGGTTGAGAACCACTGCTCTATACCAGTGGTCTTATTTCCCGTTCTTCACATGGCCACACGGCGGCGGCGCTGCTGCTGCTGCGGTGTCTTACTTGTCCTCTGTGTGTAGTTGGCGATGCGTGGGGCCTGGGTGGACGCCTGTCTGACCGTGGCGATGGGAGTGGACGCACGGCGGGGGAAAGCACTGCCCACATACTGGGCGGGGTACGGGCCTACAACAACAAGAGACACAGTGTCAGCATGGAGTACATTATTATCTCCTCTCTGTTCTACAGCATCTCTGTCAGGGAGAAACCTTGTAGCTCCATGTTTAACCCATTAAGACCAGGGAACGCATCTGTGTCATTTTAGATTTTAACCACTTTAACCATTATTTTATACTTTGGCTATTCAAAAATAGCAGAATGATACACAATATTGTAGATCTTGTAGATCTATTTTTGAAAAATCTTGAAAATCTCTGTGCAAATCTTGAATATATATATATTTTAAAGCAAACATTTGGGGGTCCCTGGAACAAAATATTTTGAGTTGGGGGTCCGCAGCCAAATACATATCATTTTGGGGGTCCTTGACATGAAAAAGTTTGAGAACCACTAATATTATAGCAACATAAATGTTTCAGGAAAATGTTAGGATTTAGAAGAATTTGTAGAATCCCCAGAAGCAAAGATTTGAGTTACGAATGTCTGCTTTAAAAACATATATTCAAAGATGTGCACATATTTTCACTATAAAAAATAAATAGCAGATCTACAAGCTCAATGCGTGGCACTGAGTGCCGCACTATGAGCTTGTATATCTGCTATTTTTGAATAGCCAAAGAAATCTAAAAAATACACAGATTCTTTCCCGGTCTAAATGATCTTTTTATGTTTTTTTCTCATGAAATAATGCCCCGTTTCATACTCAGACACCAGGCTGAAAGTGGTTAAGTGTGTCCGTGGGCTTCGTAAATATTGAATCAATGAAAAGTATTAACAAGAGCTTGTGTTGTGATTAAATACATTACATTGGATTCATTGGAACACATGGTTCTTTTTTCTACATTTCCTGAAAAGCAGTGGTTTTGGACATGCAAGGTACCTCACTGACAGCGACCATATGCTCAAGCAAGCATGTCTACATAACTGCGCACATGCACAAACGCACACACACACACACACACACACACACACACACACACACACACACACACACACACACACACACACACACACACACACACACACACACACACACACACACACACACACACACACACACACACACACACACACACACAATTTATTTATGTCCACATAAAGGAGAAGGGTTACATTCACAAAATCATGGCATGTTTTCATGATACAATAGCATATATGGCCATATATGGTATATGGTGACTGCCAATTATAGCAGAGATAGCACAATACTTTGCCAGTCTTTTTGAGCATCCTAAGTTGTTGAAACCCTCTAACAACTAGTCTGTGGGTATAATGTCCCAGGCTGCCGAATATAAAAACAAATAGTCTGCACCTATAGCCCAGCTTTGAGATGGTATGTAGGAGTGGTTGGTATTTAATGACCGTGGTCATAAAGGCCTCCTCTAGGCTAAGGTCAAAGGTGCATGCTATCTCTAACACACACACACACACACACACACACACACACTAGCAATACCACAATGTAGAAAAACTCTGTTACAAGTAAAAAACCTGTGTTCAAAATGTTACTCGAGTAAAAGTACAGAAGTATTGGCATCAAAATATACTTAAACGTACCAAAAGTAATACAATGTTTGAAAATAGCAGATCTACAAGCTCACAACGCGTCGCATGGCGACGCGTTGTGAGCTTGTAGATCTGCGATTTTACTTTACACCACTGGTATTTACCCACACACTGTATTTACCCTGGGGTCTCGGGGGCTGTGCAGTGGTCCAGCGGGGTGGTGGGGGGGTACGGATGGTGCTGACAGCATTGTGGTTGTAGAACGATCGAGTCGGCGGCTGAAACAAACAAAGAGTTTACATTTCACATAACATGTTTATATATACAATATATTTTGGGGTATAGAATTTACTAAGTATATTATTATTAAATACTATATCAAATACCATACTATAAAATCTTCATGTCAAAGACCCCAAAATTATATGTATTTGGTCGCGGACCCCCATCTCAAAATCTTTTGTAATAGGGATCCCCAGAAGCAAAGATTTGAGTCAAAAATGTTCCCTTTAAAAAAAGAAAGATTCTAATATTTGCACAAATTTTCACGGTTTAAAAAAATAAAAGCAGATCTACAAGCTCATAGCGCTGCACTCTGTGCCGCGCTATGAGCTTGTAGATCTGGCGGAGGGGAGGGGGCTCACAGCGCATGGAGGGGGGTCTTTACCTGTGGCACGGTGGACATGAAGTATCCGGCCTGTTGGTAGGAGTCCATCATGGGGCCGGGCATGGCCCTCACGGTGGCCAGTCTCTGCATGTACTTGTTGGTGAGGATGGCCTTGCGCTCCTCCTTCCTCTGGGCCAGGGCCACGTACAGCGGCTTGGTGGCCACGATGCGGCCGTTCATCTCCGTCACCGCTTTGGTGGCCTCCTCGGGCGACGAGAAGCACACGAATCCAAAGCCTTTGCTGTGGCCGCCGTCAGTCATGACCTGTGCAGGATACAGTGGTGGAAGAAGTACTCAGATATTTTTTTTTACTTAAGTAAAAGTAGCAATACCGCAATATAAAAATACTCTGTTACGAGTAAAAGGTCTGTGTTCAAAATGTTACTTGAGTATTGGCATCAAAATGTACTTAAAATACCAAAAGTAAAAGTACTAAAATATTTGAAAATAGCAGATCTACAAGCTCACAACGCGTTGTGAGCTTGTAGATCAGCTATTTTCAAATAGCCTATGTATAGCCTATGTAGGGCTGAAGTGTTTAATGCATGTTTTATAATATAATCATTTACATGTGCAAAGTAACTAAAGTTTTCAAATAATTGTGGTGGAGTGAAAGTACAATATTTTCCTCTGAGATGTATTGGAGTAGAAAAGTATTGAAAATTGGAAATACTCCAGTAAAATAGAAAATACTTAGTTACGTTACACCACTGCCTACAGTAAAGCGAAAGACAGACTCCCATTGGACAGTGCACTTGCTGCTTCCCTACCTCAATGGTTCTTTTATGTATTCCCAAAGTGTGCTAATCATTCTCCTGCCTTATGACTTTGTTTGCACTTGATCTATTTGTCTCAGCCAGGAGACTATGGTTTCGTTCTCGTCCTTCCGTGTGTCCACCAAGCTAACATTGGTCAAGCTTCACGTGACACGTGACAATATGTTGAAAGGGTGTGCTTTGATTGGCTAGCGAGACGCATGATGAAATAGAGACCTATAAATAGGTGTGTCACTTCAAAAGATCATTTATATCTTTTGAAGTGAGGTAAGACAGGATTAATCAGGAACAGTACTGGCGGAGACCTGTGCTCCGAGGAGCACATTTTCTAGTTGTCTCCGCCAGGAGAGTTTGTTTTCACTTTCCGTCAGCCAAGCAAACATTGGTCGAGCCTCACGTGACACTTGACAATACGGTGAAATAGTGTGATCTGATTGGCTAGTGACATATAACGGGCTATAAATACATGTGTCACTTTGAAAGAGTCTTTGCCTCTTTCAAAGTGAGGTAAGACAGGAATAATCACTAAATGGCTGAGAAATGGCGGATACTGTAACAATTGGATAGGACACTTACACAGACAGGACAGATAGGACACTTACACAGACAGGACAGATAGGACACTTACACAGACAGGACGGATAGGACACTTATACAGACAGGACGGATAGGACACTTATACAGACAGGACGGATAGGACACGGATAGGACACTTATACAGACAGGATGGATAGGACAGTTATACAGACGGATAGGACACTTGTGTCATGTTACTATGACACAGTAACATGTTCTATTTTTTGTAAGAATTAGAACATAAGAATTAGAACATTCCCAACATTCCCAACACAAGTCTGCTGGCGGAGACTTGTGCTCCGAGGAGCACTTTTTCTAGTTTAAGTTGTTTCTGTTTTCATGTGATTGTTAGGTTGTGTCGTGTACTACGTTCCAACGTTGTCCTGCTGCTAAACTGAACAGGGCTCCCTCGTAAAAAGAGATGGGAATGGGATCTTCACCTGTATAAATAAAGGTTAAATAAAAATAAAATAAAAAAGACACAGGGAAGGATCAGTGAGGTGCAGAATTGGCCGGCATTGGAGTAAGGGGGTTGCCGTCTTTGCTGCTGGTTGTGTTCCCCCACACCCCCAGCTAATCCATACCCTGTACCATACATGAGCAACTGGCGGTGCGGGGGCCACATGCGGCCCCCACCTTCACTTAATGCGGCCCTCAGGTTAATATCGGAACACTGATATAATATTGATTTCAGCTGTTTACAATTCCAAACATAACCCACTTTAATTACTTCAGTCTATATTAGTAGCTTAATGGCTAGTATAAAAATTCTATTGTCTTTTTTATGTCCAATATATTTGTATTTAAGTTCATAAAATGTACATAACTATAACTAAATGCATTTAAAATTAAATAAAAATGTAACTTTTCAGGATTCCAATAAAAAAAAAATAATAATAAAAAAAAATCAGGATTCCAATCCAAAAATATTATTATTTTTTTGAGCTTGTAGATCGGCTATTTTTGCCACTTTTGTGTGACATAGAATGGTGAAGTATGACATTAATTTATGGAAAAAAGTTGAAATACGAAGAGTCTGTCTGCCCGACAGTATATGCAATATCTGGAGTGAGTGTGGCAATAGAGTGACCCTCTCCATCATCAAAGTTGCATCACCCCTGCGCCCTGTTCCTACCACCTTGGCACTAGTGATGGTCCTGTAAGGAGGAGCTACTACCTTGGCACTAGTGATGGTCCCATATGGAGCAAACTCGTTGCGCAGTCTCTCATCATCTATGCCATCGTCCAGGTTCTTCACGTACAAATTCACTCCCTGGAATCAACACAGAAGCAAAGCCGAGCTTGAGCTAAAAAGCATTATTTTACACTTTGGCTATTCAAAAATAGCAGATATACAAGCTCATAGCACGGCACCGAGTGCCGCGCTATGAGCTTGTAGATCTGCTATTTTTGAAAAATCAAGAAAATGTGTGCAAATCTTTGAATATATGTGTTTTAAAGCGAACATTTGTAACTCAAATCTTTGCTTCTGGGGGGTCCCTGGAACAAAATATTTTGATGGGGGCGGTTAAATACATATACATTTTGGGGTCCTTGACATGAAAAAGTCGGCGAACCACTGATATACCAACATACGTTTTTATCAAAAAACTGTTAGGATTTAGAAGACATTTTGTAGAATCAGAAACTCAGGCCTTAATGGGTTAATTGAACTGAGAGCGTGCATGGTCCTGGGTGTAGCTAGCTGTACCTGGTAGCGTTGGATTCGGTCCTGTTTGATCTGGTCAAACTTGCGCTTTAGCTCCCCCTGCCGTTCCATCCTCTTCTGAGCCCGCCCGGCATAGAGAACTTTCCCATTCAGCTCTTTCCCGTTCATCTCCTCCACTGCCTAGAAAAAAAAGGAAGAAAAATAAAACACATGTATGTGACCTTGAGAAAGGAAAATGTTTTTCTTTAGGTTAAAAAAAAGAAAAATCCTGTTAACCCATTAAAACCGGGAAAGAATCTGTGTAATTTTTTTGTCTGGCTAGCAACGTACGTTTTTCAGAAAACTCTAGGATTTAGAACAGTTGTTTAGAACAGTGGCTCTAACACCTGTGGGTCGGGACCCCAAGGGGGGTCCGCACATGATTTTGGGGGGTCCCCAGATGACAGTGAAGTGACAATTTAAGGACTTTTAAGACCCTTTTAATACCTAAAAAAATAAAGAAAAGAAAAAGGCAAAAATAAAAAATGACTGCATCAAAAGTAAATCACACTATAAAAACTGGCCAAATATTGGCCAAATTGTCAAATATTACAAGAGGCAAGATTTTTTTAAATAGCCGATCTACAAGTTCACAACGCCACGTGTTGCGAGGCGTCCAGTTCAAATATGATCATTTTGGGGGGTCCCCAGTTCAAATATGATTGTTTTGTTGAGTGCCGGCCTGAAAAGGTTGAGAACCACTGGTTTAGAACAGTCGTTCTCAAAAATAACAGATATACAAGCTCCCAGTGCGCCACTTTGTGCCGCACTGCAAGCTTGTACATCTGCTATTTTTGAAACCTTTGTTAAAAGTGATTTCTTTTTAAATAATTTAGCATTTTTTAACAAATATCTTGTCTTCTATGGGGGTCCCTGGCACAAAACATTTTCAGATTGCATTGACCATGTCAATGTAGCAATACCAGCCTTAACCTATTAAGACCTGAGGCCGATTTAAAAAAATGTTTTCTAAATCCTAACGCTTTAAAAAAATATACATATATATTCAAAGATTTGCACAAATTTTCACAATTTTACAAAAATAGCAGATCTACAAGCTCATAGCGCAGCACTCGGTGCCACGCTATGAGCTTGTACATCTGCTATTTTTGAATAGCCTAAAGAAATCTAAAAATGACTCAGATGCGTTCCCGGTCTTAATGGGTTCATCTTTTACCCATCATAGATCAGAACCATTGTTCATTGATGCAAAATACTGAAGATGACAGGAATAACAACCAAGGGTATTAGAGAGCACCTTGCAAATGAATTGAGACCACCGACAGAGAACATAATATTTAACTCAGAGGAAGACCAAAGTCACCCCTGCAAAACAATAAACACGTGCAGACCAGTCGAAGTGCTCGAGTGTGGGGAATGCCCCGCCCTTATAACTCGTCATGCGAGTCCAGATCTTCAGCCGGGGTGCCACCCTCCTTGCCTCCACTCTCCAGGAATTTGACGAAGCCCTCCAGCGTTTTCTCCCCGGTGTAGTCGATGACCTTTCTACCGTCTCCTGCGGGGAAGAATTTAAGGGTGGGGAAGGTGTGGGCATCAATTGACCCAACGTCGTTGGTCGTGAAGTCAATCTTGGCCACTATGACATCCTTGCGGTCTTTGTACTTCTCTCCCAGTTTGTCCCAGACGGGGGCCAGCTTCTTGCAGTGTTCACACCAGGGTGTATACATCTCTACAAAGACGTTCTTGGTGGGATCTAAGACAACTTCTCTGAAGTTCTTGCCCACCAGGACCCAGACAGGGTTTTTGTCCCAGTCTTTGGGAACTCCCTGACTCATGAGAGAGGGCTCCAGTTTGCGCTCCTGGTAGAGTGTGCAGAACTCGATGATGCTCTCAGCGGTGATGGCCTCGTTGTCTGGCTTGAACTCTGTCATCTCATCGTCTAGGTTGAGCAGACGGAGGGTGGGGCATTGCTCCTTCTTCAGGGCGATAAACTCCATGATGTGCTGGTTCTCATCCACGTCAATGTCCATTAAGATGAACAGGATCTGGCCCTTGAAGACTTTCGCTGCCTTCCTGAATTGGTGCATTTTGTCCTGAAAGTCAGGAGCAGCCTTGGACACAAACATAAGGATGTGGTCCTTGAATTCTCTTAAGATTTTAGGGGCAGTCTTCACTGCATTCTCAATGACCAAAGGAAACTGGTTGGCCTTAATGAAAGCCAGGAGGTTAGGTGTGGTAAGCTCTCCGTCAAAGGCGTTACGGCCCTCATCAAAGTTCTTGAAGAGGACAACGCCATCCTTGGACACCTCGAACTTTGAGTACACGGCATCCTCAGACGTCATCCCAAACGTAACGTCATCTACAGCTTCCACTGCTTCAATGAAGGCCTTGGCATCATCAGACTGAGTATCCCTGAAGAAGCCAATGACCGCCACCTTGCTGTCTGCGATCATGGACTCTGCCTGCGTGACCTCTGCCAGGGTGACAAAAGCTGGGCCTGAGCGTTTCTTAATCCACTCGATGATGTCCTCAGCCTGCCTGCCAGAAGAGTACTCTTTGGGGGACTGCTTTTCTCCTCCCTGGAATAACTTGATGGTCGGGTATCCCAGGATGCCATACTCCTTGGCCAGCTCTGTCTCCTCCGTGGCGTCTACCTTACCCAGGCGGAAATCTGAACGCTCTGCCTTCAACATGCCGGCCACCTTGGCATACTCAAGGGCCAGATCTTTGCAGTGACCGCACCAAGGGGCATAGAATTCCACCAGAAGGTTCGGGTGAGCTTTCAACGCCTCGTCGAAGTTACTTCTCTTCAGCACCAGGACACCCTCTTCCTCCATGATCAGGGCTGACCACGTGCTGGCCACGACCAGCGTACAGAGTAGGAAAAACCTCAGAAACATAGTTACCAATCAGAAGCCTTTCTGAAAGACAGAATGAATCGTAGACACAAGCGTCTCCGCTTCACAGGAAACCTGTTTAATGGTTTGTTTCTACTGCTACTAAAACTGAACTTCAAAAAAGAAGCTTAAGTGATTTACTATGTCAAATCTAAGTCAGTGTATTACCGACATGTTTATTTATACTCCAAACTGTCGAAAGTTGGTACGTCACTGCTGTGCTCTAATTGGACAGAGAGTTTGACGTCATGATTGCTATGGTAGGAGGTTAAACACATAGATGTTGATTGCATGGCCACCATAAGACTAAACAAGGGAACCAGGAGACCTGGTACTGCCAGACCCCTAGTGGTTGAAATCTGAATGACCGGGCTTCGCATGACGTGTGTCCCTTCTATGTCCCTTCTATGACGAAAGGGGGACAGACTTTTTTGGCTGGGGCCGGGGGACAAAGTGACCATGCCCATGTATGGAGAAAACAGATACAAAGCCTCATGTAAGCCTGACCCCTTGGGTCTGGCAAAGACTAAGATCCAATTCAGAGCTTGCTGTCTAACTTAACACCGGTGAGTAGCCCAGCAAGTCCAGATGAGAAGATGTTAACATGGGTGTAGTTACCCTTTTCTTTTGTAATGGGATGTGGCAGATCAGATCTCAGATTCTGCATGTGTCCACATTGGCCTAAACTGACACTCATTCAAATAAGTCGGAGCAAGACATTACTACCTTTTACAGCATACATGGGCAACTGGAATATATATATAATATATTAATATCCGAATAGTGATATATTATTGATTTCAGCTATTGATTTTCATTGATTTCATACAATTCCAAACATGCAAACATGACCCACTTTAATTACTTCAGTCTATATTAGTAGCTTAATGACTAGAATTACAATTCTATTGTCTTTTTTGTGTCCAGTGTATTTGTATTTAAGTTAACAAAGTTAACATAAGTATAACTAAATGGATTTGAAATTAAATAAAAGTTTAACTTTTCAAAATTCCAATTCAAAAATAGGAAAATAAAATAAAATCAGGATTCCAATTAAAAAAATAGCAAAAATAGCCGATCTGCAAGCTCAAAATGCGTCGCAGTGTGACGCGTTTTTGAGCTTGTAGATCGGCTATTTCTGCTATTTTTGTGTGACATAGAATGGCCCGAAAGTATATGCAATGTGGCCCTCTGGAGTGAGTGTGGAAATGTAGTGGCCCTCTCCATCATCAACGTTGCATCACCCCTGTCTTACAGAGTTGTGATAAGAAGGTCCAACACCAAGTTTACACATCAACCACATACTGTACTGTAGGCCGACCTGACAACGCTATTTATTATTGCCAGCCACACTGACACACAGTATCGGTAAGGCGGTGCAGGCACGCAAGCACACACACACACACACACACACACACACACACACACACACACACACACACACACACACACACACACACACACACACACACACACACACAGAAGGCCATCCTGGCTGCAATATTTTACATTACGGCTGTCCTTTCTTTCGTATTTGACGTGTAGGGCACCTATACGCTTTGAGAGACTTATATAATACAGTATTGGTGAGTCGGTGCATCATGCCTTGTGCTCTTTTAGCATTTACCTTCTGAGCATCCTCGTGGCTGTAGTAGTTGACGAAACCGAATCCGCGGGAACGTCCCCTCTCATCCTTCATCACTCTCACACTGAGAGTTCTGCCTGGACAGGACATGTAGAGCACAGAGTACAAAACTCATCTTCATATGAAACATTACAAAATTAAAAAAGGACAGAACAATCGCCCTATTAGCCTAACCCATTCAATCCGGGAACGCATAAAGGCCTACTACTGTGTCACTTTAGAACAGTTTAAAATGAGTTAAGAATGTACAGTATGTAGCCTATATATTCAATGATTTGCACACATTCAGTTTTTTTGAAAAACGTATGTTTCTATAGCAGTGGTTCTCAAACCTTTTCATGTCAAGGACTCCAGGATGTATTTGGCCGCGGACCCTCATCTCAAAATATTTTGTAATAGGGACCCCCAGAAGCAAAGATTTGATTAAAAAATGTTCCCTTTAAAAATATATATATATATTCAAATCAAATATTCAAAACAAACCAAAAAAACTGATCTACAAGCTCATAGCGCGGCACTCTGTGCCATGCTATGAGCTTGTATATCTGCTATTTTTGAATAGCCAAAGAAATCTAAAGTTGCGTTGCCGGATTGAATGGGCTCAAACCTGATTTATATATAGTTGAACAGCGGTGGCTCACGCAGAAAATAGCCAATCTTTATGCTTTATGTAGATTGGCTATTTTCATGTGCAGCCAAGTATAAATCAAGCATAAGCACACTGAAAGACATGACAGTTCCATGGGATCTTACCAAACTTGGAGAAGACTTCCATGAGCTGTTCGTCGGTGTAGTCTTCGGCAAAGTTTTTGATGTAGACGTTGGTGAACTTCATGGCTTTGGCCCCGAATTCCACCGCTCTCTCCTTTCGGGACTTGAAGTGGCCAACGAATCTGAAAAACGGAATCCACCATCAAGAGGGAAAAAAACAAAAAACAGAAGAGGGACATTTAAGAACAAACTTAGGTCAGTTCTAATTTCCAAATGGTTCTGTAATGAAATATGCCAGATATGCGCATGCAGGCCAAATGATATTTAAAATAAATGAAAATGATCCACCCGTCATTACAAAATGGGAGAAAAACAAATGACAGAGTGACATAGGATGCACACAATATTATACACAAGAGTTCTGAATTAAATTGTTGTCAAGATTCTGCAAGGCGGATCCCGTTTCAGCGTTCATCATAGTCATGCCAGTTCACATAACACAGTTTACTGACCTACTCCGGGAGTGGGACAACTGACATGTTTCACCCAGGAAATTGGCTTTTGGGCTGGCAATGCCAGAGTCTCCCAACTCACCACTTGTTTCTAGGCTGAGCAAGAACACACAGAAGGTTATCTGCAAAGAGTCCACTGTGGTCTGTGCTACAACAAGGCTGAATGAACACAGTCATAAGTAGGCCTGTCACAATTATTACATCATCGCAATTATTTGAGATAATAGCAATTGTTTTGCATAAATCATCATAATCGTTTCCATGTTCAAACATTTTCAAAAAATAGCAGAAATAGCTGATCTAGAAGCTTACAACATGTCGCATGTTGTAAGCTTCTCAGCTATTTTAGCGGGAAAAAAGAAAAGAAAAGCATAATATTACTAAATGTGTCAGTAATTTCTTTGCATTCATTATTATGTCTGCCCTGTGCAATTTGTGATTATGAAGCCTAAAAACCAAATGGAAATGTAATTTGTGTTTAGCCTCGCGTGGCCAGACAATATCACACGACACACTGCGTGGATATTAGTCTGGTCCCTATCAATGATAGATTTTTTTCCAAGGGGCGGTTACAAAAAGATCCCAATAAGGTGATAAGCCCGCCCACATTTGGATACTGGGCCCTGATTGGTCCCTCACGACTTCGGAGGGAGAGAAATGAAATCTCTATTGAGGGGGGCCAGACCTAATCTGCCGAGGGCTAAAGTGCGATGCAATTTTGCAAAGGCAGATTCGTCTGGAACCAGGCTAATTTGTGTTCATATGTTCCAATGTTCAATGCCAAAAAACATAATTAGATCGTTAATCGCAATTATTTGTGTGACAATTAATCATCAAGTTAAATGTGTAATCGTGACAGTCCTAGTCATAAGCATCATCTTCACTGTCGGGTGGAAACCTTGCATGTCCAACACCATGCGTTCAACTTCCAATGGATCCGACAATACTTTATATATTATATAATATTTAAGCTCAATACTGTTCATTGGCTCGATATTTACAAAACCCACAGACTTGACTACTTTCACTTCCACAATGTTTCAATAACAGCTACAATTGCAGATCTGATGCTGTTTTTGTGTAACACTCTCGTGTTCGTGCATCAGTTTCTGGAGGAAAAAAATAACAATATGAATGTTGGAGATACAAGGTTTCTGCCCGACAGCGACGATTCGTTAACCATTACTATACATTATGATGCAACTAGGGATGGGACTATATGACCGTTTTATCAAGTATAGAGAGTTTAACCCATTTAGACCAGGAAAGAATCAGTGTCATTTTTTGATTTCTTTGATGAGCTTGTATGAGCTTGTAGATCTGCTATTTTTGAATAGCCAAAGAAATAAAAAATGACAGAGATGCGTTCCCGGATTGAATGGGTAAAGTAGTGCTGAATTTGCAGCTCAACAAAAGCTAATTCATCCTAGTGTTTGATGGAGGACAATTTCACGATGAATTAAAATCTCCGCTCTCTTATTGTGAGCGTTTTTTTATCGCGATAAACGATAATAACGATTATCGTCCCATCCTTAGACTAATTTGACACCATTGTATTTGCCGTTTGAAAATGAGTTACATGAGAAATGTAGACATTAAAATATTTTGGTAACGAAGAATGCATTACATGAACTTAAATCCATTCTATTTTGAGGACATTCAAATCTGACAAAGGGTTTGGGAAACCATGTCTTTAAGATTGACCGTTCGATCGAGGAGTCTTTTTGGTCGATCGCAGAGCAATTTGAAAACCCAGACAAAAACATCCACTCAAATCGCCAACGTCCGCCGTCCAATTGGAAAATGATCAAGTAGATCTTGTGACAAAAAGGCACTAGAAAAATCACTGACGGCCTACATAAAACTAGTCAGAAATACATGTTTATCAGATTTGACTTCATGACCTCACAATAGAATGTTGCCATTAATGTTAAAGACAAACTTGTCCTTTAAACTCACACTTTGCGATCATTCAGTAGCATCCCGTTCATGGTCTCGATGGCGCGGTTTGCAGCCTCCTGCGTCTCAAAGTGAACAAAGCCGTAGCCTTTTGAGCCTTTCTCATCACAAACAACCTGAGAAGGAAAGTTTTTTTATTAATCATGTCAATAGTAAAGATTTGTATTCAAAGAGGCACCAGCCAGCAATGGGGCTGATAATGTGCATCACATTCCCATGGCGCTATTTGTTAATAGTGTCTGTAGTCTTAAATAGGGCTGCAACTATATTTTCTCAGACGATTACTTTTTCGATAAATCAGATCATCTTGAAGCGTGTTTTATTTTGTATCAAAACTATTCCAATTGATTTTTCTTTCTCAAATCGTCTAAAACTTAATCTGTCAATGCCAGTAACCACTTATACGTTATTGTCTGGTGTCCCCCATGGTCTATACTTGGTCCCATTCATGTTTCCCTCTACACCAAATCTCTATGGCCAATCTGCTATGTTTACACTGAATGTTCGTCTATTATGACATGACATGCCCAGGGTTCTGACCAGTGATGCATTTTAATATTACTTAGCACATCTCTAGACTTAAGCATAGATACCATTTCTCCTTCCCGATACCGATAGCCATAACTTGCATATCGGTCGATACAGAGTACCGATTCGATAATAAAATAATGGTAATTGCACAGTAAGAATACAAAACAGTAGTGCAGCATCAATTCAAAATATTACTGCAAATGAAATCTTATCATGTGATGAATGACATGGTATCGGAACGGCATACTACTGACGTACTCGCCGATACCAACATTTAAGTAGTATCGGCAGCTTTTCCGATTACTGGTATATATATATCGGTATGGGAACGACTCTACTTGGGGCATAATGAACGTACCTTACAGGACAGAATATTCCCAAAGGCTGAGAAGGTGTCATACAGAGCCTTGTTGTCGATGGACTCATCCATGTTCTTGATGAAGATGTTGCCAACGCCAGACTTCCTGAGTCCAGGGTCGCGCTGAGACCACATGATTCGGATGGGACGTCCCTTGATGACCTCATAGTTCATGGTGTCCAGGGCACACTCCGCTGTAAATTCAGAGTATTCATGGGTAGGGCTGTCACCATTAAAACATTTAAGTTGTGTCTCATTGTGCAGAATGGCCGAAATATATATATAGGGCTGAAGTGGTTCATGTGTTTTGTAATAATAATCAAAGTCTACAAAGTAACTACTAACTCAAGTTTTCAAATAATTGTAATGGAGTAAAAAGTACAATATTTGCCTCTGAGATGTAGTGGAGTAGAAGTTAAAGTACTGCAAATTGGAAATACTCCAGTAACGTAAAAAATACCTCAGCATTGTACCTAAGTACAGTACTTGGGTAAATGTACTTAGTTACTTTAGTAGAGGGCTAAAATCTGCACGTCACAGTACGTATATAGCGTAACACGGCAGAACACACCACTGGTTCCAGGTCTAATTGGTGGAGAGCATTGTTTTGCTTCTTTAAGGTGGTCAAAAAAGGATGACATTACCATCAGCTGGCTGCTGGAAGTTTATGTAGGCGTATCCGAGGGATCTGCGAGTGATGAGGTCGCGGCAGACGCGGATGGACATGATGGGTCCCGCGGGAATGAACTTCTGATAGAGCATGGCCTCTGTGACGTCGCAATGCAGGTCTCCCACGTACAGCGAGGCCAGAGGGTAGGCCTGTCCGCTGCTGTTCATCTTGGCTCACAGCTACAGGTTGGGGAAAAGGAACAAAAGAAAAAGAGATGCAATAAACCTCGAGAAATCCACGTTCGTTCACATGGGTTAACCCATTAAGACCGGGAACGCATCTGTGTGATTTTTAGATTTCTTTGGCTATTCAAACATAGCAGATCTACAAGCTCATAGCGCAACATTTGTGCAAATCTTTGAACGTATGTATTTTTTAAAGCGAACATTTGTAACTCAAATCTTTGCTTCTGGGGGTCCCTGGAACAAAACATTTTGAGATGGGGGTCCGCGGCCAAATACATATCTAAAAATGTTTTCTAAATCCTAACAGTATGTTGCTATATCAGTGGTGCTCCAACTTTTCCATGTGCCACCCAAAATGATATGCACTTGGCCGTGGACCCCCATCTCAAAATATGTTGTTCTAGGACCCCCCCAGAAGCACAGATCAGAGTTAAAAATGTTCGTTTCCAAACATTTTTTAAATATATATATATATATATATATATATATATATATATATATATATATATATATATATATATATATAGTTAAAAATGTTCGTTTCCAAACATTTTTTAAATATATATATATATATATATATTAAAAAAATGTTTGGAAACGAACATTTTTAACTCTGATCTGTGCTTCTGGGGGGGTCCTAGAACAACATATTTTGAGATGGGGGTATATATATATATATATATATACACATTCAAAGATTTGCACACATTTTCCACGATTTTTCAAAAAACAGCCAAAGAAATGTTAAAATGACACAGATGCATTCCCGGTCTTAGTAAAGGATTAAACCAGTGGTTCGCAACCTTTTCAGCCTGTGACCCCCCAAAAATAATCATATTAGAACTGGGACAAGCAGGGTATATATATCACAGATAACGTTACGAGGCGTTGTGAGCTTGTAGATTTTTATATTTTATGGTATATTTTGTTAATTACTTTTGATGCAGAACTGGTCTTCTTTTCTTTTTTTTTCCCTTAAATTGTCACTTTACTGTCATCTGGGGACGCCCCAAAAATCAGACCCACAGATTGAGAACCACTGAGTTAAACCACTTATACCCTCTACTGAATAGTCTATTCGTAGTAAAAAAAAAACAGACCTGAGTTACAACTGTACATGGACTGGTTCTTTCTGTCTAAAACCAACCTCTTTGCCAAAAATAGCCGATCTACAAACTCACAGCTAATTTATGCCCCGAGAACATAGATGCTAGGGTTCATGTGGTTAACCACTTGCAAACATTCGGTATAGGCCAGGGGTCTTCAACAGGGGGTCCGGGTCCTCATAGTTACTACAGGGGGTCCGCCAAATCTTTGTGTGATATGATTTCATTTTTTTACCTTAACCACTTGAATCCTAGCATCCCTTTTCTTAGAACTTTAGCCAAAAATATCAGATCTACAAGCTCACTGTAGATCGGCTATTTTTGGCAAAGAGGTGTTTGGGGTAGAGGGAAAAAAGGGCAGACCAAGTAAACAAAAAAAGTTGAATCTGAAACACAATTTTATACAACATAGAGGGGGTCCCTGCTTCATCTCTCTCTCAGCTAGGTGGTCCTTGGCCTGAAAACGTTGAAGACCCCTGGTATAGGCGAATGTAAGGGCACAAATAGCAGGTCTTACAAGCTCACAACACATCCCAACTTGTTGTGAACCACTGATATTATAGCACCATAAGTTTGGAGGCCCTCTGGAGTGAGTGTGGAAATATAGTGGCCCTCTCCATCATCAAAGTTGCATCACCCCTGAACTAATGTCACAGTGGCATCATGCTAGTGCAGGGGTCTTCAACAGGGGGTCCGGGACCCCTAGGGGGTCCTCAAGAGTTACTACAGGGGGTCCGCCAAATCTTTGTGTGATGTGATTTCTTTTTTTTTACCTTAACCACTTGAACCCCAACATCCCTTTTCAACATTTCATTGAACCCTAACATCCCTTTTCTAACGAGAACTTTAGCCAAAAAATAGCAGATCTACAAGCTCACAACGCCTCGCGCTGCAAGGCGTTGTGAGCTTGTAGATCGGCTATTTTTTGGCAAAGAGGTGTTTGGTGTAGAGGGAAAAAAAGAGCAGACCAAGTAAACAAAAAAAGTTAAATCTGAAACACAATTTTTTACAATATAGAGGGGGTCCCTGCTTCATCTCTCTCTCTCAGCTAGGGGGTCCTTGGCCTGAAAACGTTGAAGACCCCTGCCCTGTGCTAGTGGTTATGTTTGAACATCTTTAGTTTTTGTTGATAAGTGGACTGCAATCCTTTGATGAAGAGTCAGTATGTTTAATTATCTGTGATGAAGTAGGCCTAGTATGTTTAATTATCTGTGATAAAGTAGACCTAGTATGTTTAATTATCTGTGATAAAGTAGGCCTAGTATGTTTAATTATATGTGATGATGTAGTAGGCCTAGAGGCCTAGTCAAGTTTGTTTCTCTATAAATAAAAAACACTTTCTGACCAACATGTTCGCACCAACTTAACTTCCAGCAAGAGAGAGAAAGACATGATTTTCTCAGCTTAACGGAGTAGTTCACCCAAGGACCTATTTTCTATCAATTACAGGCCCCATGGAGCCTTGAATTCATGGAGATTTCTTCGTTTTTGTCGCATTCCTGAGATAACAATTTGATGACCGGCGGAGTCTCCTGTTGACCAGCCACCCGGTCATCAAATCATTGTTGACAAAAAAATCTCCACTAATTCAAGGCTTCGTTGGGGTGTGTAATTGATCAATTGTTTGGGGGGGTGAACTACTTTAAGCTCTCGGACAGACACTAAACACAAGCCGACATTTAAATCAATAAAGTCGCACTTGATATCAAAAGACGAAGTGTATTATTATGTTTAAAGTGCTCTCATCATGAGTGACTCTTTAACAAACACATTTAATAAACGTTATCCAGAGATTTCAGACACTTACTTGGTTTTATGGTTGTCACACTGTAGTGATGTTGATGTTAGTCCGCTAGGGTAACGGCTGCTGTTCAATTGCCTTAATTACCGTCAGTGGCGTAAAGTAACTAAGTACATGTACTCAAGTACAATTTTTCTTTTTCTTTTTTACTTTACTTGAGTATTTCCAAATTTCAGTACTAATAATTATTTAGTAAGTATTTAGTAATACTAGTAATTTTACTACAGTAAAATATTATACTTTTACTCCACTACAATTCAATGATAGCTTTTGTTAAGTTACTTTGTAGACTATTATTACGAAACATACATTAACCACTTCAGCCTAATAATTCGGCCATTTGAAAATAGCCGATCGACAAGCTCACAATGCATGACGATGCAAGGCATTGTGAGCTTGTAGATCTATTTAATAGATTTGTATACATTTTGAAAACTTGAAATGGGACATTCTGCATAATGAGAACTTTTACTTTTGGTACTTTAAGTATATTTTAAGGCCAATACTTTTGTACTTTTACTCAAGTATATTCTGAATACCAGGCTTTTACTTGTATGGATTATTTCTACATTTTGGTATTCATACTTTTACTCAAGTACAAAATGTTGGTACTTCTTCCACCACTGCACCTGTATAATACTTCCGCGGCTTCCTCCGCGAGGTAAAGTAGTTCCCTGGACCCTGGTCCAAAAGCCCATAACAGTCTTCATCTCCATGTCGCCCTCTGGTGGTCGCAATTAGAATTGTTTGTCTATAAAAGATATTTTCTGACAGATTGTTATCCCTGTCAACAGTTATGGTTTACTAATTAAAGCTGACATCAAATGAACATTGTCTTCTTTTTTTACACATACCAATGGTTGACATTTACGCAATTCAACAAACCAAAAACTAATGTTTAAATTCTACTTTGACTTTTTAACATTTGTGGATATTAAGATTAGTTCTCTCTCTTCAGATGCCTTTTAGAAAACATCTAACCTATTGCAATAAAGATGAAGACATATTTTGCCTGTTATCTTAAACGAAACTTTATTTCACTGAATGGTCTTTGACACGTTCCTATTTCTTACATGTATAGTGAAACTAGAATGGTTTTAAGATACATACACAAATCTAGAATTACACCAACCATTGTTTTATCTCCATTTTCATCATCATTGCTTTTTAGAGCTATTCTACATTTTCACAACACGTGTGTGCACTGGGTAATAGACTGTTACAGAAGCAAATTTTTAGCCAGAAGACTTGTCAGTAAAAACAAAGCAAGTTGAGATACCTGATATACAGACAGGCTTTGTTCCACATTCACTAACTGCATTTTTCATCAAGCATAGAGATAAATTGACAAGATTTTTTTTTTCTTTACTTTTCTTTTTTCTTCTTTTTTTTTTAACTTAAGATTACCTCAATTCATTGGAACATTGTCAAGAGTAAACAGACTGTCAGCTATATGTGGAATGGTGTCTTCAACTACAGTATGTGGAATGTAGTGGTGATACAAGTATTGTGACACTGAGCTTCTTCAAAGGTGGATGGCATGGGGTTCTCTAATTCGCATCTCCAATATGAATTTGATTTCAACAGCCATTTCTCATACTAAAAGCCCGATTCACGCTTCGTGGCAGAAGGCGCCGTGTGCCGAAAATGGCCCCCGACCCATGAGCTCGCAACGTACGCTGTGAGCTTGCATGTCGTCCATTTTCGGCAAGCGACACAAATCGTGCCACCAAGTATGGAATTGGGCTGAACAAGAGGATTGACAAAACATGGTTATGACATAAACCTCTATGTTAGCAACGGAATCGTGTCTTGCCTAACTCATACTTACTTAAAAGTTCATTAGAAAAGAAAAAGAAAAAAAACAGCTGTTGCCACCTAATAAAAACAAAAGAGGCTGCAAGAGAAAGCCAGGCACAAAAACTTTGGAGAAAACAACCGCTTTAAAGAGGAACATTTTGCAAGCAGGATTGATACAGTGTGATAAGACATGTTTTTTTCTTTTTCTTTCAATTAACATCAATAAAAGGTTATTTTAGAGGTTTTAACATATAGATGATAGTCAATCTTGCAAAATACATGGAACCACATTTAAGCACATACCATTTTCATTGTACTGAGTTCAAGCAGCACCTGAACGAGTGAATAAACTACAGACAATCCACACTTAGTTGAAAAATAAAAATGAAAAATAAAATTAGCACTGCGTTTTTTAAAAGCCTAATATAGTGGAATGTCTTAATGTTGGAGGTAAATCTATCACAAGATTCTAAGGGGTCCCTTAATCAAAACTTTAAAATGGGTGAATTTGTGAACATTATTTAAAGAGCATAACACCAAGATGCCAGTGTCACAATACAGCCTGCCTCCTTTCTGTATGAGCCCACAGCAGAATTGCAGTTTGTTTAAATACAGGATTGTACTGTGTCTGAATTCCAAAAAACAATTTGGTTTGGGAAGCAAATGGAACACTTAGCATCACAGTGTTTGGTGAAAATTAACTGCCAGTTTAATTACCAACACGATAAAACCTGTAAATACCATGACGATTCACAAAAAAAAAAAAAAAATGATCGTAACAAAAAGAAAACAAAAAAAAAAAGGATGAAAAATGCACAACCAACTAGTTGGGACAAAGGAATTAAGGAAGGACGATTAGATTTCACAACCCCTCCCCCCCACATCTCATACACACACACAATCATTCAACATCCATCCACGCACGCTCGCTCGCTCTCTCAAAACACACAACCTAGCAAACACACACACACACGCACCCACACACAGAGCCAACAAAAAAACAGCAACATGAACTCGCTACTCAACACATGTTTCCACAAAGTGACTGAACCTGCTAACTGAAAATTACCCTGTCGCCTCCCAGAAAAAAACTGAGAGGGGTAAGCTAGTTGGTCAGGAGCAATTCAGGCTGCTTGTCATACAGAAGGGGGAGGGGCTGATGGAGTGGAGGGGGATGTATATAAGCTGTCTGTGTTTAAGATAAGAGTGTAGGTGGATTAACAGTGCAATTCCATTAGTTTTCCCCTTCGCCAGCCTCTGCTTCATCTCCCTGGTTTTCTGATGTCCACAGCTACAAAGAGAGAAAGATGCCATCAGTTTCCTTAGATACGTTTCAGTATTTATATCTTAATGATGTGGCTGGCTTCTCGCCTTAATGAGAAGCAGCATATCCTGCAGTCAGTATGCAGCAAAGAAAAAAAAAAGGCACAGGCCTTGGAACTCACAGTCAGGTTGTCCCTTAGTAGTTGCATTATCAGGGTGCTGTCTTTGTAGGAGTCTTCGTTCAAAGTGTCAAGTTCAGCAATGGCTTCATCAAATGCCTGGGAGATGAGCAAACATAAGCATTTTTCAGTTCACGCCCATGTGAGTAAAATGTCCCGGTGTGCGCTCATTCGTTAAATAACAATATTAATGTGATCCATGACATGATGTCAAACTAATCTGTACAATGGATTGGATTCTCTACAACGTGCATTAAAAAGTCTGAACTGGAGCGCAAATCTGTTTAGTATAGACTAAATGAATCAAGCCAAATATAAAGAAAGAATTTGGTGGCTAAAGCTAATAGCTACTGAATGTTTCACCCAAAATGACTATTTCTCTATCAATTTCTCATCCCATGAAACCTTGAAATTGGAGAAATTCGTTTTTGTCGCCTTCCTGAATGAAGAATCAGCAAGTGAAGACAATATTTGATTTGAAGTAAACAGGGGTCCAAGCTTTAAAGCAACATTTTATCAAAAATCATTTATAAACTCCAACATAACTCTCAGTGTAATCCAAATGTTGGAGGTTATAAACGCATATCTTTTTTTTGTTTTGCTGTCAAGCATGGACCCAGATTTTTTTGAATTCATCAAATATTCTCTTCATTCTTGGATTCTTCACTCAGGAATGAGACCAAAAAAAAACTTCATGGGGTGAATAATTGATAGAAAAAGAGTACTTTGGCGGTAAAGTACTCCTTAAAGGTAGGCCGGATGGGGGGAAAAACTTTGTAAGTGAGCAAACGAACGAACAAATGGTCTAGAGAAGCAGGTTCCTACCGTCTTTGCCAGGGTACAGGCCCTCTCCGGGTTGTTGAGGATTTCATAATAGAAGACTGAGAAGTTGAGAGCGAGGCCAAGCCTGATGGGGTGCGTTGGCTGCATCTCTTTTTTGCTGATGTCAAAAGCGTCCTGGTACGCCTGCTGAGAGTTATCCACCGTGGCTGCAGGAATACAAATGGATAGGAGCTTTATTCACCATACTCTTTACAGCTACTCAATATTCACAACACATGCCGTACACACAACAGTGAAGACTTTGACTGTTGCTAAATATGGAATCGTCACATAATAGAAGTACCGAGCAAAGCTATTTTAAAACACACAGAGGCTACTTATGTTGAGAAATAGCACTGGAGGGTATTTTATGTAATAATCAAGTGATTACTGGTCTGATGCACCTTACATCTTTTTATTTCTTCATTTTTACTGAATTCAAATGTCCGGTTATTATAATGCGTTACTTTTACATACTTAAGGATGCTTGATATGATTCTGGTTTTGTTGTGTGCCTGGTTGTTATCTCGTAGTCTTTTATATTTCATATTCATGGGACTGGGGGCTTGATCATTACCGATTTTGTACCTTATTAAAAGTTTGAATCTGTGGACCCTGGTTAACAATGGGGATCCAAATGAAATAAAATAGAAAATTGAATCAGTCACACTACTAGAAAGTGTCAGCTCTCCAAAAATGACTTGATGGAGTATTTCAATCATTATTAGTTTTCTTTTTCTATAAGAGAAACCATTCATCAAGTGTTTGAAATAGCACATGTACATTATGTAACCATGCCCAGTTCACTTACTCTTCTTGGAGTCTCCGTTGGCTACCTCAGAGAGGTATCTATAATAGTCGCCTTTCATTTTCAGGTAGAACACCTTGCTTTCAGCAGCAGTCGCGTTGGCAATGAGATGCTTGTCAAGAAGCCCCTGAAACACACAAAGGAACGGTTGAAATGAAAGTCTTTATGTCAAACTAACAACGTCTCATAATGCATGCATCTTACAGCATATGGTTGGTTTAAATTGCTATGGGTGCGATCGGAAATTGCGCACGGGAGCGCACTCGCCCATTAGTTTGTATTGGCCACTGCGCTCAGTGCTGTATTTCCGAACGCACCCTATATGACTATTAAACAAGCAGTGCTTAACTATCTATTATTTTCTTAGCGATTATTCAATCAATAATTAGTTTAGATTAGTCGAATAATCAAGAGAAGAACGTTGTTTTTAATATTTTCAAAATGTTTTATACATCAAAGAATCAATGAACCACTTAAGCTTTATTTTATACTTTTGCAAACAATAGTAACGTGCAAAATTTGTGAATTAAAAAATAGCACAAATAGTAGAGCTACAAGCTCAAAACGCGTCGCAGTGCGACGCGTTTTGAGCTTGCAGATCTGCTATTTTTGCTTTTTTTTTATTGGAATCCCGATTTTTTTTTTTATATTCTTGAATTGGAATCCTAAAAAGTAAATTTTATTTAATTGCATTTAGTTATATTTATGTTAACTTTATGAACTTAAATACAAATACATTGGACATAAAAAATACAATTTTAATACTAGTCATTAAGCTACTATAATACAGACTGAAGTAATTAAAGCAGGTCATGTTTGCATGTTTGGAATTGTAACAGCTGAAATCAATAATATATCACTATTCCGATATTAACTCATTCACTGCCAGAATTATTCTGGCTGCGTTTGAACACTGCCATATTTTTCATTGAAAAACAAAAGTACTCAGGAGCCGAGATACAGAATTTTTAAGTTTTAAGTTAACAAGGAAGTGGATGGGAGTCTATATCTTCGAAAAATCATATCTCCTTGGTCTTTGGGTCAAAAAAAAAAAAAAAATCTAAAAAAAAAAAAAAAAAAAAAAAAAATATTTTAAATTTTTTAAATTTTTTAAAAAGTCGTTTTAGTCGTTCTTGGCAGGCATGGCTTATGGACAGAAGTCGTTTTAGTCGTTCTAGGCAGTATATGAGTTAACCTGTGGGCCGCATTAAGTGAAAGTGGGGGCCGCATGTGGCCCCCGGGTCGCCAGTTGCCCATGTATGGAATAGATAGACTATCAATAGATTATTTTATTAAATGATCTATTCTTTTTTTATAATCAATTAAATCAATGAGTTCAATTAACTGTTGCACCCCCCCCCCCTACTTACCAGCACGTCGTTGCAGATATCCTGCAGCTCGGTTTCAATCTTCTCCCGATATTCACGAGCCATCTGCTGCTTCTTCTCGTTGCTCTCGGTCTTCTGCTCGATGCTGGAGATGACGCGCCAGGATGAGCGGCGCGCTCCCACCACGTTCTTGTAGGCGACGGACAGCAGGTTGCGCTCCTCGTTGGACAGCTCGCCGCCCTGCTCCGTCACCGACTTCATGGCGGCGGCCATGTCATCGTAGCGCTCTGCCTGCTCAGCGAGCTTGGCCTTCTGTACCAGGTCGTTCTTATCCATTTTATAGACTGAAGGAGAAAAAAATGACCGTTTCAGAGAAGCATGTAATATGAGGAGTCACTTTACCACATGAACCCTTTTGACTTAGTAAACTTCCATCTAAATTGGCATGCAATGTACATGGACTGCTTTTTTTCCATTTACCCCAGATCTCTATGCCAAAAATAGCCGATCTACAAGCTCATAATGTGTCACGTTTCGGTTGTGAGCTTGTAGATCTGCAATTTCTGGCTAATGTTCCCCCCCGAATATGGATAATGGGGTTCAAGTGGTTAAAATATGTGAAGGTTTCTGAAACCTCTTAGTATCGATAACTGCCACTCTCCCCTACTATATCAATTATAAACACAAATTATGTTTCATGGTGTGAAAATACTTTTGGCGCAGTACAGGTCATCAATACTCAAAAAGGTGCCAACATGAATGGATAAACGTTATGGATCGCTGCTGGGCCCCCCAAGGAGGATTCCACTAGTAGCAACTGGGCCAATGACATAACTTACTTCAAAGCTACTACGAGGGTAGCAGCTAGAAGAACCCAAGCTAATAATGTGTCATCAAATTGTTCTCTGCCAACGCCTCGCCTAGTTTCGGTTGAAACGCAATTAGCCCGACGCTAAGTTGCAACTTGCAAAGTGTAATAATCATGAGCTAAAATTACACATGGGGGGGTGAGGCCTCAGTGCTTGGAGATAACCATCGACATTCAGCTAACATTAGCTCGAAGAGCCTTCTTCCTGGGTCAGGGTTTACACCGTTTTACGGCCCTCTAGTTACAACACAACCCCTCTGGTGGCTGGGCTTCCTTTAGCTAACGCTAGCTCGGTTAAATGTGCTACTTTACATTAAGACCTGGAACTGTGTCATTTTTAGATTTGAGCTAAAAAGCATTATTTTACACTTTGGGCTATTCAAAAATATACAAGCTATATACAAGCTCATAGCCGAGTGCCGCGCTACGAGCTTGTAGATCTGCTATTTTTGAAAAATCGTGAAAATGTGTGCAAATCTTTGAATATATATATATTTTAAAACGAACATTTTTAACTCAAATCTTTGCTTCTGGGGGTCCCTGGAACAAAATATTTTGATGGGGGTCCGCTGCCAAATACATATAATTTGGGGGGTCCTTCACATGAAAAAGATTGAGCACCACTGATATAGAAACATAAATTTTTCAGAAAAATGTTGGGATTTAGGAGACATGTAGAATCGGCTTCAGGTCTCAATGGTGGCTAGCTTCCTTTAGCTAACGCTAGCTCGGTTAAATATGCTATTTAAAACTCCCGACATTCTATTCGTTTCATCTCGACTGTAATGTTACTTAGTGCTGCTGGAATGTGTGAAAAAAATGTGTTCACACGATGCACCGGCCCCCGATTACACAGTGACAACCCAACATGAGGAGGTATATGCGATATGATGATGATGGTGAATCTGACATGAGTTAAAATGGGGGGTTGGTTTGCTTGTCATACATTACAGTACAGCCGCCCGTACTGGTGGCGGTGGGGCGTATTAAGCTTGCATTTATTACATACTACTACAACTCCCCCATCTTCGGCTATATATTACGGCGCCGAATACACAAGACGATCTAAAAGAAAACACAACGCGATCGCAACAACATCGCAGATCAAGGTCTGTTTGTTGATCGGCAAGCGACACCCACCGTAATAGGACCAGAATATAAACGAGGGGCAAAGTGAGCTTAGCTTTAGCTTGGCTAGCAAAGCTACTAGGCCACAACGTTCAGCGTTGATTTTCATACCCCCCCCCCCCGTAGTAGGGCGGACGGACGGTGTCGCGCGCGGCGAGCAGCAGCAGATCTACAAGTTCTCAAAGCGTCACGGACGTGACGCTTTGAGAACTTGTAGATCTGCTGCTGCTTGTAGATCTACAATTAGATCTGCTATATAAATGAGATGGGATGGAGGGGGGGTACATCAGCCACCCTTCTTCCAGTATAACGTCAGACAGACACACAGCGAGGCCTTTAGTAGGAAATCGCCGCTTGTGTCATTTTTGCTCATAAAAACATCGATGATAATCGCGTCGCCAATATTAACATAATAAACGCCTGTAGCGAGTTATTATAGCCGTTTTCACCCGGCTGTAATAAAACATTAAGAAATAATAAATCATTTTTTAAAAAAAGGGAAACGAAAGAAAGGCTTTGATGGGGGGGGGGGGAAAGGGTGTCACGGAATCTGATTCAAAAACAGCTCGAGCGGTTCCGTCTCGAACTGTCTGTCGCTCGACCGACCGTCGACCCTTCTTCCTTCCTGAATCGCGCGACAAGTGTATGTCTGTCGCGCGACAGAACAATTACGTAATAATTCCAAGTTGAAACTTGAAAAAAAAAGCGTCGAACCATTTGTAAAAAAAAAAAAAAAACGCGTGATTTTCTTCTTACCATTTTTATCTTTTTTTTGCTCGTAGCGCGAGCGACTAGGAAGCATAGCAGAGCGACCCTGCCTTGCTTCCTCCTCCTCGCTCGCGCTACGCTATACGACCCAACTATAATAAATTAGCTCCCCGTGAACAGCTAGCTTTAGGCTAGCCTTAGCTTAGCTTAGCATAGCCCGTTAGCTAGCTAAGCTAGCCCCCAAGCTTGGTTTTTTTCCCGAGCTTTTACGGGTACAATTCAACGGGAAAGCGAGCCCCGCGTCTAACCTAACGTCGACCCCGGGAGCAACACCGGGATTGTGTGTAGATATACGGGTGGATAACTCACGATATAGTTGAGGTTTTTAGCCTGCTTTTGTACTGTGGACGATGCAGCCTCCCGTCCTCCGTCTGGCGCTCCGCGTATCGTTCAGGGCAGTACCACTTCCGGTACAATGGCACTGTACACTGTTTCCTCTTCCCTACAATGTGCATGAATAAAATATATTATACTGCTTTATATTCAAACATCCTTTACTTTGTGTTTTATGGCTCGAGTTATACATGGCAAAAAGTTAATTATTATTTCCTCCCTCATGTCTTCTGTGTTACTATGCATAAATAATATTTATATCATTTACTTTTACTTTTTTTGTTAATATGCCATGTATAACTCGAACCATAAAACACTTTTTTTTATTGTATTTGTATGTGTATTATCATTCCTTCCTCTCTGTCTTCTGTGTTACTAAATAATATCTGCTCTATATTCAAAATCCTTTACTTTGTGTTTTATGGCTCGAGTTATACATGGCATATTAACAAAAAAAGCTATTTTTTATTTTGTATGTGTATAATTATCATTTCCTCCCTCTATCATGTCTTCTGTGTTACTATGCATAAATAATATCTGCTTTATTCTATATTCAAAATCATTTACTTGAACTTTTTTATTAATATGCTAATCCTATGTCATAATATGCCATGTATAACTCAAACCATAAAACACAAAGCTATTTTTTTTTTCATTTGTATGTGTATTATCATTTCCTCCCTCTCTGTCTACATAAATATCTGCTTTATATTAAAATATACATTTACTTTAACTTTTTGTTAATATGCTAATCCTATGTCATGTATAACTCGTTCAAACACAAAGCAAATTTGTATTTATTTGTATGTGTAATATCATTGCCTCCCCCTCTCTGTCTTCTGTGTTACAATACATGAATAATGTCTGCTTTATTCAAATCATTTACTCACTTTTTTTATGTGTAATATATTTATTTTACTTTTATTTTATTAACAAGTGATTTTGAACCTTTTGTAATGTCAAGGACCTTAATTAGGCCATGGACCCCCATTTGTTAAGATTTATATCTCAGGGGTATAAAGACATACACTGATAAAATCAAGGGATAATTTAACACAAAATGGAACCAAATAAGACCATTTCTACACCCTCTGAGTTATGCAGACCCCTAAGGGTCCATTTGGTTCCTAATGATCAATCATTACTATTGTTATCTCTGGGTTTTGGTTATTATTGTATTTATTTGTACATGTAATGTAATAATGATGAAGATAGACTAAACATCATTTAGCTGGGGACCCACTAAAACCCCCACAATGGCCCCTGGGGGTCTCCAAACCCCACGTTGAGAACAATCAGAATCAACTTTATTGTCACATCACTGGTTTACAGGTGAAATTCGCAGCAGGGAGAGGGCAGGGAGGAAGAATTAAACATTAAATAAGCATATCAAAGAGAACATGAAAAGATCAAGACATCTACATAATATATAAATAGCATCAGACCAGCAGATACAGTGTGTACATGAGGTTAAGCATGGTGCAAAAGTGGAATAACATATTGTTATAGGTGTGTGAATGATTAGACATAAGGTGCAATAATACAACAATAAATAAAACAATCATTAAAAAAGAACTAATAAAACAATGATGCATGCATTGCACACTCCCTCTCTTAGCCGTTTCCTTTTTTTAGCCCTTAAACTTCTGCTTTATAAAACATCACAGATATAACTGAAGCATGAAGTACCCTAGGTCACTTGAGGAAGTAAAAGCCTTCACATACTTAAGCAGTGTCATAGACAGTCAGGGCGGCACGGATGCAGACGTCAGAGCCAGAATCGACAAGGCAAAAACCGCATTCATCATTCAAGGCAATAAAAATCATCCAACTCAAGAACATTTGGAGCTCTAAAAGGTTTTGTAGAGTATTGTAACTCTCTTTACTGGCCTCCCGGCATGTGCACTTAATCCTCTCCAAATGATCCAGAATGCCGCAGCACGCTTGGTCTTCAACCAGCCAAAATTCTCACATGTCTCCCCCTTCTCCACTCCCTCCATTGGCTCCCACTCCCAGTTACTGCCCGCACAGAGTACAAAACACTGATGTTGGCCTACAAAGCAACCAAAGGTATGGCACCCCATATCTTCAAAGCCTGATCCAACCCTACAACCCCTCCTCCTGCTCTCTCAGATCAGCTAACACAGGGAAGCTGTCAGAACCTTCGCTAAAACATCCGGGACAATGCTCCACACGGCCCAGACTCCTCTCCCTTCTGGCTCCCAAACTATGGAATGAACTCCCCATTGCAATTAGAACTGCAGACTCAACCCCAATCTTCTGGCGTAAGACTCACCTCTTCAGACTCCACCTCAGCCCGTAGCACTTGACCGAGCCTCGACGACCTTGCAGGCGTTTTATGTATTACTTTATTATTAGATTACTATTTCTATGCATTTGATGTATTATCTTGTGTTGTCCTTGATTACTGTAAATCGCTCTGGATTAAGAGCGTCTGCTAAATGCCTAAATTGTAAATTGTAAAGAAGTCAGCCAGCGGACAAACCTCAGACTCTTCAGCTCAAAGGTCAAGCCAGTGCTACTGTACGGATCAGAGACGTGGAGAACAACAAAGACTACAACGATGAAGGTACAAACATTCATCAAAAGCTGCCTGAGGATGATCCTGAGCATCCGCTGGCCGGACACCATCAGCAATAACGATCTCTGGCAGAGAGTGGTCTACCACTAGTGGAAGAGGAGATTGAGAGAAGAAGGTGGGGATGGATCGGCCACACGCTCCAGAAGCCCAATACCAGCATCACGAGACCTTAGATGGAACCCGCAAGGCACAAGAAAGAGAAGGGAAGGCCAAAGAACACCTGGAGCAGGGACCTTGAGACTGACATGGAAACAGCTGGAAAAGAAGGCCCAGGATAGAGGACTCTTGTCTGGCGGCCTATGCTCCATGAAAAGGAGAGATAGGCGTAAGTAAAAGTAAAACTAACAAAAAATGCTAACATAGATTAAGATAATGGTTAGATAATGTAAGATTAGATTGCCTCCGTCTCTCACCACATGAAAACACTACCTGACAAAATATCCAAGTAGCCTATTAGATCAGTGGTTCTCAACCATTTCTGGATCAGGGCCCACTTGAAAATCTTGAAAGCGTTCATAGCCCAACCATCTGACCACTAAACACGGCAGCCGAATGGCATGGGTGGGCCGCATATATTTTCAGAGCATGCTTAGGCTATTTGTGTTTTGGCTTGGTTGGATTAATATAACTAATTGTAATACCTATGTATCTGTATCACCATGAAAACACATGTTTTGTGTTAAAAATATATATATATTATAATATTATCATTAAAATCTTAGTCAATTAGTTGGGGGCCCAATTACAATATTCTCACAGCCCACCAGTAGGCTCCGGCCCACAGTTCGATAATTGCTGGCCTAGATTATTTGTTTCAAGCAGTAAAAAGTTTTGTACTTATTCATTTTTTGTACAACGACTTGCAAATATAAATAGTAAGGTAAGATGCAATGGCCGTTCATCTAAGAATGTCTATTATTAAGGGCAAATACACAATTAGTTAAGTGTTTGTTACATGATGGGTGACGGGTGAGGACATTTAGTATTTTGGCATCAAGGGGAGGAAGAGCTATTAAGACGTTGTTGGTAATTTATTACAATTCACTACAGGAGCACGATCCAGCGGACTCTGTTTTTCTATTCTAGCTTGTTCTTCTGTCCAGATGTGAATGCTTTGATAACATTTTTTCCAATACTGTCAGCGACCCAAGGCCTTGGTTTGGTCAGGGGATAGAATATTATCGTAGTCAAATCCATTACTTTATTAAACTCCAGCTTGAGGCTCAGTGTTCAGTCAGTAAGAAGAATCAACAATGTGCAACAATGTAAATAGTGACTCGTATACAGTATCAGTTTCAGGTAAAAGTAAACATTTATTGAGAACAATTCATTGTCTTGCCTTCACTGTGTAGATAACGAAGCGCCACTGCAGCAGAAGTATACCTGCTTTATTAAGACAGCACAATGTAGACCAGTGGTTCTCAAAGTAGGGTCCGGGGCAAGGACCCCTGGGGGTCCCCGGAAAGTTAAAGTGGTTAAACTGATGTTGATGCTATATTAACACATTTTGCCCCAGCAAAATGTGTTAATATAGCATGTACTGTATAGCGTCAAAATCTGTTTAAAGCAGCACTATGCAACTTTCCTCTTCTACCCCGGATTTGAACCCGGCTTCCTGTGCAAGTGCTGACATTTTTTTTACCATTGAGCTAATAGAGCCGGCCTGCTTGCTCAGGGGATAAATTGAATCTTGACCATGAGACCATGAGATGAAATCTTGACCATCAGGTCAAAAGGTGAGACATGACCTTTGACACGATCTAAATGTCTCAATAAAAGAGCAGGGAGACTAAATACAACCACACCAATTGTATAAGTTATATTGTACTAAAGGAGTAGTTCACCCAAAAAAAACACGTCTATCGATTACACACCACATGAAGCCTTGAGTACATGGAGATCTTTTTGTTCTTGTCACATTCCTAAGCCAATAATTTGATGACTGGCAGAGTCTCCGGTATGAGACTTGCGGAGTCTCCAACCGGTCATAAAGTTATTGGCTTAGGAATGCGACAAAAACAAAACAATCTCCATGAATTCAAGGTTTCATGGGTGGGTTTTTTGGGTAAACAACTCCTTTAACATACTCTACCATACAGATTGGACAGAATTACATTTTATTCATTCATTCATAGTGCTGCTTTCACCACTTTAACTCTATATACATAGGCTATTTGAAAATAACCGATCTACTTACTACCTTGTAGTGGGTCCCTGGCACAAAATATGTTCCAAACCCATATTCATTTTGGTGTCCTTGACATGAGAAGGTCTGAGAACCACAGATGTAGACAAGACAGGAAACTGAGCGAGGACAGGGCAGGGGAAAACTGCAAAACACACACACAGGTCCCCAAGCTGAATGGAATCAGGGATGTTTTGATGATAATATGGTCAACTATCCAGTCATCCACCTGTGTAGCCCATCAGCACGTCTGATTTTCGGGTGAGCTTAGAGACCACACAAAGATGATCATGGAAATAAGCATTAACTACTTATTTAAAGGAGTGGTTCACCCCAAAAATGACTTATTTTCTATCAATTGCACACCCCATGAAGCCTTGAATCCATGGATTAATTTTTGTTTTTGTGGCATTCCTAAACTAATAATTTGATTGCCGTCTCCTACCGGCTAACGTATCCGGTAGGAGACACAAAGTAGATTTGTTGTGTCTCCTACCGGAAATACACCCGGTCATCATCTGGAGACAGCATCCTAGTGAACTATCCTACAGTGTGTAATCCCTGGTCAATCTATAGTGTGAAAACCACAACGATATATGACAGCCGATTTCAAGAAATAAACTCCTGCAGTGTGTAATGCTTAACGATCAGATGACTCCCCGACCACTTTAAAAGTCCTACAGTGTGTACCTACAGTGTGTACCTGCCCCAGTGTGTACCCTAGTGTCCAAGTGTCCTTGAGCAAGACGCTGAACCCCTAATTGCTCCCAATGATCAGGTTGGTGCCTTGCATCGTTTCTTCCGCCATCAATGTATGAATGTGTGTGTGAATGGGTGAATGTAACGCACAATCCTTGTAAATCCTTGTAAAGGCACTATATACGTAAAAGCACCATTTACCATTTATCATTTAGATGGAAAAAATGAAAAAAGAATGCTGCTTCACCATGTTTTGTATATGTCATTGTAGGCACTTGGAGCAGGTCAGCACTAGAAGACCTGAGGGGGCGGTTTGGAACATATCTAGGCAGGCAGTCATAGAAAGGTAAGACTTAATGTAATGCTCCAAAACCCAACTTTATTCCTGCACAATAAACATTCTGAAAGTTCATATTCTCAGTAGCAACATTCTTCTTGTGTGCAGTGAGATTAAGTACCTTGGTCATTGTATCTGATGATCTCACAGGTGACAAAGACATCCATATAACACTGCAAACTGTATGCTCAGGCAAACATACTAATGCTGAAATTTCACAAATGCTCTGTAGATGTCAAGGTATCACTTTTTAAAGCTTTCTGTACACCGTTGTATACGGCTCACCTGTGGAGTAACTACAAGGCTAGCAGCATGCAAAAACTAAAAGTTGTGTACAATGATGCTTTACGGTTGCTGGTGAGGGTACCAAGATGGCACAGTGCCAGCCAGCTGTTTGTTAATTTTGGGGGTACCTACCTGTCAAGTTTTAATTTACAAATTCATATGTCATCTTGAAGAGTCTGACAATCATGTTATTACGATTTTAATGAACCCTGTGAAGAGTTCTACTTGGTTCTCTTCCATGATTTGGGGACATTGGCGCAACATCCTCTACAGACTGTGAGCATGTGTGGCTAGCTGTAGTTGGACTGATTTTATGTTTTTCTTTTCTTTTTTTTCTTTTTAATTATATTTATCGTTGTGTTTTTGTCATTCTGTCTGTGATATGGAGCTTGAGTCTGAAATAAAGATTGATTGATATGAGATAGGCTTACCAGGTATCCAACATTGTTTGTGGAAATCGTTCAGAAGAACGATCCCCCCCCCCCCCCCCCCCTTCCATTTGTCACACTTGTGCAGAATTACTTAAATTCTGTAACTTTGTTTTAGAATTCTTTAGGAGCATAACACAGAAGGTTGGATTTGAATCCCTGCTCAGGGAAAACATGAATGTTGGCAGATGCTTACGGACAAAGTTTCCACACCTCAAATAAAATACAGACGGAAGATAAACCATCTTGTTTGGTAGAGGGAGAAAAGAAAACCTGTCCTGTTACTTCTCATGGAAAATTGAATTCATTTAGAAAATTCTTAGGAAAACTTTAAAGCTACTTGTCTTGAAGACGTAATAATTTACTTTTTATGTGTTGGTAGGCCTACATAGACCTCTAATACCCACTATTTTGGAATGGCATTGTACAACATCTGTATTCCATGTATTTGGGAGCACCACTAATTTGCATTATATTATGTTCTCAAAGTAGGTGTCCAGGGCGCGAAGGTCCAGGGCCTGTCAATTGAGGCTAGCCTTATGAAAATCTATTTTCCGTAAAGAAAAGCCAGATCAAAACCATTACAATTATTAGAGCTCGGCCCATGCCAGATTTATGGGTCCGATTTTGGAGAGTCTACTGATTACAGATGTTTTGACTAATATTCTGCAATACTTTCTAATCAATTTAAAAAAACTTTGATTTGATTTGAAAAAATCTAAATAAAACGAATAACTTTTTGAAGATAAAAAATAAACACATAAACCAAACTTTATTTTATTCAACCACTTCTTAAGCCCTATTCAAAAACATTGTTGATCTAGAAGCTGGCGCATTGTGATCTTGTAGATCTGCTTTTTTTTTTATGTTTTAAAAACGTTTTCAGAAGTTGTGCCTCATACCCAAATTTAAAAAAATCAACAAACAGGTTGAAAAGTAGTTAAAAATCGGGACACATCAGCTGCATAATTGCTGATACAGATGTAATCGAAAAAGTTAAATAATGACCGATATCTCGGCCAAACCGATACATCAGTCATCACCCTAACAATTATATCCCTGGCTGTAGAGTCGCTCAGAAGCTGAGAGTCAATTCCAGTATGTGAACATTTCCAGTGATGGAAGAAGTACTCACATGTTTTACTTATTATTACGTAAAAGTATCAATACTGCAATGTAGATATACTCAGGTAGTTACAGGTAGAAGTCCCGTATTCAAAATGTACTTGAGTAAAAGTACAAAAGTATCAGCATCAAAATATACTTAAAGTACCAAAAGTAAGTACCCATTATGCCGAATGTCCCATGTCTCAGTTATCAAAATCTTTTGAAAATAGCCGATCTACAAGCTCACAAGGCTCAAATAGCCAAAGTTTAAATAGAGCTGAAGTGGTTAATGTATGTTTTGTAATAATAATCCAAATCTACAAAACTAGTAACTAAAGTTTTCTAATAATTGTAGAGGAGTAAAAGTAAAAGTATAAAAAATTTGAAATGCTCAGTACCTTTAAAAAAATTTACTCAGTTACTTTCCACCACTGAACAATTCTGTCACGTTTTGTAAACAAAAACACCAGTGATTAAGTTGGTATGTTAAGTGAGTCGGAATAATACATTCTCCAGTGCATTGCTTGCTTTGGCTTTTCATTTTATATTCACTTCATACATAAGGGCTCGGGCCAAAATTCCAGTAATCATATCCCACTGTTCCTTCGCCTTTATTCTCTCTCCACTCTGTAGACACCAGTTTCCTTGATTGTTCATGGATTTGAAAGCCAACATTTTTCCATAAACTTTTTCCGTCTATTCCCGAAACACACATAACTGCCTGGTCCTTCCAGTAAAGGACAAAGGTCCCTTTTTTCGCTCAAACGGGAACCTCAGAGGCAGAATTTAGAATGCACACTGTACAGGTGCCAACTTGCCATCAACAAAGACTAAAATTAATACTACCCGCCCACGATCAATAATGACTTTCCCAATGTGTTTGCCAGAAAAGCCATGGAATAAAAATAACCACAGACAAGTTATCAAGACCAGAGAGCGAAGTCAGCACAGCATCTACTGAGTTAAATTGAGTTTCCTTTTTTTTTTTTTTTACTCTGCTAGCCCACAGCCAGCTTAATAAAAGTGGATGGAAAATTCTCCTGCTCACATTTACCTCAGATTTCAGCCCAGCAGACAGCATTGCCTTCACAACAACAAAATGACGCACTTCAGGACTCTGGTTTTCATGATAATTGTGGTCCCATGGATGCTATCTTCCGCAGCGAAACCTAAGGAGGCAAGAAAACCCAAGGTAAAAGTATGCATCATAACAATGCATGCACTATATTTGTTTTGGTGGCAAGGACAAATTGTCTTCTTTTCGTGTCAAGTAGTAGTGAGGTGTGTTTCTTTCTGCAGAAAGACATTGCGACCATTCCGGACTACGATGGCATCTCGGATTCGGACACATCTCCTGCTGCTGCAACAGCTGATGGTAATGCTTATATTTGCATAGGCACATCGAGTATTCAACAGCTAGATCCATCTTTAAAGACAATTATGCAACATAGGAATGTGGATAAAGCTCTGATTACTGACTGTAAATGAGACTATTCAAGCACTTTTGGTGTGTCCTCCATTTGTAACTCTGACACTATGCAAATATAACCAAATGGACACTCTCAGACTCAGAGTTAAATAAAGGCAGTGTAAGTGATTATTTTTATTTTTAAGAATTGATAAATTACTCTATATTCACATAGTAATCATCGCTGTTGATTTTTTGTTCAGTAACTCTCTTTGTTCAGTAAGTCTCCCTGTCTTTCCAGCTCTTTAGTAAACATAAAGTACATTTTCAGGTCGGTAAAATGTACCGATATCAATTTCACCAAATTGGAATTGGAACAATATGAAGTTGAAGCTAATAAATGGGTTCTCTTTCCTGACTGGAGGAAATTGGCAACCCAACTGCAATTTTATTTTCTGTTTATTACGGAGCTGGAGAGACAGAGAGACCTTACTGAACAAACACTATATGGCAGTGGTTCTCAAACCTTTTCATGTCAAGGACCCCCAAATTGACACTTTATTTGGCCGCGGACCCCCATTTGAAAAGATATGCCAGGGACCCCCATAAGAGAAGTTTTTTTTACGGCTCTAGCAGTGATTTTCAACCATTTTAATTTCAAGGACCCTCAGTTTGACATGCATTAGATTATGGACCCCCATTTAATGGCATTTCTATCTCTGGGACCCCAATTTATATTGTAAAATCAATGTTAATTTAACTCTGAGAGTGTACATTTGTACACTCTCAGAGTTACAGACCCATAAGGGTCCATTTGGTTTCTAACTATCTATCATTTAGCTGGGGACCCCCTGGAACTCACTCAAGGACCCCTGGGGGTCCCCGGACCCCACTTTGAGAACAAACGCTATATGGTCCATAGTAATGATTACTATCACAAAATGGAGCTTTAAGTTTTTAACAAAGAAACCTTTTTTTTTAACCAAAAGATATCACCTTTAATCATCATCAGCATCATTCACAGCATCAGTAGGAAAAAAAAACAGCTGTACTTGAAGGAATGGATGACAAAATAAGCGTTGCTTTCAGAGCTGCCCACATGCCTGCTGTGTGTGTGTCTGACGGGCTCGGTATACTGCGAGGAGGTTTCTCCTGAGATGACCGCCGTGCCTGCACTGCCAAAGGAAACAGCCTATCTGTACGCACGCTACAACAAGATCACCAAGATCAGCTCCAGAGACTTTGCAGATATGGGTAAATAAAAGATGCATTCATTTTTTTTGCATTATTTCTGAAATTACAATACATGAATGAATGTCAAAAAGATTTTTGTCTGACTTTTGAGATTCTTTAATGAATATTAGGCCTGCAACTATCAATTATTTTCTTAGCAATTATTCTATTGACTACTTGTTTGATCGGATAATCGAGAAGCACGTTTTTTTATATATCAATGAATCAACGTTGAAAAAAAATCTACCGCACAACAGCGTCAAGCACAAATAGCAAAAATAGCAGATATGCATCTGCTATTTATTTGTATTTTTATACATACATAAAAATAAATCTATTACTTTTATAATAACCACATTACTCGTAATGAACATTAAAGGGATAGTTCACCCCTAAACATTTAATCTATCGATTAGTCACCCCATGGAGACTTGAATTCATGGATATATTTCTTTTTTGTAGAAAAAATGCTATTTTTTGGGGTGAAGTGTCCCTTTAACTGTCAAGCTTATTCTCTTTTTCTTTCTTTTTTTTTTTTACTTCTAGCAACGTTAAAAAGAATTGACCTGACTGGAAATCTCATCAGTGAGATAGAAGACGGCTCTTTTTCAAGACTGATCAACCTGGAGGAGCTCACCCTGGCAGAGAACCGGCTGACCAAACTGCCGGCTCTGCCTCCCAAACTCATGTCCCTCAACGTCAACTTCAACAAACTCCAGACCAAGGGCGTGAAGTCCACCGCTTTTAAAGTAAGCCCTGCAATATGTGTGTGTTAGCGTCAGTGATGTAAAACAACAAGTACATTTACTCAAGTACTGTGCTTAGGTACAATTTTGAGGTACTTTTACTTTAGTATTTCCAATTATCTTTTACTTTTCAGTCTCAGAGGCAAATATTGTACTTTTACTCCACTACAATTATTTGAAAACTTTAGTTACTAGTTACTTTGCAGATATAAATTATTACATTATAAGACATACATTAGCCACTTTAGCTCTATTTTATACCTAGGCTATTTGAAAATGGCCGATCTACAAGCTTGTAGATCTGCTATTTTCAAACGTTTTAGTACTTTTACTTTTGGTACTTTAAGTACATTTTGATACCAATACTTTTGTACTTTTACTCAAGCAAATTTGTTATTCCGGACTTTTACTAACAGAGTACTTCTACATTGCAGTATTGATACTTTTACCTAAGTAAATCATTTGAGTGCTTTTTCCACCACTGGTTACTAGTGTGCACTGCAGTATGAAGTAGGTCAGTGGTTCTCAAGGTGGGGCCCGGGGACACTCAGGGGTCCCTGAGGGGGTTCCAGGAGGTCCCTAGCAACATGAGGAACCGTTTAAACACTTTAACATTATTTTATACTTTGGCCATTCAGGCAAAATAGTGGAGGAAAAAACAGCCAGTGGACTTGGCTGAGGTGCTGGAGCATTAGGAAACCAAATGAACAATTAAAGGTGTAGTTCAAAAAATGACTTATTTTCTATCAATTACACACCCCATGAAGCCTTGAATTCATGGAGATTTTTTTGTTTTTGACGCATTCTTAGGCCAGTAATTTGATGACCGGGTGTATTTCTGGTAGGAGACTCAAAGAGACTCCTTTGAGTCTCCTACCGGATACATTAGCATCTTTCCCCCGTACAAGTTTAAAAAAAAAAAAAATCTTTTGAAAATAGCAGATCTACAAGCTCGCGACGCATTGTGAGCTTGTAGATCGTCTATTTTCAAATGGCCAAAATGTATATAGGGCTGAAGTGGTTAATGTATGTTTTGTAATGATAAATATAATGACACAAGTAACTAGTATCTTAAGTTTTCAAATAATTGTAGTGGAGTAAAAGTATAACATTTGCCTCTGAGATGTAGTGAAGTAGAAGTAAAAGTACGGAAAATTGGGAATACTCCTGTGAAGTAAAAATACCTCAAACGTATACTTAAGCACAGTAATGAGTATGTGTTACTTTACACCACTGCATTTCTTTGAAGTTTCTTTTCAACCCCTGTTAATGTCTTTAACTGAGAGGGACTGTATTCTTCTTTTTTTTTTTTTGTTGCAGAAACTCATAAAACTGGCATATCTCTACCTTGGAAATAACGAAATGACCGCAATACCACAACTTCCAGAGTCGCTCCGGATCGTTCACCTAAATGTAAATGCATACTCTAATTTTTTTTTTTTTTTTTAAAGCTCCATAAAATGCACTAACCTGCAGTATTCTTTTTTATTTTTCATGTCTGGGATTTGAAGTGGTGTAAGTTGACAGGCTAATGTTCCTTCTCCATCCTTGCCTTTGCAGAATAACAACATAAACACAGTGACAGACGAGACGTTCTGCAAAGGCAACACCACTCACTACATCAGAGCCAGCTTGGAGGAGGTTAGGCTGGATGGAAACCCGGTCCGGTTGGCCCAGCATCCCAACAGCTTCATCTGTCTGCGGGCTCTTCCAATTGGCCTGTACCGCCGGTGAACTAACCCAGGAATGCACAGGGAGAAGGAAAGCACATTAAGCCATTAAGACCGGGAACGCATCTGTGTAACCACTTTAACCATTATTTTATACTTTGGCTATTCAAAAATAGCAGATATACAAGCTCATAGCCCGGCACCGAGTGCCGCGCTATGAGCTTGTAGATCTGCTATTTTTGAAAAATATTGATTGTTTTTTGCAAATCTTTGAATATATTTATTTAAATAGTAAATTATTTTTACTCAAATCTTTACTTCTGGGGATTCTACAAATGTCTTCTATATACTGATAGTTTAAAAAAAAAAATTGCTATAATCAGTGGATCTCAAACTTTTTCATGTCAAGAACCCTCAAAATGATATGATTTGGCCGCGGACCCCCCATCTCAAAATATGTTGTTCCAGGGACCCCCCCAGAAGCAAAGATTTGAGTTTAGAATGTTCGCTTTAAAAATACATACATACGTACAAGATTTGCACAAATTTAAAAAAAATAGCAGATCTAGTATATCTGCTATTTTTGAATAGCCCAAAGTATAAAACTAATGGTTAAAGTGGTACACAGATGCGTTCCCGGTTTGAATGGGTTAAGCCTGATTTATACTCCGTCGCACTTGGTCTCCAAAGGGCTGGGGGTGAAACGTCCATACAATATCGATGATCGTTGGACACGAGACTGGATATTGTCTGTCGTTAATGTCGCCATATGGCACAAGTGTTGTCTTTTCCTGGTTGTCATTTAAGCCTAGTTTTATCAAAAAAAATCAGACATAGCCCAAATAGACAATCTACAAGCTCACAAGGTGTCACATTGCGATGCATCGTGAGCTTGTAGAACTGACATTTTTGAACATTTTTATAGTCATCACAATAGCAATATCAATATCAAGGTATTTGGTCCAAAATATTGTTTTGTTATAATTGTTAATATTTTGATTTTGTCAATAACACCCAGCCAGGAAGTCTCGCATTGAAAATAGCCGATCTACAAGCTCACGAGTCGCAGCTTGTAGATTGGTTATGTAGCTTGTAGATTTGTAGATTGGTTATGTAGCTTGTAGATTTGTAGATTGGTTATGTAACTTGTAGATTTGTAGATTGGTTATTTAGCTTGTAGCTTGTAGATTGGTTATTTTGGTGCGAGTCAGCGACGCGTGACAAAGTATAAATCAGTGGCTACAGTGATGCTAGGTGTAAACAGAATCTAGTATAGATTCACGAATATACAGATATGAAGAAGTGGACAATACTGCCATATAGGAAATAGCCAGTGGTTCTCAACCTGTGGGCCGGGGCCCACTGGTGGGCCACAAGGGTATTACATTACATTACAGTCATTTAGCAGACGCTTTTATCCAAAGCGACTTACAATAAGTGCATTCAACATAGGTAGGGAACGAAACTACTAATCACCAGAGGTCTTAAGTGCATTTCCTGTAAAATTATTATAGGTATTGCAAGTGGGTATTTTCATGGTATTTTCTTTCTTGAAAAGTATGATGGTTCCATTGATCCAAGTCAGAATCAGAGTCAATCAATTCATTAATAAAACAAGCATGCTCTGAAAATGCATGCGGACCACACTTCTGACCACTTAACATCTGACACTAACAACTTACCATGGCAGCCATGAATGCTTTCGAGACGTTTAAGTTCCCTGATCCAGAAAGGGTTGAGAACCAGTGGGAAATACCGATGTTTTTTTTCCTATTTTTTATCTTATAGTGATTAATTATCAACAAAATCATCATACACTCAAAGGTTTGCAGTTTTATATTATATTTCCTCTTCAAGAACAAGAGCTTGACACAACTTCAAACGGTTCAGAACTGGCATAATGATGGTATGTGCATGAGACAGCCTAAACACATCTTTTTTTTCTCCCCCTTTGGTGAATAATGAATAAACTCATCCTAAACTGTTTAAGGGGTCAATAAAGGATCATGAACACTTTTAACCGTTTTGTCTTAATTGGTAGGAGGAATATTTTTGCATGGTTGTATGCTTTATGTTAACTTTGTGGCACACATGACAAACGTCCTTATTATGCACAGTCTTTTAGCCTGTCAGGCCAGGGTCCTGTGCTAAGTCCAATCAAACGCATCTGTGTCATGTTAGATTTAAGCTGTAACCGTTATTTCTATACTTTGGCTATTTTTGAAAAGTCTTGAACATTTGTGCAAATCTTTGAATACATATATTTTTTTTAACTCAAATCTTTGCTTCTGGGGGGGGGGGGGGGGGGGTCCCTGGAACAACATATTTTGATGGGGATCGGCCGCCAAGAACATATAATTTTGGGGGTCCTTGAAAAGAAAAGGTTTGAGCACCACTGATATAGCAACAATAGTTTTTCAGAAAAATAACATTTGTTAGAGATTTGCACACATTTTCAAGATTTTAAAAAAAATAGCAGATCTTCAAGCTCATAGCGCGGCACTCGGTGTCGCGCTATGAGCTTGTATATCTGCTATTTTTTAAAGTATAAAATAATGGTTTAAGTGGTATACACAGATGCGTTCCCGGATTGAACTAGGATTTCTTAGGACTTTTAGTATGTTGTTCTGGTGACTTAATAGAAATGGTCTTTGAAGAAAACAATTCTGTTACAATTACTTTGATTTTGAGGTCCAAAATTAGCTAGTTTGCCTGGACTAATAGGTCCATTACAGAAGGGAAGGAAAGTTTGCACGCGGTATATCATCAGTTCCCAGGGATTTATTTCAAGGAGGTACGACGTTTGGACCCTGTCGGGTCTTCATCAGGTCCGATACAATACAGACAAGTAGAAATACAGAAAAGTCCATTGCAGCCTGAGGGAAACAGGTGGATGTCCATCGATGCGTCCACACACATCACCCACCTGTGTGTGTGTGTGTGTGTGTGTGTGTGTGTGTGTGTGTGTGTGTGTGTGTGTGTGTGTGTGTGTGTGTCTTCAGTAGGCTGCTGGCTTATGAAGAGGCTGAGCTACCATCTCTACTCCTCTCGTACTCCCGTTGCTCGTACTCCCGTTCTGACTGCTTCCTTCTGTAGACATCATCTGTGGGAGAAAAGAACAGAAACGCAGTTTTGTTTATAGCAACCACTAGGCGCGATTATGTCATTTTACTTGACAATTAATTGTCGCTCAAACAATTGCGATTAACGATTTAATTGTGTTTCTGTTGTTTTGTAAACTAAAGTTGCACAGGGCAGGCATGAATAACTTACATATTTAATAACTTAATACTTTATGAATAACCTTAATAGGGGGAACAGCTGATCTACAAGCTCAGTTTTGAGCTTGTAGATCTGCTATTTTTTTATGCTTGTAAATATATGAACGTTTTTCAACATGAAAATGATTATAACGATTATGCAAAGAATGATTGCAATGATCTCATATAATTGCGAGTATGAAATAATTGTGACGGGCTTAACTACCTATATTTTGAGATAATTGTTGACTGGGGACCAGCAGAGAAAATCTGTGTGTGTAAGTGAATGACCAACTCTCCCTTCACACCCACCACTGAAGTGCCCTTGAGCAAGGCACTGAACCTCCAACTGCTCAGTGGCTAACAGTATGGTGCTGTGAATATGTCATGGTCTCCCAGTGGGTAATGGTCTTAAGACTGTGGTCGTACTGGGCAGCTCCCAGTAGAACAATATAAGACTGTGACAACAGTATAAGACTGTGGTTGTACTGGTCAGCTCCCAGATGTGTGTGAGATAGAGAAGCTCAAGCTGGGCCATGCTGAAAAACAACATAATTTACCCTGGATAAAATAAAGGTTAAATAAAAATGTCAAATATTTCAGAAAATATAAAGCATGTGTGAAAATAAAAGCGTGTAAGTAGTAAGAACTAAGTTAGCCTGCTGGCAGTGTGCACAAAGAATGTACCACTGATCAGTCCAACAGTTTCTCAGATTAGCTCCAGAGTACACACATGAAGAGACACTGGAGTAGTGGTGTAATAAATATATATAGAAGTGCAGGCAGACTGGGCAGAGTTTTGGAACACAAACACACCTCACTGTATCAACAACAATGTAAAGAACATGAGAGTGTGTTATGGCATTGGTTCTCAAAGTGGGGTCCGGGGACCACCAGGGGTCCTTGAGGGAGTTCCAGGGGGTCCCCAGCTAAATGATGGATAGTTAAGAACCAAATGGACCCTTATGGGTCTGTAACTCTGAGTGTAAAAATGGAACCAAGTTGACCAACGGGTCCATTTGATTCCATTTGTACACTCTCAGAGTTACATCAATATTGATTTTACCATACGCATTGGGGTCCCAGAGATAGAAATGCCATTAAATGGGGGTCCGTAGCCTAATGCATGTCAAACTGGGGGTCATTGAATTTAAAATGGTTGAGAATCACTGCTAAAGCCGTAAAAATCTTCTTATTGGGGTCCCTGGCATATCTTTTCAAATGGGGGTCCGCGGGCTAATACGTGTCAATTTGGGGGTCCTTGACATGAAAAAGTTTGAGAGTCACTGTGTTATGGCACATGGTGAACTGCATTACACTTATACACGTACAGAATGTCTCATGTCCTATCATAATAAAGGTCTCATGTCCTATCATAATAAAGGTCTCGTGTCCTATCATAATAAAGGTCTCGTGTCCTATCATAATAAAGGTCTCATGTCCTATCATAATAAAGGTCTCATGTCTTCTCATAATAGAGACCTTTATCATAATAAAGGTCTCATGTCCTATCATAATAAAGGTCTCATGTCCTAACATAATAAAGGTCTCATGTCCTATCATAATAAAGGTCTCATGTCCTATCATAATAAAGGTCTCATGTCCTATCATAATAAAGGTCTCATGTCCTATCATAATAAAGGTCTCATGTCCTATCATAATAAAGGTCTCATGTCCTATCATAATAAAGGTCTCATGTCCTATCATAATAAAGGTCTCATGTCCTATCATAATAATACGTACAGAAGGTCTCGTGTCCTATCCTGACGTTGATCATGATCCACTCCATCACTCCTCCTATGCAGAAGAACACAGGCAGGAACCTGTAGGGTCCAAACCTCTGTCTGCCAGGAAACAGCTCTAGGAAATACTTTACAACGGTTTTTCTTTTCGACTCAATCATATTTTACTTCAATACAATCCACGGACTTAATGTGTTGAATGGAGGACGTCAACAGTGCAAATAAATCACACTGTAAGCTCATATAACCGCTTGTCCTTTACCAAACCTTATTGACATTTTGTCCGTGACTGACATAAGAAGTGAGTGTTTTGTCAACAGTCCTAAACGAGGCGGGCGGTGTTTGACACACACAGTGGTCTGTGTCAGCGGTGAAAACAGCGTCAGGCCTCCCGCCCGCCGTTGTTTGACTACTAAAACGAACGTATCCAATGCTGTACGTAACATCCGGTTGTAGTCGCAAAGCGAAAACACGTGACTTCTATATAATGTTTGGTTTTAGCCTTTCGGACCGACAAGCGGCCTTCTTCAGACCCTGAAGAAGGCTGCTTGTCGGTCCGAAACGTTGGTTTCCCTGTGATTATTATTAAAAAAGTTGGCATCGGCAGCTACGAGTGTGCGGCTCTACTTCTTTTTTCTTCATTCAGTGGTTTTAGCCTCTAGCCATGGTTCACATGGAGCAACTTCTACCTGGTTTCTCCATTTACAACCCGTACATCTACATTAACGTTAAAATTTCAAATATAAAGTACTGACCCCACGGCCATGGATATAACAAGTTGAAACGTTTGGGTCTAAGTACCCGTATCTTCCGTATTTTTCTATAAAAAAGCATTTTAATTCAATCGACGGCCATTTTCTCATAGAGTTTTAATGTATCAGCGTGCAATACACCTCGCAACCGATAAGGTCGCGTAGTTGAAAACACATGGACATTTTTAGAAAATGGCCACCAATCGGATTAAAATGTTTTTTATTGAACAATACGGAAAATACGGATACTTAGACCTAAGCGTTTCAACTTGTTACATCTATGGCCGTAGGGTCAGAATTTTATATTTGAAATTTGAACATATATGTAGATGTGCGGTTTGTAAATGGAAAAAGTGCCAAAACCAGGTAGCGGTGCTATTTCCATAGGCGCAAACTTCCACTACAACGCGAGGTCTCCAACTGTAGTACAACAAAAATAAAGAAAACGATTTGGCTACTCACCGAAACAAAGGCAGTTTTATAATGTAGAAAGACTATTCTCCGCGGTGGGAAACGTCTCAGAACCCCACTTTTTGTGTACAATCCACTTTTTGGGCAGAAAATGAAATATGTCCGCCAGATGGATATTATTTTATTTACTCAAGTGCGCCCTCTACAGAATTGGTCAATGGTATTTTATTATTTTTTAATGGTATTTATCACCATTGTATGACAAAGTATAAAATAGGGCTTAAAGGAACAGGAAAAGAAATACTACCCCCCCCCCCCCCCCAATATAACAAGGCTATGAATGAGTGACTGTAATGCAAAACATCAAAAAGGAAATTCAGAGATGTTCATCAAAATGTTGAGTTTATGAGGGACGAAAATACACAAAATGTGTTGTTTATTCACCTGGGAGACCAACTACATCAGTGGGAATGAATTATCATGACACAATACTAGATATACACATGGAAAATACATACATATTGTACATACACAAGACAAGACGCATGCAACACTACCACACTCTGAACCATTGGCTCTCAAAGTGTGGTCCTTGGAGGGGTACCAGGGGGTCCCCAGCAAAATTAGTTAATATAGTGTCACAGTCATTTTAACCACTTTAACCATATTTTATAAATTCTTCAATTCAAAAATGGCAGATATACAAGCTCATAGCGTGGCACTCATGAGCTTGTAGATCTGCTATTTTTGAAAAATCTTGAAAACGTGTCCAAATCTTTGAATACATACATTTTTTAACATTCAACACAACATTTGTGAGTCCAATCTTTGCTTCTGGGGGTCCCTGGAACAAAACATTTTGAGATGGGGGTCCGTGGCCAAATACATATCATTTTGGGGGTCCTTGACATGAAAAAGTTTGAGAACCACTGCTCTAAACCACTGTCACCCTGCCGTCTCTAAGTTGGGCATGTCATCGGTGTAATGTTTCAAAAACAGCTAATATAGCCGACTAGCTATTTATCACACAACGAAGTACAGTATCTATAGGGCTGTGGTTCTAATACTTTTTCATTTCAAGACCCTTAATAACCGTCAGGGTAACAGCCATGTAAAAGGTCCATTTGGAACCCCCTCAGGGAACCCTGAGTGGTCCTTGGACCGAGTTTTGAGAATTACTGATACAGGGCTTAAAGTGAACAGTTAAAGAAACAGTACCATACAATGACAAAAGACAGGGCAAAAAAAAAGACCAATTTTAAGATATCAGGGAATGCAATTGGTCTAATAACCATATGTAGTCTATGATTATTTTCTTGGCACAGTCTAGCCTATTCTGCACCCGAATAAAAGGTGTTCATCCTTAAAGCTACAATGCAGAACTTCCACCAATCTCCACCGAGTATGTTAATACAATATAACTGAGTTAGTACAGTACATCTGCAGTGGTTGGAGGAGGTCTCAATATACTCTTCCACTGAGACGTGTCGACACTGGTTGACAATGTCATTAATAAAGTTATTTGAAGCAGACGACACACTGGATTGGACGCTAGACGCACCGACATCTTTACTGTGGTTCAGACGTGTCTCTGTTGGGAAAGTGAGACAATGACATAAAACTGACAGATTGTAGCTTTAAGGGTCTCTGGTCTGGATCAGAACAGGTTTCATGGGCAAAACAAGTCAACAGGGTACAGCGATGTGCATAATATACCAACATAGCGTATATATATCGTTATTTTTAGGGCATTAGGGCACGATCACACCAAAATATGGTTTCCCGCTGTAAAAACCATTAAGACCTGGAACGCATCTGTGTCACTTTTTGATTTAAGCTAAAAAAAAAGCATGATTTTACACTTTGGCTATTCAAAAATAGCCATTGTAGTGCGGCACCGAGTGCCGCACTACAAGCTTGCACTGTATATCTGCTATTTTTGAAAAATCGAGACATTTTGTGCAAATCTTTAAATACATTTTTTGTAAAGTGAACATTTTTAACTCAAATCTTTGCTTCTGGCGGGGTCCCGGGAACAAAATATTTTGAGATGGGGGTCCGCGGCCAAATACATTTACATTTTGGGGGTCCTTGACATGACATTTGAGAACCACTGACATAGCAATATAAGTTTAAAAAAAAAAAAAGTTATGATTCAGAAGACATTTTGCAGAATCGCAACCTCAGGCCTTAATGGGTTAAACTCAGTTTTTTGCAGCCAGCACATTCTAAAAAGCAGAGTAGCTTGCAGGTCATTCTGTCCCAATAACCACTGACCCACCCATCACTCACTTTCAGGACCCTCCCATACAACAGCTACAACCAGTTGTTCTATCGCTATAGCACCATGTCGCTTCCTGAGTCTTGGGACGGTCCGCCTGCGACTCACCACGATTGGACAGAGGGGGAAAAGTAGCATAGAGCGCATAAACGTAAAGGTGTGCGCGACAAGCGGAGAGATGCGCAAGATCAGCAAAACCACACGATTCTCATCGAAAAAGCATTGGCAGATTCCGACCCATAGGTATAGAACAAAAGTGCGGTGTGACCGTGCCCTTAAATGATAAATAGCCTGAGTGATTTTAGGGTGCATTTACACTTTAAACGTGGCTTGGTGTTTTTACCTAGAGACTGGTAACAGGAAGAGTGGGCACTAAGGAAGAGTGGGCACTTCTATGCAAAATAAAGTAATGTTAAGTATACATGATTAGAACATGATTGAACATTTGACATTTAAGGCCTAATATTTCTACAATTGCTACAAAACGTGTAAATCCAATAATTTTGGACATAAACAATAAGTTGAAGGGTACATTTAAGTCTGATAATGATGTACTGTGCATGTTCAAATCAAACTTTACGTCACTAAGACCATTTTTCAAGTATTACATTTAACATTTAGCACAAAATAGCACATTTTACATCGATGTGCCCACTTCTCCTTAGTGCCCACTCTTCTTGTAATCCTAGACACTTTATCCGTTTAATTATGGCTTGATAAACATGCAGGTTACAATCGAAATATACATTGGGTGTAAACATGATCTTACTAGGCACCCTGAATAACATTCAATAATGTATTCCATAGGGCATTGGTTCTCAAAGTGGGGTCCGGTGACCCCCAGGGGTCCTTGAGGGAGTTCCAGGGGGTGCCCAGCTAAATGATGGATAGTAGTGGACCAAATGGACCTTTATGGGTCTGTAACTCTGAGTGTACAAATGATTCCATTTGTACACTCTCAGAGTAAAATGAACATTGATTTTACAATATAAATTGGGGTCCCAGAGATAGAAATGCCATTAAATAGGGGTCCGTAGCCTAATTAAAATGGTTGAGAATAACTGCTAGAGCCTAAAAAAATCTTCTCTTATGGGGGTCCCTGGCATATCTTTTCAAATGGGGGTCCGCAGGCTAATAAGTGTCAAGTTGGGGCTCCTTGACATGAAAAGGTTTGAGAACCACTGCCATAGGGCATCATTCCATCGCAATTCTGGTCATCACTATAGCTGTGGGGGTTCAAATATAGTGACGAAATAAAAACGTGCACAAAATCAAAGTTTCTGCTTGTATAGCTCATGTGTAGAAGTATTAGTAGGAAATCATCATCAGCTTGCGATAATTTCGCAATCAAATCGCATTGTTAGCAATACAGTACTCGTCTGGGCCTGATCAGCCTGGTCATGGTCAAATATGTGCAAAACTTTCTTTGTATCTTCTTAGACCAATTGATGCATTACATCTCCATAACTTGCTTGCACATCAACCAGTGTTACGCATTTTAAAAATCTGGTTTTAATGTCACTGATGTTATCTGTCTGGCCCGGCTTGTCCATAAAAACATAGGGCAGAAGCTTATTCCATGTACCACGATGAATAAAATACAGAAAACATACCCCTCTGTATGAAAATGTACACCAACATTATTGTTTCCGTCTTAATTATGACGCGCAAGTCATTTATACTTAGTTGAGCACCGGTGTCGCGCAACGAAAATAGCAGATCTATACAAGCTTGGAGGACGAACGCATTGTGAGTGTGTAGATGTGCTATTTTTGGGTTGTGTGACACAGCGCACAACCAACTATAACTATAGGCTAACATTATATCATGAAGACAAAACACTACAAATGTAATCAGCTTAACCCATTAAGACTGGGAACGCAGCACGTGTGTCATTTTTAGATTTCTATGGCTATTCAAAAATAGCAGATTTTTTTTTTAAAATCATTAAAATATTTGCCAATCTTTGAATATATATATATTTTTAAAGCAAACATTTTTAACTCAAATCTTTGCTTCTAGGGGGTCCCTGGAACAACATATTTTGAGATGGAGGTCGGCGGCCAAATACATATCATTTTGGGTGTACTTGACATAAAAAAAAAAGTTTGTTAACCACTGAGATTATAAAATATTTTTTTCCAAAAAAACAGTTAGGATTTAGAAGACATTTGTAGAATCCCAGAGGCAAAGATTTGAGTAAAAAAATGTTAGCTTTAATATATATATATATATATTCAAAGATGTGCACAAATCTTTCAAGATTTTTCAAAAATGGCAGATACATCTGCCATTTTTGAATAGCCCAAAGAAATCTTAAAACGACACGAGACGCGTTCCCCGGATCGAAACGGGTTTAAACGTATGTATTTTGTGTAAAATCAATCAGTCTTCCACTTTGTGAGCCGGCCTGCAGAAGGTCCAGTGGTGCTCCACCGTGTTCTCGTTGGCGCGCTCGCTCATGTGGTGCACGCGCGTGTTCCGGATGGTGAACCCTTGCTTCATGATGTAGTCCATGAGGTGCACCCGCAGGGCTATCTCCTGGTGGTAGTCGCACGGCCCGAAGGTGAAGGACAGCTGGCAGTCCCGCGTGTCCATCATGTGCTTGTTCCACTTGGTGAAGTTGTTGGAGACGCCCTCCAGCAGCGCGTGCACCTTGGTGGTGATGGTGAGCTGCGTGATGATGACGGCCACCGGGTTGGAGTACTTGGACAGTTTGCGCGTGCTCGACAGCTCCACCACCTGCTCGAAGATGTCGGGCGGGAAGAGCGGCTTGGGGTCGCTGAGGCACTGGATGAGCGGCTCGATCTGGTAGAAGTCGGCCTCCTTGCGCAGCAGGTCCGTCTCGGTGAAGTCCACGGGCAGGGTGAGCTCGGACGTCCGCAGGAAGTTGAGGATGTAGCGGAAGAGCGTGCCGTCGCGGTCGATGAAGTAGTTCCCCTGGGAGTCCCGGGTGGTGGGGAAGTCGCCGCGGAACATGGCGCCCAGCATGGAGTCCGGGTAGCGCTGCAGGGTGGACAGGCTGGTCGTGTAGAGGGAGCCTCCCACGTTCAGGGTGACAGGATTTGTTGTCATCTAGCCAGCGGAAAAGAGAAGGGAGAGTGAGACTTTTAGGAGAAAACAACAGCATACACTTTGGAAATATATCTACAAAAAGGTGCATTCAGAGTGCAAATCTCCGCCAGGAAGTTTGCCCTAATGCAGGGGTCTTCAACAGGGGGTCCGGGACCCCTAGGGGGTCCTCAGAGTTACTACAGGGGGTCCACCAAATCTTTGTGTTTTTTACCTTATCTACTTGAAACCTAGCATCGCTTTTCTGAGGAGAACTTTAGCCAAAAATAGCAGATGCGTTGTGAGCTTGAAGATCGGCTAGCCGCTATTTTTGGCAAAGAGGTATAGGAGTAGAGGGAAAAAAGAGCAGACCACGTAAGCAAAGAAAGTTCAATCTGAAACTTGAATCTTTTATACAATATGGGGGTCCCCGCTTCATCTCTCTCTCAGCCAGGGGGTCCTTGGGCTGAAAACGTTGAAGACCCCTGCCCTAATGATAATACTTCAGAAATCAGAATCAGGTTTATTGTCACATCACAGGTTTACAAGGTAAAAAAAAGTGGGTGAAATTCGCCTTTGTACATTGTTCCCATCGCAATGTTATTTCCATAGACAGAAGAGGGGGAGGAAGAAGGGGGGGGGGGACGACGAAGAGAGAGAGAGGGGGGCAAGTGGGAAGGGAGATCAAACAAGAGAACAACAAAAAAGCCAAACAAGTTATCGACATATTTACACTAGTACCTGAGATAAAAAAAATATGACGAAGGTGCCCGAGCATAGCAGCAATGTATACTGTGCATGATATACTTATGGACAGTATAAGTATCTCTTGTAGAGAAAAAAAAGAAAAGCACAATAAAAGACAAAAAAAAGTCAGTGCGCTATACATGGGATTAAGGTGCATTACTGCAGCTTACACTGTAAGCTGCAGTAATGTCAAACATAGTGCTTTGATGTGTCTGTCGGATATACAAAGTGCCACTTGAATACGTTATGTCAGACGATGGTGTTGGGAGACATTGAAATCTGGATGCAACATGAATTGTGATGCCGAGTTGTGACGTAATCACAATCCTGCCCTTTGTTAAAAAAAACACTATGTGCTGGTAAGGCGGAAACGTCTTGATAGATTTTGTGGTTTAGTAGCATAATGGCTTTCTTGCATGTCTCTCTAAGTCGGTATGTGAGAGAGAGGGTGTGTGTGTGTGTGTGTGTGTGTGTGTGTGTGTGTGTGTGTGTGTGTGTGTGGAACTAAGCGACGGGCATGTACTGCAACATGCATTATCGGTTATCCGTTTCAAATAGGACACGTTGTAGAACATAGCCGTTTACCGTAAATGCATACTCTTTAGTCAGTTATTGCTTTAACGATTTAAGGGTGTTTGTGTTCATGCAGCTACACCGCCATCACATCGTGTGCATGTCTGTGATTGGCCAGTTCTGGCCTGGCAGAATGCGTTGACGGATTTGAAAAATATTCGAAAATTGAGGTCCTTGGCCTGCTGCCAGTGTGCCAAAATAAATGTAACACTGATCGGCCTAGTAGTTTGTGAGATCAGCTGTAGACAGACAGACACACACAGACATCCTGGCAGAGATTAATGAATTTATAACATGAACAGCAGCAAGCTGTAAGCACAGCAGACATCTTAAATGTATGAATCATTCATTATCCAACTCTTACCCTATGGCCCCAGTCTCCATTATCCATTTGTAGATAAAGTTGCCCACTTCCAGGTCAGAAGTAGAAGTGGGGAGCAGTGAGTGTAGCTCAGCTTACTTCAATAAGTCACCTTTGAAAAAGACAAGACATGACAGTTATAGATGAGTTGTGACAAAGTTAAAGAGAAAATTCTGATATTTCAGAGTCGGAATGTAAGCATCTGCAGTAAGGTAAGCTCCTTGAGAATGTCAGTGTTGATTTTGACAGCAAATTTTGATTTAGTTTTAGTCATAGTCTTTTGAATACATTTCCATTCAGTTTTAGTCGTATTTTAGTCATCTGAAATGTTTTAGTTTTTGTCTAGTTTTAGTGGACTAAATATCATAAGATTTTAGTCGACTAAATCTACAGTTGATTTAGTCGACTAAAAGGTATTTTGGCGGTGCCTTGATGCCGTCGGAATGGCTGATTTGGTTGACTTGGTTGCATGCTGAAAATAGCAGATCTACAAGCTCACAACGCGTCGCAGCACGACACGTTGTGAGCTTGTAGATCTATTTTCAGCAGACTGGATAGCGCAACCAAACATAAAATGACTTGTCTTAGTTCTACTGGATCTCTTCTCCCTAACATTTTAGTATTTAATTGTTGACGAAATTGTCACTATATTTAGTCTTAGTTTCAGTCATCGCAGCTTTGTTTTTATTTGCTTTTCGTCAGTGAAAAAAGGTACTCGACGAAAATCTTTCGTCACAGTTTTAGTCGACGAAATCAACACTGCTGTAACATTCATTCGCCCAATGATGATCATGAAGTTTACCCACTTTAAACACTAACCGAGGACTTACTCTACATACGGACATCTGTTTGAGAAGGACATGTGGGCAGCGGAAGAAATACTTGTGAAATAATAAAAAACATCTATACCAGTGGTTCTCAAAGTAGGGTCCTCCAGACCAGGGACCCTTGGGGTTCCCAATGGACCCTTACAGGTCTGTAACTCAGAGAGTGTACAACCATTTGTAAACTGCCCAAGGAAATACCCCATCAAGCAGAGGCAAAATGTACAGACATTTAGTCAAGATGGTTTTCTTGCTCCTGATGTGGTGCTTCATATTCAGTACTGAGAATGCATCTCATTAACCCATTCAGACCGGGAACGCATCTCTTGTCATTTTATTTATTTATTTGGCTATTTAAAAATAGCAGATATACAAGCTCATAGCGCGGCACCGAGTGCCGCGCTATGAGCTTGTAGATCTGCTATTTTTGAAAATATTGTGAAAATCTTTGAATATATATTATATATTTTTAAAGCGAACATTTGTAACTCAAATCTTTTCTTCTAGGGATTCTACAAAATGTCTTCTAAATCCCAACAGTTTTTATGAAAATGTATCTGGCCGTGGACCCCCGTCTCAAAATATTTTGTTCCAGGGACCCCCAGAAGTTGTAACACAGTTAGAAATGTTCGCTTTAAAAAAATAAATATTCAAAGATTTGCACTAATTTTCCACAATTTTTCAAAATATAGCAGATATACAAGCTCATAGCGCGGCACCAAAGAAATCTTAAAAATGACACAGATACGTTCCTGGACTTAATGGGTTATTAATACCCATCATTAGATGCAGCAGCAGTTTAGCAGCTCTATGAACATGCTGGAGATATAATGCAGTGGTTCTCAAGGTGCGGTTGGGGACCCCCAGGGGTTCTCTAAAAAGGTTCCAGCAAAATGAGTTAATATAGCATCACACGCAGTTTAACCACTTAAACCCTATTTTATACTTTGGCTACTCAGAAAATATCCGATCTACAAGCTCACAATGCGCTGCATGTTGTGAAGCGTTGTATATCTGCTATTTTTGAAAAGAAAAATAGCATTTTGAAACGTGGAATAATTTAGAAATCGTTTAACATAAATATTCTCTTCTGAGGGTCCTTTTTTTATGTTATACTGTTAAGACTGATGCTATTCACCCGTTTCCTAGGCTGTGTGTTTTCCACTTCCTGTGGGATTTCATTGGATATCATTGGTCATCTGACCAGTTTCATTGGATCAAATCGACAGGAAGTGGAAAACACATAGGAAGTGGAAAGCCTAGGAAACAGGTGAATAGGTTCTTGGTTTATCTATGATCCTAGTTAACTGAGGCACTACACTGTCTCTATGCATTTGATGCATGTGTGTACCTTGTTTATTGTAAATCACTCTGGATCAGTGGTTTTCAACCAAATTGACACATATTAGGGACCCCCAAATCACAAACACATATTAGCCCAGGCAAGGACCCCCCTCCCCTTTGAAAATATATGCCAGGGACTCAACCATTTTGATTTGATTTGTCTGGGGGCCCCCTGGAACCCCCTCAAGGACCACTGATTGAGAACCACTGCTCTGGATGAATAGTCCTAAAATAGTAAAATAGTAACCTGGAGATAAGCAACCTGGCTAAACAGCTGGGTTCAATGGGTTAAGTTAGTTTAGCAGGCTAAATGACTTTTAAATCACCAAATGAGTTTTGTTAGATAGTTAATAAAGAATGTTGGAATGCAATATAGAACACCAAACCATCCTTAAACAACAAGAAGATGCTGTAGAATGGATGCTCATTGCTATGCACAGTAAGTAGACGTAGAGGCTAGTAGCTAGCCAGCGAGCTAACACAACACTACAGAAACAATTAGCTAGCATCCTAGTTAGCTACATAAAAAACCTAGGGAGTGAAATGCAAGCCACACAAAGGGGAATTAAAGAACATCCTTACCAGCGTTCTGTGTTGAACTACCAGCCCTCCAAACAAGACACAGAGCGTTAATAAACTCACACATAGATATTAATATTCAGTGATGTTTGCTGACATACAGTTTACACAGGATGATGGTGGGAACTGCAGGCCTGGTGGTGGAGCATGCGCAGTGTGTGTGTTACTGCAGCCTGCAGGAAGAGAGAGAGAGGGCGTGGTGTTGCAACCACCAGCCTGATTTAGTATGAGAGTGACGACACTAGCATAGAACTCACATCGTAAGAATGGAATGCGGAAATGCTTTGTCTATGTCAATAGACAGATTTCCGCGCGACGTCATCACAGAGCAGAATGCGCAATCTGCGCATGCCCGGGTGAAGGCGCGTTCGAAAATACAGCCCTGAGCGGCAGTGAGCGCACTGGCCAATACAAACTAATAGGCGAGTGTGCTCCGGTGCGTAATTTCCAAACGCACCCATAGGCTTCCCCCCGCAGCTGCGCGGTCATATTCCTCTCATGTTTACTAACAGGAAACCTCTCTATAGGGAAGTTCCAATGTTTGGAACTACTACAACCTAGCTGTAGTAGTAGGGCAGGGGTCTTCAGCAGGGGGTCCGGGACCCCTAGGGGGTCCTCAGAGTTGCTACAGGGGGTCTGCCAAATATTTGTGTGATAGGATTATTGTTTTTTACATTAACCACTTCAACCCTAGCATCCCTTTTCTGAGGAGAACTTTAGCCAAAAATAGAAGATCTACAAGCTAGATCTGCTATTTTCGACAAAGAAGGGGAAAAAAAGAGCAGACCAAGTACAGAGTGAAAGTTTAAAGTATGGACAGTTTAAGTCGTTAAATGTCTGAAAATACACATACATGATGAATCCAACATCTAGGAAAAGCTTTAATATGCAACACAATTTTATGTAATATATAGTGGGGGTCCCTGCTTCATCTCTCTCAGTTAGGGGGTCCTTGGCCTGAAAAGATTGAAGACCCCTGCGTTTAGCAGACCGCTTTGCGGCGAGATGAAAGCGTGACGGAACTCTCTCTTTCTTGGGGGCTGGTTCACATGACATTCCTGGTTTGAGGATGTTTTACATTTACAACCGGTACATCTACATAAACGCTTAGATTTCAAATATAAAGTGCTGACCCCACGGCCACGGCTGTAACAAGTTAAAGCGCTTGGGTTTACGTACCCGTATCTTCCGTATTGTTTAATAAAAACTATTTTAATCCGATTGGCGGCCATTTTTATTGTATTTATTTTTTTGTAAAATGATTCAGCGTGCAATACACCTTTCAACCGATAGGAGTGCGTAGTTGAAAGCATAATGGAGACAATTCGGGAGACAATTGCCACCAATCGAATTAAAATGCATTTTATTGAACAATACAGAAGATACGGGTACTTAAACCCAAGCGCTTTAACTTGTTACATTTGTGGCTTTAAAGTCACGGACCCCCATCCGGAAATGTTGTGCCAGGGACCACCAGAAGAGAAGATTTTCGATATTTTTCAAATACCGAAACTGACCACTGTCATTAAGCCCACAGATAATATAGAGCCAACCAAGTTGCATTGGTTGCAATTATAAGAGTGAGGACTTAGATCACAGACTGGAGGAACAGGATTGGTCCGACGTTCTAAACAGCACACAGGTAGACGAATCCTGGCTTTGTTTCAAAACCAAATTCATTCAAATTTTGGACAGTGTGGCTCCCATGAAAACCATCAGGGTCAAAACCCGCTCGGTACCATGGATGAATTCGGACATCCTTACTGCCATGAAAGTCAGAGACAAAAAGTGTTCTGAGCTTCATAAAAGTAGGATCAAACTAGCCAAATGTTTTAACAAAGGTCTCGAATCCCACGTAGCTAAACTTGAAAAGGAAAAAAACAAGCTAAGAAACAAGGTAAATAGCATGCTCCTGTTAGCAGAAAAAAGCTACCTGATGACAAGATTGAGGAAAATCAAAAAAAACCACGAGAGCTTTGGAGGCTACTCAAGAACCTCCTAGGCTGCAGCAAAAAATTGAAAACCAGGCTTTCAAACTTAAGCCTCAAGGTGAATGACACTCTCATTTCATCCAAACACGAAGTGAGTAAAATCCTCAACATATTCTTCACGACCGTAGCCTCAGATTTGGTTGAAAAACTTCCTCCACACTCTGGGAGATATGGTGAGGAGTATGTTGTCTCATTTTACGAAAAACAGGGTGTTTGCAAAGATGACTTTAAACTCTCCCCTGTGAAAACAGAAGAGGTGTTTAAAAAATTGAGTGCTCTTCATCAACACAGAGCCACAGGCCTCGACAATATCCCCCCCAAATTTCTAAAAGACTCAGCCGCCTCCATTGCTCCAATCATTACCCACATATTCAACCTCTCCACCACACAGGGACAGGTCCCCAACGACTTCAAAAAAGCAAGGGTGACCCCTCTGTTCAAAAAAGGAAACCAATTAGACCCTGGCAACTACCGCCCTATTTCTATTCTAAGCTCCATCTCGAAAGTCATGGAAAAAATAGTCTATGAACAGGTCGACAAGTATCTTGCCGAGAAAAATCTAATCTACAAATTCCAATCTGGCTTCAGAACAAACCACTCCACTGACACATGCCTTCTCTATTTGAACGACTCTATCAAACAAGAGATTGAAAAGGGCAAATATTGCGGCATGGTCATGCTGGACCTCCAGAAGGCTTTTGACACCGTTAATCACCCGATTATGATCAATAAGCTCAGAGCAATAGGTTTTGATGACATGTCAGTGAACTGGATGAGATCCTACCTGGAAGGGAGGGAGCAAGTGGTGGAAGTAAACGGCACCCAGTCCCCCCCCCTCCCAGTGACTTGTGGTGTTCCCCAAGGAAGTATACTAGGACCCTTACTGTTCCTGATGTATGTGAATGACATGTCGTCAGCCTGCGACTGCAACCTGTTCCTGTTCGCAGATGACTCGGCCCTGCTAGTCTCGGACAGGGACAGGCTGCAGGTTGAGAAAACTCTCAGCTCTGAACTCAACAAGATCTGCATCTGGCTCTCCGACAACAAGCTCTCATTACACCTGGGCAAAACGGAATGCATCCTCTTTGGGTCCACTCCTAACCTCAGAAAGGCAGAGAGCTTCACGATCAAAGCGGGTGATGATATCATCAAAAGAAAAAACGAAATTACCTACCTGGGCTCTATCTTGGAGGCTGACCTCTCTGGTGACAAAAATGCTGAAAAAACGATCAAAACGGTCCACAAAAAAACACGCTATTTGCGGAGTATTGATCGTAAAGTCAGTAAGAAGACTCTGAAGACTCTTGCAGTGGCCCTCATACAAGGTCATTACGATTATGCATGTACTTCATGGTATCACAACACCACCAAGGCCTTAAAAACAAGGCTCCAAACATCCCAAAACAAACTTGTAAGGCTACTTCTTGGCCTCAACTTCAAAACCCATCTAACCCCTGATCATTTTGATAGGATTGGATGGCTTAGGGTTGCGGACAGAGTACAGCAACTTGCTATGGGCCTGGTCTTCAAGATATATCACAACATTGGGATCCCCCTGTATTTGTCAAAATACTTCCAAAATGTTAATGATGTCCACGATCACAATACCAGAGGCAGCTCCACAAACCTTGTCCAACCCTTTTTTGGCTCAACAAAGGGAAGTAACTCGTTCTCATGCTATTCATCAAAAATGTGGAACGCCCTACCAAAAGGAGTAAAGGAGTGTAAAACCCTACTCTCTTTCAAAACAGCCCTAAAGATACACCTTCAGGAGGCTGCAATTGGAAAATGGCCCCTGTCTAAGTCCTAACCTAACCTACCCCCCCCCCCCCCTCTCTCCTTCTCCTCTTGTACATATTTTTCACTCTTCATACCAGTAACCTGTAAACTGATTGTATGACATTCTATAGTAGTTGTGTATATCTGTCTGTCTCTTATATGTCATCATGATTTGTGTGCATGGGGAACTCATTTGAAACAAGCTCTGTGCTTTTATGAGTCTTCCAGTTTAGTAGACCTTGTATTGTGAATTTGTACTTCCATGTACTGTTGTTCTCATGTCTTACTAAATAAAGTACATCAATCAATCAATGTCACAATTAGTCCACTGGAGGGCGCAATAACCTTTTGAACGGCTTTCAACAGCTGCAGTAGGTCCACAATTCCCTCTGTTGCTGCTCATTGTCAAAACTAGAAAAAAGCCCCCTTCTATTCAGGCATTTGGCCCCTTCCAACTTGATCTGCTACTTTAGATCAGGGGTCTTCAATAGGGGGTCCAGGACCCCTAGGGGGTCCTCAGAGCTACTATAGGGGGTCCGCCAATTCAAATCTTTGTGTGATCGGATTTCGTTTTTTTACATTAAACACTTGAACCCTAGAATTCCTTTTCTGAGGGGATTGGGGAACATTAGCCGAAAATAGCAGATCTACAAGCTCTCAACGCCTGGCGCTGCGAGGCGTTGAGACTTGAGAGCTTGTAGATCGGCTATTTTTTGGCAAAGAGGCTATAGGTGTAGAGGGAAAAAATAGCAGACAATAAAACTGTAATCTGAAACACAATTTTATACAATATAGAGTAGGGGGTCCCTGCTTCATCTCTCTGTCAGCTAGGGGGTCCTTGGCCTGAAAACGTTGAATACCCCTAGATACTTTTGAATTTGAATCCTGAAAATGAACAGTTTTGAACACAAGGTTTCCACCGACAAAGATATAGCCTAGTCAGCAATGTACACTGTAAAAATTGCTTCAAATTGCTACAAGTAAATATTTTACTTTTTCTCAACTTGAAAATTACCTTTCTCCAAAGCAAATATGTCCACTTACTTTAAATTAAATAAGTTATTACAACCAATGAATATTTTTTATTATAAATAAATCATTTTTTTAAATTAAGAGACATTTGTCAAGGAGCCACCCTCAACTTGCCACTGAAAAGGCTGAACTGACAACTTTTACATGCCTTTTGTGTGCATACAAACAAAGCACAACTTTGAAAGACTACTTGCGTCACATTGGACAGCATCTGCTAAATTTTTAAACTGTTACATGTATTTTTCAAGGGTGCCCATATAAGACAAATATTTATGGAGCCTTCAGGACTCAGAAGTCCAGAAACCACAAGGCATCTTCTATAAATGATTTAATTTAAAGCCTGGAATTGCTTAGAGTTTCCCTCTCAAGATTCAAGCAATGAATTGCAGGAGAATATTTCAGATGATGAGTCAAGTGCTTCTGTCCATGAAATGCAAAATGTTGAAGATGTGTCCTGTTCTGTTGTGTAAATTTGCCTCAGTTTTATTTAACCCATTTAGACCTGAGGCCGATTCTAAATCCTGACCTAAGTTTTCTGAAAAACTTCAAACATTACAACACATTTATGTTGCTATATACTGTACATACAACAAATGTGTTAAGTTGGAGCATGATTTTCTTGTCTCTGGTGTGGCTGTTGATGACTTCTTGCAGGAGCTACAGTATTTGTTGGTTTCAGTCCCTGTTTATAAGCTTTTTTTTCTTCCCAATATTTTCTGAGACTGGTTTAATGACTGTTTACTGTTACAGACTGATAGGATTACTGACTGACTGATTGTGAGACAGACTGGGTTAGTCTAATATAGCCTTAAGGCTCTGCTATTTTTAAGGAAGAGGTAACACTCCATTGGCAGCTAGCAAATGGCAAAGATTTGTTCAAAATGGTCCGCCAGTCATGTTATTGGCAGGCAATTTGTGAAGGTGTAAAAAAATACCTTGCCTGGACCTCATGACAATTGTGAATGTTTTCCTTGAAATGTGTCTTATCACTGCAGATATTGTATGTTAAATTACAGACATGTGGATTTTGGTGTAATATTTTTGTATTGTCTTAATCTAGCATTGTATGACTTTGCCACTTAGAAAATGTACTGTTGCCATGTTTAGGGCTAATATTTTAAAGCACTTTTGCCTCAAAAGATTTCTGTATCTCTTTGCTTCATCTCACCCCGTCTCTCTGCCTCTACCTCACTTTCTCTCAGTCTCTCTGTCTTTGTGTGCAAGTGTTGTTTTATTGGAGATTTGTTGGGTTTGCCAGACTTATGAAGTGAATGTATCGTGCACATGCTCGTGGCACTTTGTTTTATTGGATCTGAGATTTTTTGGGTTTTCCAGGCTCAGAAGTGAATGTATATTGTGCACATGCACGTGGCACTTTGTTAAAATAATTCCGATTTTTGTATTCATGGTATTTGTTCTCAGGAAGACGCCATAATAAATGTTGAATATAAATGTGTGTCTCTTCGTAATTTCAAGTGTCATTTTCAACTTGGAGTAAAGTAATTAGTTTACTTGTAACAGGTTGACATAAACGCATTAGGTTTTGTTAAAGTGAAAAAAATACTTTGTTTTATACATCATTTTGCTTTGTACAGTACTTGAGTAAATGTACTTAGTTACTTTACACCACTAGCACTCATCTATCCTGTTTTTCAGCATTGCTGGGCCTGGTTAACATAGATGTACCAGTACAGTAGGCCTACTCCCTCAGCTGGTTTGTCCACGTCTACATACATTTTCAGTTCGAGATACCAATTTTATCCAATCAGGAGAGAGATCTCATACAGTAACAGGATACAGGATAAACAAGTGATATTGGAAGTGATGAAAGAATAGGAAGTGGAACACTATAAAACTGAAGCTGATACATAATGGGTTCCCCAACTGAACAGAGACAATCCAACAACCCAACTGAACATGTATTGTCTGTTTACTTTAAAGAGCTGGAGAGATGAGGAGATACTGTTACTGAACAAACACTATAGCAATGGTTACTTTCAGAATATAGAGGATATAACCTTTTAAGTAAAAACGTTAACCAAAAAATATCTCTTGTGCTGTTTACATGTTCTGACTAATAAAGTTCAATCAATCTGTCTGTCTGTCTGTCTGTCTGTCTGTCTGTCTGTCTGTCTGTCTGTCTGTCTGTCTGTCTGTCTGTCTGTCTGTCTGCCCGTCTGTCCGTCCACTCGTCTGTCTGTCTGTCTGTCTGTCTGTCTGTCTGTCTGTCTGTCTGTCTGTCTGTCTGTCTGGCCGTCTGTCCGTCCACTCGTCTGTCTGTCTGTCTATCTATATTTTGTCCATTTTTTTCCTTTTTCTCAGATTTAAAAAACTGTGAAAATAACCTGCAAGCTCAAAAAGTCACATCAGGAGGCGTTGTGAGCTTGTAGATCGGCACATTTTTCTTATTTGTCATAAAATGAAGCGTAAAGAAATATAAGTGGTTAAGAAATTGTAACCCCCGGGCCCCTTGCTTTTTCTACAAATGAAACCCTGAGTAAATGATTCAGTTGTATTTTGAAAGTGTAAATCTATCCTATTCAGTGGCAATGTGAACATGCAATTGTGAGTTATTTTTTGGCTATTTTCAATGCCATCCTAAAACGTTCTGTGTGCGTGCGTGTGTGCGTGCGTGCGTGCGTGCGTGCGTGCGTACGTGCGTGCATGTCTGTGCGTGTGTGTGTGTCGGGGAGTAGTGGTGTTATAGTACTCAATGGGTCAAAGCCAGGTGCTGAATGCCATGGCCCCGTGACCAACACACATTTATAGCAGGCCAGATATAAATAGACATGTTTGGGAGCTGAAGAGCCTATTGGATCTCTACTGTTTTGAGAAACTCTGAAGGCACACAGCCCACTGACCGAAGGTAAACATCAATATAAAGTCCATTAAAAGTCTACCGAGAAAATAGATGCAAACGGTGTTGTGCATGAAGAACTAATTTTTCTATTCAGAGCAGCAAAATATGTGAGTACATGTTTTGTACTTTTGAGAATGGTTAGTGGCTGTTGAATCTTCATGTAGAGCATGTGCAACTCTATGACAAAGTGAAGTTTAAAGGTGAATCAAGCAGTGGTGTGCAGTAACTAAGCACATGCAGTGGTGGAAAAAGTACTCACATTTTTTACTCAAGTAAAAGTAACAATACTTGAAGTTTAGTTAGCGGATTTGTTTGATACCTTTATTAAAATATATATTTCCTAACATTTTAAAACGGTTTCCCATGGACCAGACCACATTTAATTATGCCATGGGCCACTAGTGGTAAAAGTACAATACTTATGTAAATGTATTTAGTTGAGATTCCCAGCATTGCAAGTAACAGTAGTGTGTGTGTGTGTGTGTGTGTGTGTGTGTGTGTGTGTGTGTGTGTGTGTGTGTGTGTGTGTGTGTGTGTGTGTGTGTGTGTGTGTGTGTGTGTGTGTGTGTGTGTGTGTGTGCGCGTGCGCGTGCGCGTGCGTGTGCGTGTGCGTGTGTGCGCGCGTGCGCGTGCGTGCGTGTGTGTGCGCATGGCTCCTTGCCAGAGTACCAGATGAACACAGAAACAGAGGAGGACTTTTATCAGTCAGAGGACTCGGATGAAGATGAGGCAACACAATACATCATCGAACAGAGTCTCATTCAGTATCGCAAACTCAAAGGTTTGAATCCCAGGTGAAATTCTCACTTTCGTAATGATAAAACAATATATTGTAAAGCTTGAGCTTGTAGATCTGCTATTTTCACCAATTTTTAAAAGAAAATTGGGGAAAAAAGCAAAATTTCAAAGATTTCCCCCAATATTGATATACTTTAATTTGAATCAATTATCGATTATCTTTTATAGCAATTCATTCGATTAGTTTGATGAACTCTTGCTCAATACTATGTTTCTCCACAGCGATCTACAGGTCAGTGAAGACCCCGATGAGATTTTCACATCAATTAAGGAAGGTGAGTGGAGGTCATTCTCCAGCCTTTCCCACATGCAGTTGAATAAAATAAGTGTCATTGGTCTTTCTGGGGGTTCCATTATTACACAGCTCTCCTATCACCCCCATCAGTGGTCGACATACAGGAAGTACATTTACTTGAGTATCATGTTACTTAAGTAAACGTATTGAGCATCTTTAGCCTACTTTATATATTTTCTTTTTCTTTCACTCCAGTTCATTCAAAGACACATGTTTTAGTTTTGACTCCACTACATTTCAAGGAAGGGACCCACAGTGCCCAAACTTAAAAAATAATAATTATGAACTCTGTAAATAGCCTACAGTACACACTCTGTCAGCTCATGTACTTTTGCATACAAGTATTAAAACCAAGTACTCTTGTTATCTCAAGTACAACTTTGTAGTTGGGTACTATTTGACTATAAGAGTATCATACTTTGACTCAATTGTACTGGGGTTGGGTATTGTGTCCACTGCCGACCCCATAGGTGACGAGGATGCTCTGAACAGATTGCTGGTGCAGCCAGAGACTCTGTCCAGGGTGGATGAAAGAGGCTGGATCCCCCTGCACGAGGCTGCAGCACAGAAGCATAGAAACATACTGGAGATCATCTACTCAGGTAAGGCAAGGCGAGGCAGGACAGGTTTATTTGTTTGGAATATTTCCACAAGGCAATGCAATGTGCTTTACATAAAAGAGTGGTTCTCAAACCTTTTTGATTTCAAAGACCCCCCCCATAACTCTGAGAGTGTGCATACGGAACCAAATGCAAATGGACCCTTACGGGTCCATGTGCATACTCTCAGAGGACACAACATGAGGCAGAGACACCTCAACTCAAAGCACTCACAACACAACGTTAGAGATTTAGTACTCGAGTACAGAGCCAGACTTAAAGGGGAATTTTGGACCACGGTTTTCTTACATTTTCTATGATGTTATGATATCCTAGGATGAATGGTACAATAGAAAAAAATCATAACTCCATCCCGGGTCCAAGCTGGCTTTGGTGTTGCCAGATTCTGTGAGTGAAACGAGCGACAAAAATAATCTTGAAAGCCGGCCCAAATAAGCAACTACACTTCAGAAACAAGCCCAGTCAAAAGCAATGTGTACAATACAATGTAATGGAACGTCCTGTCTGACCCAGCGCATGTCAGGTCTGACCACAGTTTATTTACTGAGCCACACTCTATTTTAGCACTCTTCTGTATTGACAACAACACATGGCAATAACAACACATGGCAATAATATATCAGGAAACTGTAGGTGTTACAGATCAAAGGTACAGGTCATTTTAAGAATACCTTTTCCCAATATAACACTACACACTAACGGTGGTATTGCTGTGGTTACAAGGACGTCAGCATACACATAATGTAGCAACTACTTCTTCCCTTAATTCAAAAAACATTTAGAAGTGGTGCTATGAGGCTGAGCTTCGGCAGGAATTGTGTGACGAGTTTCCAAGCAAAACCAGAGAACTTATTGCAGTTAAGGGGAATTTATTCATACAAAATAATATGGTCCAAAAAAATGTACTGAAAATTAAATGGATGAAATGTAGGCTAAACGTATAAAGCAAAACGGTCAACAGAAAATATTGAGCCTAGCTCACCCCCATTCTCTCACTGAATGCCCAGCAGCCTGAGACACACACCTGAAATAAACTAAAAGGTAATGAACAGACACACAGCAGGAGCTAATCAGTTGATTACTGTGGGAAGTGGGACATCAAACCAAAGCGTGGGAACAAACAAACAAAAAATAAAATGGCAAGCAAAATATACATTTTGGCCCCTACAATACATAATTTAGAGTTCTCTAAATGAAATACATATAACTAACTTTTATTCATAATTCCTTAAAATTAGGAAATACTTATTCAAGCACAACAATGAATTCAATGGAAATTAACAAAGTAAAATAACAGTAAAATGACAGTGCAGAAGTAGAATTTAAACACATTTTCAGTAATAGGCAGCAGCAAACAAAAACATTCTCATGTGTGATTTAAAAGAAGTGAGCGTTGCAGCAAACTCTAGTTTGTTCCAGATATGTGGTGTATAGAAACTGAAAGCTACTTCTCCACGTTTAGTTTTGATTCTAGGGACAGGAAGCTGACCTTCCTGTCCCTAGAATCGAAAGATTTTTTATACATTTATACATTTGAAAACTTGAAATGGGACATTCTGCATAATGAATACTTTTACTTTTGGTACTTTAATTACATTTTGATGCCAATGCTTTTGTACTTTTACTCAAGTACATTTTGAATTCCGGACTTTCACTTGTAACCGAGTATTTCTACATTGCAGTATTGATACTTTTACTTAAGTAAAACATTTGAGTACTTTTTCCACCACTGCTTTGGTATTAGATTAGATTCTAGCAGCAGCTATAGCACTCTGAATCAAATGCAGTGTGTCACTGGAGTCTGGTAATGATAATTAATTCCATTCATGTGTTTTTGAATGATCTGGCTGCAGCATCGCCGCTGGGTGCAGTCCAGTGTCGCACCCTGAAGGGAGAGACGCCACTGTTCCTGTCAGTCCTTCACGGCCTCAGGGAGAACGCTACATTCCTGCTCCAGAACGGTGCTAGTCCAGACCTCCACAACGATGAACAGGACTCTCCATTAGTGGCAGGTCGTCATCCACTCTCCATTGATTTGATTGCAATGTTTAATGGTTGTTTTAACTACTCAAACCCCATATCTTTCTTTCTTTTTCCTTTATTTATTCAGGGAAGCCCATTGAGAGCAAAGCTCTCTTTTTCAAGGACGCCCTAACAGCATATAAAATACATAATGAGAAACAATAACAAACAAAATATGGGGTTTAAGTGCTTATGAGATTAAAGTTCTATCCTTGATACAGGGATCTCCCCATCTCTCCAGCTTTTTAATAAACAGAAAATACAGTTTCTGGAGGGTTACATAATTTCTTCCAACCCCATTCTTCAGCATTTAATTTGATAGTATTCCCTGTTCGTTTTTTTTTCTCTCCTTTTTTTCCCACTTCCGATTTCACTTGTTTATCCTGTATCCTGTATGAGTTGTCTCTCCTGATTGGATAAAATTGGCATCCTGATCCGTTGTGAGCTTGTAGATCTGCTATTTCATTATTTTTGAAAATCTCTTTGCATGTTTGGTGGGGAAATGACAGCATTTTCAATACAGAAATGCATGGATATATTATGAAGAAAATGTCCTTAATTTGCATGTGTGGGTGCTCTCTCAACAGCTATTCTAAATGACCAGTATGACTTGGCCACGCTGTTGCTCCGCTACCGCGCCACAGTGGACCAGACAGGCCCACTGGAGAGGACCGCCCTGCACGAGGCGTCCTTCCTGGGACTGGACAACTTTGTCTACCTGCTCCTGGAGTCTGGGGCCAATCCCAACGCCCAGGATGTCAGGATGAAGACTCCACTGGCCTTGGCCGCACAGAATGGACATCTGAACGTGGTAGAGGTCCTCTTACAGAAAGGTACAGTACTACTGTATACGTGTACAGTACACCCATCTGTCTGTCTGTCTGTCTGTCTGTCTGTCTGTCTGTCTGTCTGTCTGTCTGTCTGTCTGTCTGTCTGTCTGTCTGTCTGTCTGTCTATCTGAATAATTATCCCAGTGGTTTGCAAACGTTTTCATGTCAAGGACACCGAAATTAATATGTATTTGACCCCCATCAGAAGATATTTTGTGCCAGGGACTCCCATACAAGATTTGTGTTGTTAAAATCTTATATCACTTTTTAATTTTAAAAAAATATATCACTTTTAGCCTATTCATGATTTCTTGAAAGAAGAAAAAGAACAGAAAAAGCAAGTCATAATGCGTCACAATGGGACCTGTTTCAAATATATCTATAGGGTTAAAGTGGTTCAACTGATTTGGGGTCCCGGACCGCACCTTGAGAACCATTGAATTAGTATTGACACTATAAGGTGTTGTAAAGACCTTAGTAAAGTTTTTAGTGTACAATATTTGGTTACATTATTACACTCTGAGTTACACATGGATAAATTAAAGGGACTAGGAGTGAAAGTTATTCTTTTGTAACTTAAAATCAATGTTAATAGCTCTATATTCTGATAGTAATCATTGCTATAGAGTATTGAACTGATTTTGATGCTGCATTAACTGATTAAGCTGGGGACGCCCTATGAACCCCCCTCAAGGACCCCTGGGGGTCCCCCGGACGCCACTTTGAGAACCACTGACTCAAAGCACGTTTAACACTTGGGGGGTGTTTATTGTTTATGCATTATGTGCTGTTCCTGTAGGAGCCAGCGTGCTGAGTGAGTCAGAGGAGTACGGCACCATCTTGTTCGAGGCGGCTCTGTCAGGAAACCCAGACATCATCTCTGTGCTGCTGGAGCACGGAGCCGACGCCAACGTACCCATCTACGGCGGGCACCTGCCCATTCACCGCGTGGCGTACCACGGACACATACTGTGAGCAATTCATACACTGTGTCGGCTTTATACCTCCATTCCACCCATGTGTTACCAGGGGTCATCACCATGCTGTCTTGTGGTGAACATTTTGGTCAAAATTCTATTTTTGCCATGGACATACACGATGAGTGGACAGCAATATTACCAGAAACACATAAAGAGCTAGCCCTGAATGACCATAACAGGTCTGTAACTCTGAGAGTGTACAAATGGAACCAAATGGACCCTTACAGGTCCATTTGGTTCCATTTGTACACTCTCAGAGTTATCCTAGAGGTGGTCCTTGCAAATAAAACATTTGAGAACCACTATTACTAGTAGGACTCCTAATGTGTATATAGGGTCATAGTAAATCAGAGTCATACATATTCTGAGGAAAACCTGGAGACTTGACATTCAGTAATTGGGTCTTATGATCAAAATAAGATTATAATGGTGTGTAAATCAAGAATTTGCTACGGACAAGACCAAGTCTTTGCCACAGACACATTTGTCCGTGTACGGACATATTGATGACCCCTGTGTGTTACCTGTATGTCGTCACTATACAAAAACATCACTTTTCACGAAATGGAAAGAAGAACCTTATCATTTAGTCACTCACAAGCTCTTGCTAATACTATTCATTGGTCCGACATTTCTAACACTCCCCCACACACTCCTTTCACTTTAACTTTCAATTGTTTTCTACAATAGCAGATCTACAAGCTCTCAATGTGTCTTCATGCAAAGTATTGGGAGCTTGTAGACTGACTATTTTTTTCTTCTTTTTTTAATTCATATTTTGTGAATTAAAAGACACACAATTAACAACCCCCCCCCCCAAAAAAAAAGCCAGACAACATCATACACAATAGATTGACTATTTTTTGCTAAAGGCTCCTCCAAGCTCACAACGCGTCGCATCGCATGGTGCTATTTTCTATTTCCAAAACATTTTGATGATCTAGATATTCAAATTAACTAGTAAGTAAAGCTGCCAAATAAATGTAGCCTATTGGAGTATAAAAAGTACAATATTTGCCCCTGAGATATAGTGGAGTAGATAAAGTATGAAATAATTGGTACAGTGTACATTGACATTGTACGTAAGTACAGTACTTGAGTAATTGTAATGTAATTGTACTTTAATGGTATTACTTTACACCACTGCTGCTGCTGACAGAGCGCTGGAGCATCTGATCCCAGTGACGAAGACGGAGGCAGTGAAGGAGAGTGGGATGAGTCCGCTGCATTCTGCGGCGGCGGGGGGCCACGCACAGTGTCTGGAGATGCTCCTCCAGGCGGGCTACGACCCCAACTTCATGCTGCACCCCAGGATACGACGCAACTACGACGACGACCGCAGGTCAGTGGTGGAGGAAGGGAGTACTCAGAAGTTAGACTTAAAGAAGCACTTCACCTATTTTCAACCTATCTTCATTCAATTGGTCCTAATAAAAAAGAAAAACATCACATGGATGCAACTGGGACGTATCATCAGTGTTGTAGCCTGGGGTCATCGGGTGTTTCGGGTCTCGCAACATACAGTACAACATACACCCTCGCCCAGGTGACCCAGCCAGGGTTGATCAAGCCCCGACTTACGTCCCAGTAGCTACCCACGGTCAGTCCTATAGGGAAAGACAGGGCAGTCCGCTTCTCTGGAAGTACTCTGCCGGGACTCGGCGCGTGGAGGGACTAGGCTCTGTGGATGGCCTCCTGGCCGGGCTCCTCCTTCGTCTCACCAGGTCCAGGACCTGAGCGCTGCACCAGATCCGGTGCACTGCCCCGATCCAAACATTTCCTTCTGGCGTGTTTTGGTTATTTATTATTATTATTATTATTATTATTTTATTATAATGTAAGCACAATGGCTTCTATTTCAGTGTACTAGCATTCCAGGAAGAGAAAAGCTGTTGTTTCTATTATCCTCATTGATGTCCATATCCCACCAATAAGACAAGACCAGAAATGGTGCCGGCTCATGATGAGCATAAGTGATTATATGTAGATAAGTTGAAGATGGGTGAAGTCGTCCTTCAAATAAAAGTAGCAATACCACAGTGTAAAAAATACTCTTGACTTCAACAGTCAAAGTTAGAAATATACTTAAAGTAGCACAAGTAAAAGTACTCACTATGTACTGTAGAATACCCATTTCAGAATCATTTATGTTATTGGGCTGTAATTATTCTAGCACTGAAGCCCTATTTTATACTTAGGCTATCTACAAGCTCACAACATATAAAGCATTGGTCCTCAAAGTGGGGTCCAGGGACCCCCAGGGGTCCTTGAGGGAGTTCCAGTTGGTCCCCAGCTAAATGATAGTTAGGAACCAAATGCACCCTTATGGGTCTGTAACTCTGAGAGTGTACAAATGGAACCAAATGGACCCTAACGGGTCCATTTGGTTCCATTTGTACACTCTCAGAGTTACATTAACATTCATTTTACAATACAAATTGGGGTCCCAGAGATATAAATGCCATTAAATGGGGGTCCATAGCCTAATCACTGCTAGAGCCGTAAAAACTCTTCTCTTATGGGGGTGTCACGGTCCGCTCCTCGGACCGTGGACTTTGACTTTATTACTTAGAGCTTGAATGCCCTTATATGGTCATGGACACTTTTGGCCGGTTAGACCAACGTTATTATTTAGACCTTTGAATATGCCATTATATGGTCGTGAACAGTTTAGGCCGGTTAGGCCTTAAGTGCATATTGTATGTTCTGAATATGTTATGTTTCTGCATACTGCATGTGCTATTCTGTACTGTATCTGTCATTCTGTTGCTGCCTTTTGCATTAGTGTTCTGTGCTCTTGTTTTGTAGTCTTGTTTCCTGTCTGCCTTGTTATCGCTTCCTGTCTTGTCTCTACAGTTTGTATTTGTGATTGTTCTCCACCTGTGTCCTGTTGTGCCCCAGCCAATCCCTGTGTTGATTGTAGCTTGTGTCCACCTGTGTCCAGTTAACCCTGTGTCTATATATACTCCCCTCTTTGTTCAGTTTTTTGTCAGGTCGTCATTGAAGGTTAGTGTGTTCTGTACTGGGTTTTGGCCACAAGCCATTCTGTATTTTGAGTACTCGTTTTGACTTCCCCATTTTATGGGTTGTCTAAGTTTGGTCAATAAACCTCCAGAACTTTGATTCCTGCCTTGTGTCGTACTGCTTTTGGGTTCTCCGCACTCGCACCCTGACAGGGGGTCCCTGGCATATCTTTTCAAATGGGGGGTCCGCGGGCTAATAAGTGTCAATTTGGGGGTCCTTGACATGACAAAGTTTGAGAACCACTGGTATAAAGTACCTCAACATTTTTCTCAAGCACAGTACTTGTAGTAAATGTACGAAGTTACTTTCTTCCACTCCAGGTCTGCTCTCTACTTCGCTGTGTCCAACAATGACATGCAGTGTACACGCTTGCTGTTGGAAGCCGGGGCCATGGTGAACCAGGACCCCATTAGCTGTCTGCAGGTAAGTAAGTAAGTAAGTAAGTAGCCTCATGTGGCCCATAAGCAGGGACCCCCAATACCAGATTTGTGTTCAAAAATATTCATTTAAAAAAAAAAATAGCAGATCTACAAGCTCTACAATGAGTCTGTGATTGTATCACCTGTCTACAGCTGGCTCTGAGGCAGGGGAACTACGAGTTGATCAACGCCCTGCTCAAGTTCGGCGCCAACGTGAACTACTACTCCCGGGTGAACACCACACACTTCCCCTCTGCGCTGCAGTACGCGCTAAGGGACGAGGTGATGCTCAGGATCATCCTGAACAACGGCTTTGACGCGCGGCGATGCTTCGAATGTCCCTACGGCGACGGTTCCCACGACTATGGATCTTGGACCACGACAGTCATCAAAGACATGGTGGTGAGTCGAGCAGCCTTGTTTGGAAGAGGGGGGAAGAAAAACTCATCGTGTGGATCTCGGGATCCACGTGGGATCGGCGTGGCTCCCATGTGGATCTCGGACTTCAAGTGACCAGCCTGTAATGTCAGTCATCTATGATGTATCTATTACATATGATATGATTCTAAATTTGGGCAAAGTTTCGGTGCGATCTCATCCCCATTGACTTCTATTATAACATTCCAGTTAAATATTATTATAACATTTTAATTATAAAAAGTATAAAACATACAGTAGGCAATGTGAAGAAAGTAGGTAGCATAATCCTTTTGCACAATCCAGTGGTTTGCGAGATTAGCTCCGGACACACATACACACACACACACGCACACGCACACGCACACGCACACACTCTCAAAGACGGCTAATAGCCTCCTGCAGAGTTCTGCTATCTGAACTGAAAACATTGTTTTCGGTGCAGCTTCCGTTTGCTCATCTGTGTGTGTGTGTCTGTCTCTGCCTTTACTGTCCCTGTTTCCCTGCAGTTCTGTGAGGTCATAACGGTGCACTGGCTCAAGCACCTGTCTGCTCAGGTGGTGCGCATCATGTTGGACTACACTGACCATGTGACCTTCTGCACCAAGCTGAAGGACACCCTGCAAGAGCAGAAACAGTGGGAGGACATCTGTGACATTCAGAGTGAGATAACTGACTGTACAACATCAAAACATTGTGTTGTGAGCTTGTAGACCGTCTATTTTCGGTGTTCAACACCCGCATGTATAACTCCGGCTTTACACACATTTTTAGATGTATTTTGTGTATAGTATCGCGTATAGCCGGACGACCAGAGATCTCCGGCAAATGATACATCTTGTTACATCTAAATTCAATGAATAGGCTAGAACTGGGTTAGGAAAAAAATCTGAAATTTAGAAATTAACAGCTTCAGAGAACCATAAGTCTTATAGTGCTAGATTTCTCCGGCTTCCAAGCCCATTCAATGAATGTAGATTTCCCCAAGGATGTACTGTATCACAACTTCACAAGACTGTATGACTTGATGCTCACGACTGCCTTCCAGGAAACACACGCAGCCTGAAGCACCTGTGTCGCCTGCAGATACGACAACACCTGAACCGCCTGCGACTGAGGGCGCCGATGTTCATCAACTACCTCCCTCTCCCTCCCTCGCTGAAAGATTACCTACGATACAAAGAGTACGACATCTACAGCAGGGGTATAGTCAGCCCATAGCAGCGAAAACACATGCAGCAATACATGTTGTCATGATGACCCCTCTCTGTGATAGGGTGCACTGACACTTACTGACACTTACTATCTAAATGTACTTGCTTATAATGCTGCCTCATTAAGGCTTTTCATTGTCTGGGAAATTATTATAGTCTTATACACAGGGTCTGATTTGCTGGGGTGGATGGGGGGGATCCATACCCCTGCTTTTGATATCCCCCCTTAATTCTTATGGCCGGTGGGGATATGTTTTATTCCTGCTTCTGGCCATACTCAATTAATGACATGCCTTTCCTTGAAAATGTAGACTCTGACATGTCTAATAATATGCAAAATAAATACATTTGAATAAAAACTGACAATGTATCCCTTTAACAAGAGTCAGTTAACATTTACGTTTTAAGGGTTGAATACATTTTTTATCTCTTTCTAACTCACATTCATTCATTCCAAGTGTAATAGCCTGGAATATCAACATTCCTTAAAAGGTGAATTAGGACACTTTTCAGATCAAGTACAAAGCCAAGTTGGTCCAATAATGGAAAAAGGGATTTTAGTTGTTGTTAAAATATTAGGTCTATATTCCCATATTAATAATGATAATGGGAATATACTGATTGATCAGTAACAGTTGCATATCCAGCTCTTTATTAAACAGAAAATACACTTTAAGGTATTATATAGGGTTGTCAATTTCATTCAATCAGGAGAGAGAACTCATACAGGACAGGACAGGATAAACAAGACAGAAAATGGAAGTGATGGAACAAACCCAAAGAATTTGCTGGCAATATTATATTATAACCGGAATTAGATAAAACATTGTATCCCAACCTGTTTACTGAAGAACTGGAGAGACGGGGAGATGTGTGATCATGCCAATATAGCCTGCAGTAAAAAGGAAAGAAATATGTTAATACTATGGGTGGGGAGAGGGGGAGGGGGGTGTTCATAGACAATTTGAAAGCAATGGGACTCAGGGGGAAACTCAACCTACAAGGACATAAATCAACAAGATGGGAACCACCTAGCTAACAGTTGTGGACAGTAACTGAGTACATTTACTTGAGTACACAGTACTTAATTACATTTTTGGAGCATTTGTTTGGACACTCATGACTTTCACTCCACTACATTTCAAAAGACAAATATTGTACTTTTGACTTGTACATTATGAAATAACCACTGGAAATTTCAGGAAAATATTTGATTACTTTTGAAAATGTCTACATTTTAATACAGCAATGCATTGATATTAAAAATAACATTTACTTTGTAATTTGTACTGTTGAATAATGTACTACAGTAGTTTAACTCAAGTACTAATTTATCTTGCCACTTTCACCCCTCTTATTGGTAACATATTGTATTACAACAGATATGATTACCTTTGATGAATCAGTGGGGGTCTTTTCCAAGGTGGGGTAATTATTTTTATTATGAATTTTAGTTTAATGATAGCAGTCTGTTAGCTAAATATGCTTTCAGATCGGGCCACTCGTTTCATTACATGAGCTACTTGCATGGCAGTCATTGTTTGAATGAAATATATATATATAGGATACAGGTCCAATGGTCACCTAAACATCGTAGGCTAGGCAACTCACTTTAAACTGGCTATTGTTTTCTATGTGAAAAAAATAAGAATAAATGTATGCTGTGGAAAATGGTGGGAAATAATGCAAGGAAGGTCCAGTTGCAAATTGCAGACGCTCTTTTATGGCGTTGGTTGTGTTGTAGCAATTTGTAGTAATTGTAGAAAGAAATATTAGGCGTTAAATGTCAATACAAATTATCGTATGTATTTGGCCCCCATTTATAATATAAAATAAAATATAAAATAATAAAATAGAATAGTAAAAAGGTGTACCGGTTACCCTGAAATACTGCATCAGATGTCTGCCTCAGGCATAGACAACCTATTTGAAATGTAGATGTTTAAGCCAATAGAGGAGGAGTAAAGATCTAATTATACTCTTCAGTTGCTTTTGAGAGAAAATAAAAAATATTTGTGTGCATGCCCATCTGTTCTCCCTTTCAAAAACACAGACAGATGTTTGATTTGAAATTATTAGCCCTAAATAATTAAAAAAAGCTAAAAAGCTAAAAATATATATACAATACAAAATGTGCCGAAAGGCAGTAGTAATAAAAACATTTTCAAATACAAAGAATGGTTAATAATAATAACAATAATAATACCTGGAATTTATATAACGCTTTTCTGATCTTGGGGACCTCATCACTGGGACGGCATCACTGGTACTTGAGGGAACAGGACGGGACATGTGGCTGGAGGAGGTCAGAGAGATGGGGGGGAGCCAGGTTGTGGAGTGCCTCAAAGGTGATGAGGAGCATTTTGAAGTGGAGTCTTTAGTACAGGGGTCTTCAACAGGGGGTTCCTCAGTGTTACTACAGGGGGTCCGCCAAATATTTGTGTGATCTGATTTTTTTTTTACCATAACCACTTGAACCCTAACATCCCTTTTCTGAGGTGAACTTTAGCCAAAAATAGCAGATCTACAAGCTCACAATACTTGAACCCTAGCATTCTTTTTCTGAGGAGAACTTTAGGCAAAAATAGCCCATCTACAAGCTCACAACACCTCGCAGCGCGAGGCGTTGTGAGCTTGTAGATCTGCTATTTTTGGCAAAGAAGTAGTTGTAGAGGGAAAAAGAGCAGACCAAGTAAACAAAAAAAGAGTTGAATCTGAAACACAATTTTATACAATATAGAGGGGGTCCCTGCTTCATCTCTCTCTCTGCTATGGGGTCCTTGGCCTGAAAACGTTGAAGACCCCTGCTTTAGTAAATCACATTGTATTCAAGTAATTATCAGCTGCATTGCTAAACCATGGGTTCTTTCAAAATAGTTACTGTTTTTTCATACCCCAAATCATTGGTGGAAAGCAACTGAATGAAGTACATTTACTCAAGTATGCACTTAATTACAATTTCAAGGTACTTTTGCTTTACTTGAGTATTGCCATATATCTTTCATATAGATTTCAATCTTCTTTATTTTTTACTCCAGTCCAACACAATTACTTGAAAACTTTACTAGTTACTTTGCAGATTTGTATTATTAATACAAAATCCATATTCTATACTTAAGCTATTTGGAAGAAAATAGAAAATCATAATAAATACATTTTGAAGAGTACTTTTACTATTGATAAGTAGGCTACATTTTGATGACAATGCTTTTGTACTTTTACTCAAGAAAAAAGTTGTAATAGTGTTTCTAAATTGTGGTATTGCTACTTTTACTTAAGAAAAACTAATCTGAGTACTTCCATCACCACTGCCCCCACATAAATCACTGATCAGTGATCACACACAAACATCATGATTTACTGATACTGATCAATTTTGATCAATTTGAAAATAGCCGATCTACAAGCGAGGCGTTGTGAGCTTGTAGACCTGCTATTTTCAAAGAATTGTCTTACATTTTATACCAGGGGTCTTCAACAGGGGGTCCGGGACCCCTAGGGGGTCCTTAGAGTTACTACAGGGGGTCCGCCAAATCTTTGTGTGATATGATTTTTTTTTTACCTTAACCACTTGAACCCTAGCATCCCTTTTCTGAGGAGAACTTTACCAAAAAATAGCAGATCTACAAGCTCACAACGCCTCGCGCTGCGAGGCGTTGTGAGCTTGTAGATCGGCTATTCTTTGGCAAAGAGGTGTTTGGTGTAGAGGGAAAAAAGAACAGACCAAGTCAACAAAAAAAGTTAAATCTGAAACACAATTTTATACAATATAGAGGGGGTCCCTGCTTCATCTCTCTCTCAGCTAGGGGGTCCTTGGCCTGAAAACGTTGAAGACCCCTGTTTTATACATTTGAAAAGTTGTGAAATAAGTACTTCTTCCACCACTGTCCAAAAATAAATCACTGTTCACATTCACAACACATCATGATTGTTGACCCTGATCCATTTTCACAATAAAACATCAACACAGTACAAAACCACCACTAGGTGGCGCCTGTAAACACACACAGAGTGACGGCAGCGTTTTGCAGTGGTGTGGAAAAAAAAAAGCAGGACGTCTACGTCATTATTCACAATGGCGGAGGTTGGGTGAGGAGCTCAGAGTGTAGCAGTACGTTGAAAGCGGCGTCGGAATCTTTTTTAGCGAAACAACATTAGCTCCGTGAGGAAACAAGAGGGTGCCCCCTCCCCTTAAACAAAATGGCCCTGAACCCTAACAACGCGGAGGGGAAGAGCAGGGACCCAGAATGTACCGAGGCGTCGAGGGGCGACGACGGCGGCGAGAATCAGTCGTCAAGCGGCACCACCACCACCTCGGCGGCGGCGGCCAACAACCAAAATGGCGATCAGGCTGGATGTGAAGACAGTGGTAGTGGTGTGATGCCCGAGCAAGAAGCCCCTGATCGGCGGAAGAGCCACTGCCAGCAGGGCGGCCAGGCGGCGGAACGTGACGCCCGGGGCTCCAGCCAGCCCGGCTCGTCGCCCCTGCTGGCCGCCGGGCACAGGCAGCCAGGCAGCGGCGAGGATCTGCTGCTGGCCCGCAGGAGCTCCTTCCAGATCCCCAGGAAGACTAAAGGAGGGAAAGGTGCTTAGTTGCATTGGGGTTGCTGCTTGTTTGTTGTTGTTGTTGGTGCTACGCTTTCGTTTTAGCTTTATTCTGGACCCCAGGGGCTTACCAACAACCCCTCCTGGATTCCTTGATTTCATCTCCTGTTTGAGGGACTCCCTTGGTTGTCATTTTCCCTTGATTTCTCCTTGATTTGATATCAAAAACTCTTACTGTAGTAGGCCTACTTTTTAATGGATTTCAATGGATTTCAAATTGTACCCATCATGTTGCAAGCCTGGTAAAGGTATCAAACCCAATTCTCCAGAACACAGGAAATTACATCCACTCTTGTTGAAAAGTAAAAGAAAACCTCACAGTGTGGCTGTTGTTGGCAGGCCTGAAGGGAGACACAGTCCTGCCTTTCATAATGCTGCAGCGTGTAGCCTAGTTAGCTCCTCTTTTTTTTTAAGCTAGCCCCGGTGGTGTGTGTGTGTGGGTTTCTTATATATATACACGTTATTACTTATATTAGCTTGATAGGTAAACAACATAATCCTTTTTTGGACACTATTAGCTACCGCTGTGCGGTTTGGGGTTGTCTCTACATGGAGGAACGTGGGGTGTTTTGCAGCACATTGCTGCCTGATGTACACGGAGCTCCACCATGGAAGCTGTGTCTGTCCTGACACTGTGTGGCAGCGCCAGGCCAGACAGGCTAGAGGCACGTGAAGCAGCCAGGGCTGCTGACCCCAACAAGAGTCCTACTTCTCCTTAATTGTTATTCTAAAGCAGTGGTTTTCAACCTTTTTTTGCGTCAAGGACCCCCAAATTGACACATATTAGCCCAGGGACCCCCATTTGAAAAGATATGCCAGGGACTCAACCATTTTGATTACTTGGGGGTCCCAATCTACACTGTAGTATCATCATCAGTGTTAGTTTAACTCTTGAGAGTGTACAAATGGAACCAAATGGACCCGTGAGGTTCCATTTGGTTCCATTTGTACACTCTCAGAGTTACAGGACACACAAGGGTCAATTTGGTTACTAACTATTCATTTGTCTGGGGACCCCCTGGAACCCCCTGAAGGACCACTGGTTGAAAACCACTGTTTTAAAGGGATTGTTTACCCCGGATTCTAGTCAAATGTGATGATTTTCAAGAGCCACTACCTGGCCCAGAGTGGCTCTTGAAATGTGGGTGACCGTGTCCCCCCCCCTGGCCCCCCTGCCCACCTCGGCCCTTGGACCACCACAGTCAATTCTCTCAAGTTTTTATACACCACCACACCCATCTTGTACACAGCAAAAGATTGTAACCGTTTTTAAAAGGTTACAAATGGATACAATGAGGCTTTTTACTGTATTTGATCAGTTAAGGACCCTGAAAATGGATACAAAGAGGCTTTTTACTGTGTAGATCAGCCAAAGGACCCCGAAAGTGATATGTATTTGGCCCGTGGACCACCGTTTGAAAAGGTTTTGTGCCGGGGACCTCCATAAGAGAATATAGGTCAATACATTTTTTTCCCTCGTAAATAGCAGATCTACAACAAGCTCACAACACACATTGCAAGCTTGTAGATTGGTCATTTCTGAATAGCTGACAAATTAAACGGGGCTGAAGTGTTCCTCATTTTCGCTGTTCCTCAATGACCCCACCATGGTGTGGATGGCCTTTCAAAGCACCATGACCCTATTGAGTGAACCCCCGCCCGCACCCCTCCCCAAAACATTTGACAGTTGCCACACCCCGTGATGCAGATGTTATTTAGGCTATCTCTGTGCTCGCGTGTCCCTGGTAACAAACTACAAAATTTGTCCAAAGTTAAAAGATCTGTCCAATCTTTTGCAGTTCCCCTCCCAGCCGCCCATGGCACGCCGACATGGCACTTTATTCTATTTGGAGACAGTGGACTCCACTCGGATGAGCAGTAGTAGTAGTGGTTGTTAGCTGTGTTTGGGATTATATCACGCGATTTGTTTATATGCAAAGTTAAGGCAGATGTTAGCTGGACCAGGGGCCTGTGTTGAGCCATCATGTGAACTTTCTACCAGCAGATTGAGTATGTTGATGTGTTGTAGTATCTTACATGAAGCTTAATTTGGAAGATTCAAATACTAAGACCTGGCTTTGTGACATTCACCTTATTGATGAAAATAGCAGATCTACAAGCTCATAGCGCAGAGTGCCGCGCTATGAGCTTGTAGATCTGCTATTTTTGAATAATAGTGAACATTTGTTGCAAACCTTTTGAATAATATATGTTTTAACAAGATTTTTTTTTTGAAAGATATTTGCTTCCAGGGGTCCCTGAAACAAAATGAGATGGGGGCTCCGTGGCCAAATACATTATCATTTTGGGGGTCCTTGACATGAAAAAGTTTGAGAACCACTGACCTAGAGAGAGAGAGAGAGTGCTGCACGATTATGACTAGAGTGATAATCCCGGTCATTTTGCAGAATATTGCAATCATGGGTTAATGATGATGATTTTTGATAGAAAAAGATGATTTGATTATAATCTTAATACATTTGTTGGTCGTTGTGTTGATCTGCGTCATGTCTTTGGTCAAACAATATGTTAAGGGCCAGGCCTCTGTGATTTTATTGTCCGCGAGATAGCTTGTACAATGTCCATGTTTATGTTATCAAACCCGATGTAATGGTGAGGAGAGAGGAGACGAGGGCAAGGTGCAACAGCTAACCAAATAAGAATTCGAATTAATTACAAAATTTCACAATTACATAACTGAAACACAACATCACGATTTTGTTGTAGAGGCTGTATTATGTGGAGGTAGGACTAGGAGTAATGTCACTCCATCCGTTTGGGTTGAAATAAGTTTTCTATATCTAGGTTATCTGTGGGCAGCACATGGTGTTGTGTTTTTTTTTACTGTTTTTCTAATTAATACTAGTTAATCTGGCTAATATTGACAGTCCGTCCTTCCTTCCTGACGCACACGGTTTGGTAGATGCATGTTTGTGTATGTTGAAGTTGGAGAGAAAGTTGGTTTATTTGATCGGTACATCCCTACTTAGTTTAGCATTATATGTTTGACTGTGTCGGCATGGACACTTTTTTTCCCGAGGTATATATTTTTTGTGGACTAATATCTCTCTTCTTTCTCTCTCTTCCAGCTCTTGTCGAGCACACACACATGTTAATTCGTAGTAGTAATGCTGTTGTCCCACGACTTGATGCCACTGTATTTTTTTTTAAGGGAATTGACATCCTAAGTACTGCTGATTCCAGTTCTACTGCTAGTGGAAAGTAACACAAATGATAATGTTATCAAAAGTCTAGTCCTGCAACTATCGATTTGTCTTTTGACTTGATTAGTCTGATTAGCTACATAATCTACAAGATCTACAAGCTTTTAGATCACGCGGCACACACTCATTTGGCCTCAGAATTGTCATAGAAAGGAGATTTAACCACTTGGACCCTATATACCTTGTTCATCAAATAGCAAAAATAGCCGGTGTGCAAGCTCACACAACGCATCACTTCTTTGCAACTTGCAACACGTTTTGAGCATGTGTAAGTAACGACTATTTTCGCAGAATGTGTGCCATTTTCGTTGCAGAATGTTCACCTATCATGACGTGTCCAGCATCAGGATCCTTGAGAGATTGGTTCATGGGGTTAAGTACCCTCGGCTCGAAAATTTGTCTTAAGTCAGGAAGTTTGTCTCATCTAACCCGATAGCATCACACATGACAGTCTAAGCTCACTCACTGATAAAAACAGTGAAGCTATTATCAATATTATCGTAGCATAATTGAGTGATATAAATATGTAAAACATAAAGTATCCCCCGTTATCTTTCTGTGGGTTCAATGTCTCAAACATTACAAAGCACCGAGACTGCTGCTAAATTAATTCAAAGATTTGATGGGCGATGGCTGCAGCTCTTGGCACTGACTCTGTGCTCGGTACGTACGCATGCACCGCACTCTCTCTCTCTCTACGTTGTCCTCAGACTCCGCTTATGTTCTATGCCAGCTGGTCTCAAAGTGGGGTCCAGGTGCACTCAAAATGGACCCTCACAGGTCGGTAGCTCTTGATAGTGTACAAACGGAACCATGGTTCCACGTGTACACTCTCAAAGTTACGCGGGGGGCCTTGAAATTAAAACGGTTGATAACCAATGTTCTATGCTAATCCTGTGTCTCCCCTCTTCTCTCTCTCTGTGTGTGTGTGTGTGTGTGTGTGTGTGTGTGCAGGTACAGGTATGTACGACTTCCTCCCCCCTGACAGCCGGGGGTTTGAAGACCTCAAGAAGATCCTCTCCTCCTTCTACTTGGACCAGTCTTCACGGGGATCGTTCTCGTATTGTAAAGCCAGGCTCATTCACAACGAGCTGCTGGAGAAAGAGGTTGGTTCATCCATCCTACAGTATATGTCCACGACGTGATCCAAAAATGTGCTGGCTTTTCTACCGCAGCTTTTTTTCCCTTGGCGCCAGTATAACTAAACGACAAGTTATTTTATGCTTGGTTGTGCTCAGGTGTTGCGCTCTGAAAATAGCTGATCTACAAGCTCACAACGCGTTGTGAGCTTGTGAGCATGCAACCAAGTGTAAAATCAGCCATTACGACAACATCAAGGCACCGCCAAAATACATTTTGGTCGACTAAATCAACTGTAGATTTAGTCGACTAAAGTTTAGTCGTGACTAAACTATGACTAAAACTAAATGGAATTTGATTCAAAAGACTATGACTAAAACTAAAACTAAATTTGCTGTCAAAATCAACACTGTTTGGAGCCACTGCTCTGATCTGAATGCTCACAATGTGTCGCGGCCTTGCATTGTGAGCTGCAAGACCTTGCTATTGTCAGTGTTGTTGGGTGTGAGAGATTCACCCCCCCCCCCCCCCCACCAAAAAAAGACACATATCCACAAGTTTCCTAGGGGTTGTGTGCATCACTTCCTGTCGATTTGATCAGGTATCAGCATATCGAATCAACGGGAAGCGATGCCCACAACGCCCTAGGAAACGTGTGGATATGAGCAACTATTGGATGCAGTTCTTGTATCTACAAGAAAATGAAAGTGAAAGTCCGTAAGGCATTGTGAAACATACCCAGGCTATTGTTCTTCACATTGCTCATCAGTCATCACATTGCTCTTACGGAACAGTTTTGTTCATAAAGGTGATACATTTATAGAGAGAGCTATGGCCATTTAGCCAAAGGTGGCGACAATCCCAGACAACATGGGAGCATAAGTAAGAGCGGATACAGTCCTCATCACGCACTTGTGGTGGCTAGTGTTGATTTTGACAGCAAATTTTGATTCAGTTTTAGTCAAAGTCTTTTGAATCAAATTCCATTTAGTTTAGTCATATTTTAGTCATCTGAAATGCTTTACTTTTTGTCTAGTTTGACTAAATATCATAAGATTATAGTCGACTAAATCTAGAGTTGATTTAGTCGACTAAAATGTATTTTGGCGGTGCCTTGATGGCGTCGTAATGGCTGCTTTTACACTTGGTTGCATGCTGAAAATAGCCGATCTACAAGCTCACAACGCGTTGCAGCGCGACACGTTGTGAGCTTGTAGATCTGCTATTTTCAGAGCGCAACACCCGAGCGCAACCAAACATAAAATGACTTGTCTTTTAGTTCTACTGGATCTGTCCTCCACTAGACCCTCACTAACATTTTAGTCTAGTTTTTATTTGTGGACGAAATTGTCAGTATATTTAGTCTTAGTTTTAATCATCATAGCTTAGTTTTTATTTATTTTTTATGTAGTTTTCGTCAGTGAAAAAAGGTAGTCGACGAACATTTTTCGTCATAGCTTTAGTCGACGAAATCAACACTGGTGGTGGCTGTCCAATTGAAAATGTTGATTCTGGCCCTAATGGTCATTGGAGCCAATTATAACGTTGTTATTGTGCTTGTCTGCTATTGTGTATGTGATGCGCAAGATGCCTGTATTTACAACCTCTACTTGTGTTTTGTGAGGTACCTACAGACCACAGACTGACGGCTATGTTTTTTTCCATTTTTTCCAGTTCATAGAGAAGCGCAGAGCCATGAAACAGGAAGGACGAACTGAAGCAGAATTGGCCGAGTCTTACTGCTTCCTTTTCCCCGACAAAGCCAGGGTAGGTCTGCCTGCCGAGCCTGCCTCACACACACCAGAGAGACCGTGACTAAATGAAGTGGTCAGTGGTTCTCAAACTGAATGATGTGGTCAGTGGTTCTCAAATCTTTTAAATTCGAGGACCCATCATAACTTTGAGAGTGTATAAATGGATGCGTTTGTACACTCTCCGAGTTACAGACCTGTAAGGGTCCATTTGGAACCTGCTCAAGGAACCCTGAGGTTCCCTGGACACCACTTTGAGAACAAATATAAAACTTTTGAGAAATTTCTTTGAGGTGAGAAATAGAAAATGCAGTAACAGAATATTGATTCATATTTGATCACCTACCGGTGTTTTCCGAGCTGACCATGTTGCACTCGATGCACCTGGTATAAATTCAGGGATTCATTAATCAACATAAATCAAATTGTTTTGTTGTTACGTTTGAGTCAATGTATTAATTTCCGTGTAATAAGCGGGATAATCAACAGGGAGCCGATCATTATTGAGAAATAAACCCCTTCAAGGTGATAAAGATCACCTCTGCTTTTTGTCAGGGTTTAGATTTATCTCTCAACAATGACCCGCTCCCCATTGATTATCCCTTGCATAACGATGTCGTAAAAAAAAGTCACATAACGCAAAACTAGCAGATCAACAAGCTCAAAACACGTTGCTTCGCGCCGCATTTCGAGCTTGTAGATCTGCTATTTTTGATGCTTTTGGGTGACGCTTGTAGTAGGATCAAGTAGGACATTAATTTACGAAAAAAACATAAAAAAAAACAACGTAAAATATGGAGATAATAGGTTTTTGCCTGACAACAGTGATATGCCTTTCATGTGATCGTTAACACCAGCTTGTATGTGCTCTTCTGTCTGTCCAGCTCCAGTGGGTCTGTGAGAAGGGTCTGAGCGTGGGACACTCGAGGAACAATATACTAGGAAACCCAGCATCGGGTGAGTGCATCCTCTGCATGCGCAGCCGTTGCATTCGTTTGTTACACAAATATTGCTCTTTTTAAAAATGTGTTATTACTATGCTAATGGTGCGTTCACACGGGCAGATTAAAAGATACATGCTACCATTCATTTTCAATGGAAACCAGCGACATGAAGATACAAAGATGCATCCGACGTTTGTAGTTGTAGCTCTATAGCGACAAAGATACAAAGATACAAATTCAAGTTGAGCTGGGTTCAACTTCCAGATACAAAGCTACAACTGTAGCTGCGATGTCCGCACGTTTGATGACGTCAGCGACCGCGTTGAGTAACACAGTTACAAAGATGCGGTGTATTTTTGTGTCTTTGTATTCTTTTAATCTGCCCGTGTGAATGCACCATTAAAGCTCAGTCTCTGAATGTCAGTGGAATCACAGCAAGTTTGTCTCAAGGCACTTCACAAATAGAGCGGCCACCTGCCTTGACCGTGTCGGGGTGGAGGGTGGGAGTAGAGAGAGGAAAGAGACAGCAAGAGAGATACAAGCAACAACAACAATAGCAACGCCTATAATGATAACAATAATAGCACGTATAATAATAGTATAACATAATAGTAGTCCTCAGCCATGTTCCAGTCCTCAAGTACGATCTATGGAGCTCATAGTCAATCAAGGGCATCTCTGCCCTTAAAGAATTCGTTCACCAAAAAAAAATATTACACACGCCATGAACCCTTGAATTCCTGGAGATAGTCTTTGTTTTTGTTGCATTCCTAAGCCAATAATTTGATAACTGAGTCATTGGACTCTTTGAGGTCATCAAATTATTGGCTTAGGAATGCAACAAAAACAAAGACAATCTCCAGGAATTCAAGGCTTCATGGCGTGTGTAATTGATAGGAAATACTGGGTGAACTACTTGGGGGGAATTCTTTAATCCAACACCGATTGTCTGCGAGTGTAATTTAAGATTCAATCCTGAACTGCTGCCTTGTACTGACTACTGTATATAATATCCATTCATAATAATTTCTATATACGTCTTATAGCCTATCGATAGTACCTCTCCCATGTTTCATTCTTAGTGCTGTCACCGCTATGATACCTTAATTTCCCCTCCGTGGATCAATAAAGATTTATATCATATTATCTTGTCTTATTTCGTCCTCTGGCAGGCGTCTTTGCATTTTGACCTGATAAGGTTACAGTGCAGGATACCTAATACACAACTTAGCGACAGCTGAGAATGGCCTATAAACCCAGTCCCGCTGTGCTCTCATATGATTGGCGTTGTATCAGCGCATGCACGAGGAATTGGGGCTCTGGCTAGAAGTGTTCTTCAGACTGACAACAAACATAATCACAGTAACTGCATTTAGAGTATATAGATTTTTTCCCGTAACCCATTTAGACCTGAGGCCAATTCTAAAAATACCTTCTAAATCCTGACCTAAGTTTTCTGAAAAATGTGTTAATCCATTCAATCCGTTAACGCAGCTGTGTCATTTTAGATTTATTTGGCTATTCAAAAATAGCAGATCTACAAGCTCATAGCGCGGCACTGAGTGCTGCCTATGAACATTTTTGCAAATCTTTGAATATTTATTTTGTAACTCAAATCTTTGCTTCTGGGGGTATGTTGCTATATCAGTGGTGCTCCAACTTTTCCACGTCAAGGACCCCCAAAATTATTTGTATTTGGCCGCGGACCCCCATCTCAAAATATGTTGTTCCAGGGACCCCCAGAAGCACAGATCGGAGTTAGAAATGTTCGCTTTAAAACAAATGTATATATTCTAAGCTCATAGGACGGTACTGTTTGCCGTGTTACAAGCTATGAGCATGTAGATCTGCAAATCTGCTAATTTTTTTATTTGAATGCTTAAAAGTTACAGTTTTGGACATATGATGACTATATAGCAACATGATTAAAAGAAAAGAATAAGAAAACTTAGGTCAGATTTCGAAGCAGTTTTTATAATCAGCCTCAGGTAATGGTTTAAACCACATTACCTCTGGTGTTCCTATTTTGGACAAAATAATAAAAACAAAAATGTGATGTAACGTTTTTCTTTCCTTACCCTGCCAAATCCACTATTCATCACAAGGTGAAGTATAGGACATAAATGGCTAATGCAGAATCTTTTCTTGTCATCGTAGGTGTGTATCTCTCCAAATTCTCCGATTTGCTGCAAATAAATCCTTTCGAAGTGGGTTCCGTTGGCGACATGATCATATTTAAGGTTATGAGGGTAAGGAACACCATTCATACAGGATCTAGTGTAAATGATCATATTACTAGTTAACATGCATAATAATACTTGACACTGCTGTTGGTTTTACGGATGTCAAACCAATGATCGGTTATTCCCCCCCCCCCCCCCCCCCAGGGCCGAATAAAGCACATATACGACAGCATGCCTAAGAACGCCGTGGAGCCGACGCAGAAGTTCGACTGTCACGTGTCCAAAAGTGCCAACAGGGTTTCATCTTTGCTGTCATACAGAGCGTTTGAGCTCACACAGGTGAGACATGGGTTCCGTCTGATTCTAGCTTAAAATGAGATCTATCACATTGGCTGTGTGTGTGTGTTTTGAGTACACGTGCATGGGCTTGTCTTTTCAAAAGAAAAGTTGGGAATATAAAAAGCTAGTAATGAACAGTAAAATCCTCTGTGTAAAAGTCGCTGTAAGTGATATCTCTTGTTAAACGTATGTGTTAAATAGCTCAATATTCAGATGGTGATCATTGTTATAGAGCATTGGTTCTCAAAGTGGGGTCCGGGGACCCCCAGGGGTACTTAAGGGAGTTCCAGGGGGTCCCCAGCTAAATGATAGGTTAGGCACCAAATGGACCCTTATGGATCTGTAACTCTGAGAGTGTACAAATGGAACCAAATGGACCCTGACGGGTCCATTTGGTTCCATTTGTACACTCTCAGAGTTAAATTGACATAGATTTTACAATATAAATTACGGCCCAAGTGATAGAAATGCCATTAAATGGGGGTCTGTAGCCCTAATGCATCTCAAACTGGGGGTCCTCTTGAAATTAAAATGGTTGAAATCACTGCTAGAGAGCTGTAAAAATCTTCTCCTATGGGGGTCCCTGACTTATCTTTTCAAATGGGGGTCCGCGGGATAATAAGTGTCTATTTGGGGGTCCTTGGCACAAAAAAGTTTGAGAACCACTGTTATAGAGTATTTGTTCGGTGACCGGTCTCCCATCTCTCAAGCGCTTTTGTAAACAGAAAACACATTTTCCGGGTTGTGTTACCAACGTAATCCTACCAAAAGAATCACTTACAGCACCATTAATTGATCCATTTGTTTATCCATTCATAACTGACAGTATATACTATAGTGTTAAATTATCACTGAGGATATATAACAGTGTGACTATTGAGCAGTATTTGTTATGCTATAACCTTTTGTTGTTGTCTTACAGCAATACTTTTTCGAGTTTGCATTTGAGGAGATCAAAGCACGGCCCCGGCACGTGTGTCCGTACGCTGTGGTCTCCTTTCAGTACAAAGGCAAAGATGCTGCGTCGGCTCCCTTGACGACACACAGGTACACTTTTCTTTTTAAAGTAAATATGCAGGCAACCAGCATGCATTTCAGATGCAAAATCTAAATGAAACCCTACGCCGATTTTGTAGTTTGTTTGCCTGTACAGGCTACAAACTACAGAACGGTAAAAATATGGCAGGCTTACCTTAGTAGAGCTATTGAGAGAGAGTTACGGCAGTCCCATTGACTGAGAATATTCATAATAATATTAAATCTTCAAGCATTTATTGCCAAAACCAACGTCACAGTTGACTTGGGATTTTATAGAGATAGTTTTACACACTACTGGATAGTTCCAAACCCTACTGTATAGTTTGAACTCTACTGTATAGTTCCAAACACTCACTGTATAGTTTGAACTCTACTGTATAGTTCCAAACACCACTGTATAGTTTGAACTCTACTGTATAGTTCCAAACACCACTGTATAGTTTGAACTCTACTGTATAGTTCCAAACACCACTGTATAGTTTGAACTCTACTGTATAGTTTCAAACACCACTGTATTGTTCCAAACACTTGATTCCTCGTAATGGGTGTTAATGAAGCATGTGTGATACATGAATGTGATCGTGTCATGGGTAGATCAAAGAGTGTGGTAACTCTCTTTCAGTGGGTCATGCAGTGATGTAAGCTACACGACAGCAGCTACTTAATTAATCATGGGTGTGTTAGATTTCGGTGTGCCCAATGTGCAAGCATTGGCAGTTGTCAAAAGTGCTGTGAATGATTGCACATTGGCACAACTAAATCTAATGATTTTTGCAATTTTACAAACAACACAATTGGCCTAGGGTTTCATTCCATGTTAACAAAATGCAAACAATCTCTTTGTTCACTGGGTGAATATAACATGGTTCTTCCTTCCATCAACAGGTTCAACATCGTTCCTCAAGCAAACAGAGGTACATATTTTTCAACCTCCTGTACATGCTTAGTTTCTTGAACTGACAATACACGGTAAAACTAGGACATTCTTTGGCTCCCGGTATCCACATAGACATGGGGACGCCCCAATGTGGATCTTTGCCTATGACCTCAGTCATCGATGATGACTGACCCGCTGAATACATGTGCAGAAGCATCTTTCATAAACCCTAATGGTGCGTTCACACGGGCAGATTAAAAGATACAAAAATACACCTCATCTTTGTCGCTGTTTTGCTTTGTATCTGTGTTGCTCAACGTGGTCGCTGACGTCATCAAACGTGTGGACATCGGAGATACAGTTGTATCTTTGTAGCTTTGTATCTGGAAGTTGAACCCAGCTCAACTTGTATTTGTATCTTTGTCGCTATAGAGCTACAGCTACAAACGTCGGATGTATCTTTAATCTTTGTATCTTCATGTTGCTGGTTTCCATTGAAAAGGAATGGTACCATGTATCTTTTAATCTGCCCGTTTGAACGCACCATAAAGGTCTCGGATATTTCATAAAAGCATAGATTAAAGCATCAATGTGCGATTTCTTCTACTGGTTGGCTGTACGTAGAACAGCAGGAAGATGGGGTTTAGAATGATAGCTATTTCATAAATCACAGATCAGGACTGACACAATGTCATGAGATGTTATTTTTGCATTATTCCATGCGTAATATGTGACCTGTGTGATGCTGTGATGTCCTTCAGGAAAGTGCTGCTACACAGTGTGGAGTGGTCCACTGATGAACAAGGGCCAGGAAATGTTCCAGGTCTGCGTACGCTCTTCCACCCGCCCCTACCTGCCTTTCAAACTGTGAGTTTAACTAAAAGCCCTGTTTATACTTAGCCGTGAAAAATGTGCCCATCGGCTATTGTTGGCACGTGGCATCATTGTGTGATTTGCATATACTGTAGTGTAGATCCTTACACACGGAAGCCTTGTTTTCTATGATTAATTTTACCCCAATAAAAATAATATATATACGTTTTTAAACAATAAAGGGCTGCACATTTTGTTTTCAGAACGAGGTTGATTTCTTTTACCGCAAATAAAAGCATCAACCTGTATGAATGAGGCATCAGCAGGGCGTCACGGCCATTCACTGTGCATACGATGCGACACCCTCACGCTCACAGATCCGTGATTTCATACCCCCCACTTTTTGAAAAAATAAATATATTTTTTGATAGTAACCTAACCCTAAAACCGAAATAAAGTAACCAAAACACGAAAAACTTTTGAAAATACAGAATTTGTTTACATTTGACAGTTACAAATGTTTTTCACGTTTTTTTCAAAAATAGCAGATCTACAAGCTCATAACGCGGCACTCTGTGCTATGAGCTTGTATATCTGCTATTTTTGAATAGCCAAAGTGTAAAATAAGGGGTATAGTCCACCGAAAGTCCATCCCCCCCTCCTTCTGAGAGCCTGTGACGTCCCTGGGCATCAGCCACATGAATAATCATTTGATATGAAATATTTCAGGCCCGAGAGGCTGGACCTAAGTCGGGGAATGCAACTGGACCAGGCGAAGAGGAAGATTCCTGCCGTGCTGTTCAGCTGGGATACATACAGCATCACACGGGAAGGTCAGTGGAGCGTAACATGCATGCACCTCGTTCACATCTTCAATTTACATGGCATGTAAACCATTTACAAAGTGGGTGCCGTGGCACCCTTATTTGACTTTGTACTACTGACCTGAGTTGCACTGTGAGCGGCAGTGCCTCAGGGGTAGAGTGGCCGGGTAGAGCAGTGGTTCTCAAACTTTTTCATGTCAAGGACCCCCAAATTGACACTTATTAGCCCGCGGACCCCCATTTCAAAAGATATGCCAGGGACCCCCATAAGAGAAGATATTTTACGACTCTAGCAGTGATTCTCAACCATTTTAATTTCAAGGACCCCCAGTTTGACATGCATTAGGGCTACAGACCCCCATTTAATGGCATTTCTATCACTTGGACCGCAATTCATATTGTACAATCTATGTTAATTTAACTCTGAGAGTGTACAAATGGAACCAAATGGACCCGTTAGGGTCCATTTGGTTCCATTTGTACACTCTCAGAGTTACAGACCCATTAGGGTCCATTTTGGTGCCTAATCTATCATTTAGCTGGGTACCCCCTGGAGCTCCCTCAAGTACCCCTGGGGGTCCCCGTACCCCACTTTGAGAACCAATGGGATAGAGTGAACTGGAAACCGCAAGGTTCCCAGTTCGATCCCGGGCTCCCCCAGAGTTAGTGTCGAAGTGTCCTTGAGCAACACATTGAACCCCTAATTGCTCCCGATGAGCAGGTTGGTGCCTTGCATGGTTTCCTCCACCATCGGTGTGTGAATGTGTGTGTGAATGGGTTAATGTAATGCACAATCTATGTAAAGCGTGTTGGATAAAAGCGCTATATAAATGCACCATTTACCACTGTACTTGGTGCGTTTCTTTTTCAGTCCACACCAAATCTCTTCGCCAAAAAAATAGCAGATCTACAAGCTCACAACGCGCCACGTTGTGAGCTTGTAGATCGGCTATTTTGGGCTAATGCTTCCCCTCAGAATGGGGATGCTGGGGTTAAACGTCAAGTAGAAAGTTATTTTCAAATAGACATTCTCTCAAGTTGTCCTCGTGACTTAGGCTACTGTGTCTTTAGGGGGAAAGATTTACGTATTTATTGTAATATGACATACATGTAAGGTGCTATGAAGTAACAATGTAATTCAGGGGTGCCGTGGATGAAAAAGTTGTTTACAGGCGGTGCCCTGCGCCAAACATGTTTGAGAACCAGTGATGTAAACACACTGTGTAGTGAGGAGAGATCAACATGCATGCCTCTCAGAAGTGTCTGTGTTGCTGGGAGTAATCCCCCTTCATCAAAACTGCATTCTCCCGTGCACACTTGTCTGCTTCATTGATCAACGTTTCGGTCAAACGAAGATTATATTTGTAACGCACTTTATGTTTCACAGAAATTTCAAAGTGCTACATGGCATAAAAGTCAAGACAATAGATACACATTTAAAAACAATGAAATTAATTGAAATAAGATCAATGTTAACCAGGGACGTCACAGGCTCTCAGAAGGTGGGGGGGATGGACTTTTACTATACCCCTTATTTTACACTTTGGCTATTCAAAAATAGCAGATGTGCAAGCTCATAGCGCGGCACTCGGTGCCGCACTATGAGCTTGTATATCTGCTATTTTTGAAAAATCGTGAAAAACATTTGTAACTGTCAAATGTAAACAAAGTTTGTATTTTCAAAATTTTGCGTTTTTTGGGCGGATTTTGTTAGTTTTTTTTTCTCGTGTTTTGGTTACTTTATTTCGGTTTTAGGATTAGGTTATTTAATTCTTATTTTCGCCTGATTTTACCGATTTATTATCAAAAAAAATATTTTATTTTTTCAAAAAGTGGGGGGTATGAAATCACGGATCTGTGAGAGTGAGGGTGTCGCGTCGTATGCACAGTGAATGGCCGTGACGCCCCTGATGTTAACAGACCCCCACTTCTCCTCACAAGCAAACGTATACAACAGTTTAGTTGCGCTTGAATAAAAGCCATGTTAACAACAAGCTTGTTAACAGTCTTGAAGGAACTGTGCTTGTTGGCAGAGCGGAATAATAACAAAATCATATTAGCTGTTGTCTCCCATTACTTTGATAAATAAATAGATTCATGTAGGAACGGTTGTATAAAAGCAATGACACACTAGAGGCTGCGTGGCGTACTGTAAATAAGCACAGCTGTGATTAAAGTTTAATCAATGCTTAAATCACAACTGTGCTGATAAACAACAGAGTGGGACTCCTTCTCATAGGATACTGCTTACATAAAGACATCAGTGGCGTGAAAATCATAATTTGTAGAATATCTACTAGTTGATAACCTGCGTTCCAATGTCTGAATGAACACATTAACTGCCATTGACGGACATCTCCGTCATTTAAAATCCACCCGTTCAGCGCCATTAACGGATATGTCCGTCATTAAAAAAATAATTAATGTATTTTTTGTATTGTTTTTATTGTTGATTTTATTGATTTATTGCTCCATTCACTTCCTGGTTAACTTATTACTTTAAAATCCTGTATCTCGGCTCCTGTGTTTTACTATGTATTTTTGGCCAAACATGCTATTTTCAACTGGGTAAAACAAGAGAACTGGAGGTCACAGAAGCACAGTGAAACCCTCCGTGATTAGCAACCATCAGGGGGATCGATCATACTGGAGATAAATATTCAGTGGTTCTTGAAAAATTACTCAGAATGCTTAAAAATGCTGGCAGAAGCTACCTGCCAATAGCAGAAAGCCCCTGGCAGTGAATGTGTCAAAAATGTGTGCCACCACAACAACGTTTGTAATGTTCTCTCTCTCTCTCTCTCTCTCTCCCTCATCCACCCGCAGTGATGAAGTGTGGCATGTTCTGCAGCCTGTTTGAGGTGGTGGATGGGAAGGGCAAGCCCACCAATGGCAGCTTGGCAGGACTGGTGCACAAACTGGAGAGGGACAGGATGGTGAGATATACCAATGATCAATCACTGATTCATGAAACGGCCGACGAACATCGGCCACTCTGGCGTAATGTCAATTTTATAATTGTGATTCCTTTGCTTGCCTTGTTGTTGTTGAAATGTGCTGTACAACTAAACTTGCCTCTCATTTACTCCACTGTGGTAGTCAGTCAACGTATTGGCCCATATTGGCCAATAGGCTCTATGCACAGCATCCCATATTGGTAATGAATTGGGCCCCTGCCTTACTTCCTTTACAGGTGTTACCAATAATACTAATTAAGGCTCTGTTCCATTTAGTGTGGCATAGTGGTTGTCTTATTTTCAAGGACCCCATTACGGGTCCATTTGGTTCCATTTGTACACTCTCAGAGTTATGGGGGTCACACCCACACACCCACCATAAGGGGCCATTTGGGAACCAAAATGGAGTGTTTCTAGTGAGCCAACATGCACAATATCAGCACCCTGACCAGAATGGAACAGAGCCTTCATTAGTATCATTGGTAACACCTGTGAAGGAAGTAAGAAGAGGCCCAATTTATTTCCAATATGGCTGCTATGCATAGAGCCTATATTGATGTTTGGCTGATCAATCGGTGCTTTCTTTCCTTACTCACAGTCAGATAAGCTCTCAGGTCCGACCGCGACGGTATAGTCCATGACGCTAACGTCATGAACTATACCGTCAATGCAATGAAGTCCATGAGCGCTTGTCACTATTTCGAGTTCACATGAACCACGTGACGGGTGCTGTTTCCTGCCCCCCCTGAGGTGACGCAACTCTCTAAATACAAGGCTGTGGTTACATACAAGACATCAAAGTTAAAACACAAAAAAAGCATCAAATACAGAAAACACAAATCCAAACAGGGAAGACAAATAGCTGAGGTTAAAATGTGTGGAGCACATGAAAAGATGTCCAACCGTTTCTCCAAGGTAGGAGGAGGTAAGAGCGGTGCGGTGTCAGTGGTGTGGGTGTTTTTATGTGACCGTACGGTGTGTCTTCTTCTTCTTCCTACTCAGGTGCTGGTGCAGCCCTTATTCGACAAAGGCTTTCTCTTCCTCCTGACTTCGACTCAGATGGTCAATCCCAACGGTGCGTTAAAAAAAACCTTATCTTATGCTTCTTATTTATTTTTATTTTGTGTTTTGCGTTAACCTGTTCAGTCCGGGAAAGCATCTGTGTGATTTTAGCTATCTAACATCTCTCTTGGGTGGAAACCTCATATGTGCAAAATTGTTACTTTTCAGAATTAAAATTCAAAAGTAGCAGATCCACAAGCTCAAAACGCGTCGCTTCGCGCCGCTTTTCGAGCTTGTGGATCTGCTCATTTTGATACTTTTGTGTGACACTGTAGTATGATCAAGTATAGCCCTAGAATGTGATCTTTCATACATTTCATTTATTTCAAATACACAGCCATAGATCAGTTGCATCCACTTACTGTCCTCTAGTGTCATATCCATTTGAAAGTTCTGCCAGAAAACGCATGTTTAGTCAAATATCTCCACTTTTCCACGAGCTGCACACGGGCGACTTTCTGTCTGGGCAAGGGGCCTGAATGAGTGCAGGACTGAATATATCTAAACTTCCTTTGGGAAGCACAAACGAATGGGGTACACAATTGACAGGTGCGTTGTGATTGGTGCGGGGTAATGAATCACACCACCTGCCAATTGTGTACCCCATTCGTTTGTGCTTCCCAAAGGAAGTTTAGATATATTCAGACACTCCAAGTCTTAGGAATTAATTATTGGGTGAGTGCACACAGAGCTTAGAGCAGTTTAACGCCGCGCAGATAAGTGGATACAACCGATCTATGGCTGTGTATTTGAAATACATGAAATGTATGAAAGATCACAGACATTCTAGGGCTAGATCAAGTAGGGCATTAATTAACGAAAAAGCTCAAACGGTTAGAGAGGTTTCTGACCAACAGCAATAGCAACCTACGTTTTTCAGAAAATAAAATTTAAAAGGCATTTGTAGAATCGGCCTCAGGTCTTAATGGGTTAAATAAACGCTTGTGTGATGATGTACTTGTCGGTGAACGTCAAGCCCTGAGAGAAGTCTGCTCGTGTGTTTGATTCCCAGAGCGATGGGGGCGGGTGGAGAAGAGTCTACAGGCGTTGTTCATCTTTCAGGAGGCCAGGACGGTTGCCAAGTATCGTGAGTATTATTCCATAATATCCAGAAAGTATACATCCTTTAACCCTGTATCATCCGGACTTGCACCCGTTGCTTCGATCCGTACCAAACCTGTCACACTGTTCAGGGGTCTGCCATGAGAATATAGTGCCACCAGGGGGCAGCAGTGTCACAGCAGTGTGTAACACTTCAGATGGCCATGACTTGCTCTGATCAGGGCAATGTAAGACTAGATTTAAAGGCCTGACATTTTTTTATAATGTGGAAATGAACAATATACCAGCTCAAAGCGTTTTGTATTTTTTGCTATTTCTGCTATTTTTTAAAAAATTAAGTACCGTATTTTCCGCAGTATAAGTATATTATAATCCGATGCGCCTTATATATGTATCAATATTGGTTCCCTTGGTTTCCGCACTATAAGGCGCGCTGTCAGTGCGCCTTATAGTGCGGATGCGCCTTATAATGCGGTGCGCCTTATGTATGAAAATAATACATTTATTGAAGGTGCGCCTTATACTCAGATGCGCCTTATAGTGCGGAAAATACGGGTATATGACTTTATTTTCATTATTGGTTATGGTCATTGTCGGTAATTTGTTTGTAAACGTAACTCATTTGTCATATATATGTACAATTCTTGTTCACAAAGCGTAAAAGGTAAACAGAAATGCAATCTTTACAGTAGTTGTATGTTCCATTGTTCAATGCCAAAACTACAATTAAATCATCAATCACAATTATTTGTATGACAAATAAATCGTCAACCACATTGTCCCCATCATAACACGCCCTGTGCTGATGATGACGTGTGCCTGTCCCTCCCTGTCCCCCTCACAGCACCCAGAGTGTTTGAACCCGAGCCCCTGTCGGCGGAGCTCCAGCCCGCCCCGCAGCCGCACGTGGAGCCCTTCCTCCCGGCGCTCCACTACGCGCTGTACAAGCTGCGGCCCAACCCGGGCAAGGACCTGAGCGCCGGCGTGGAGCACCGGGCCCACGAGTACCTGACGCGGCTGGAGAGCGCCGCGGTGCGGCCCTTCATCGTGCCCGACTACAAGCAGAACCTGGACGAGCGGGGGAACAACTACCCGGCCCCCAGGGCCAAGCACAACATCGAGGGCCAGCTGCGCACGTACGTCCACAACCCCAGCAACTACACGTTTTCCCTGAACAAGGCCCGGGACATGATAGAGAAAATCCGGAACCCCGTGGTGCCCGTACCCGTGCCTGTGCACGCTGTGCCCGTGCAGCAGCACGTGGCCGCCGCCCCCCTGGGCGCCGGCGCCGCCCCGCTGCCCCCGGTGGAATACAGCCCCGTGTCGGACTGGGGCGGTTCGGACATGGGCTCGTCGGACAGGACGGCGGCTGAGAGGCCGCAACAACAACAACCGCAAGAGAGGCTTCTGCTGCCGCCGGAGCGGTCGTCTTCGGAGAGGCTGGTGCTCCCGGAGGGCGGCGGCGGAAGCGGCGGCGGCAGCGGCAGCAGGCGGAGCCGGTCGGGGGGGGTGTCCCATTCCAACGGGTCCCAGGCCGAGCCTCAGCCACCGAAGTCGCGGTCGTCGTCGCACGGCGGCGAGTACGGCGGGCCGACGACGACGGACAAGGACAAGTACGACAAGGACAAGATGAAAGAGCTGCTCAAGCTGATCCACCAGCATAAGAAGAACATCGGGGGCGAACCGGGACAAGAGCCCGGACAGGAGCGGAGGCCAGAGGACGGCGGCGGGGGGGGCTGGGACCCTCACAGTCTGAAGAGGAAGATGGAGAACCAGGACGACTGGGGGGCGCGCGCGAGCAAACACCCCCGCCTCAACCCCATGAGCAACGGAGAGCCCAGTAGAGGTGAGGAGTGCCCGGCGACATCTGTGTAACGTTAGAGTTATGTATGTGTGTGGATACCGGTGGTGGAAAAAAAGTACTCAAATGTTTTACTGAAGTCAGTGGTTTTAAACCTTTTTCATGCCAGGGACCCCTAAATTGATATGCATTGGGCCCGGACCACCATCTGAAAATGTTTTGTGCCAGGGACCCCCAGAAGCAAAGATTTGAGTTTAAAATGTTCTATTTGAAAAATGTATATATTCAAAGATTTGCACACATTTTCAAGATTTTTCAAAAATAGCAGATCTACAAGCTCATAGCGCGGCACTCGGCACAAACTAAGTGGTTAAAATGATTCTGAGGCTATGTTAACTAATTTAGCTGGGGACCCCCTGGTAGCCCCCCAAGGACCACTGTTGGTCCCCAGACCACTGGTTGAAAACTACTGACTTAAGTAAAAGTATCAATACTACAATGTACTAGAAATACTCTGTTACAAGACAAAACGCTAGTGGATTTCCAAATTCCTGTGTGCCAACGAAATAAAAGTATGTCTAACTCACCAGAGCACATGATTGCAGAGGTCCTTGAGCTGTGTTTTTAGAACAATATTAGTTCTACTAACTTGCCGTTTGCAAATGTCATGTTTTAACAGGCTTTTTGACTTGAGCTGGGACCTATAAACAACTCCTTGAATACCATATTACTGCATCATTCTGCCACATTCCTGGTCTGATCTCCACTGTGGGTGGAGAAACAAAATCCAGTATTTTATTTATGTATGTAGTTAACTCTATTCAATTAAAAAACGGGTCTCTATTAATCTCTATTAATGACTGGGGGCGTTGTTGAAACAAGCGATTAAAAGCCTCTCTTCTAGTACAGGCCTCTTTTTGTACAATAAAACATTGATATAATACAAGCCTTTTGTTTTCTCGAAAAGTAGAAATATAGGACTCTCTTATGTCTCCTTTTCAATAAAAACCTGGTACCCGCTACAGTTGAAACAAATAAAAGCCCGGGTCACTATTAGAGGATTTACGGTATTTATAAATAAATGCATTTGCAATCTTTGTTAACTAATTAAACCAGTGGTTTTCAACCTTTTTCGTGTCAAGGACCACCAAATTGACACATTTTAGCCCAGGAACCCCCATTTGAAAAGATATGCCAGGGACTCAACCATTTTAATTTCTTGGGGGTCCCAATCTACACTGTGTCATCATCATTAGTGTTCATGTAACTCTGGGAGTGTACAAATGGAACCAAATGGACCATTTGGTTCCATTTGTACACTCTCAGAGTTACAGACACACAAGGGTCAATTTGGTTTCTAACTATTAATTTGGCTGGGGACCCCCTGGAACCCCCTCAAGGACCACTGGTGGTCCCCGGACCACTAGTTGAGAACCACTGAATTAAACCATATCTATACATTTCTCTTAGCCAAAAATAGCCGATCTACAAGCTTGTAGATCTGCCCTTTTTTCCCAAACGTCCGCCCCCACCCGCGCAGAATAGGGTGACGCCAGTGTCACATGTGGTTAAAACTGCAAGCGTGTTTTCTTTGCTTAGAAGTCCAGACAGACGAAGCCGTGGACGAGGGCGGCCAGAACTTCAACCTGGCGTCGGTCATGGAGAGCATGGGCATCGACTACGACACGGACCTGAGGGCCCGCGGCAACGCCCAGAACTCCTCGGTGAACGAGACCCAGCGGCTGCTGAAGATCCTCCTGGCCACCCTCAACAAGGCCATGGGCGGCCCCGAAACCGGCAGCTACGGCGAGTCCTCCTCCTCGGCAGGCTCGGGGGGGAGGAGGGACCCCGACCCGGACCTCAGGAAACCCGAGGAGCTGCAGCCCGCTTTGCCCACCAACTACGTAGCGGTGAGAGAGAGAGCTGCTGCGGCACAATTATTATTATTTTTTTATATTTTATGAAATGGTTGTAATTTATTTTAACTTTTAACATTTTTTGTTGTTGTCTTGAGCTGTTTTCAGTGGTACTCAAAATTCTTTACTTAAGTAAAAGTATCAATACTGCGACATTACCAGAATTCTAAATTTACTTGATTCATTTACTTAAAGTATCAATAGTAAAAGTACTAAAATGTTTGAAAATAGCAGATCTACAAGCTCACAACGCGTCGCATCTGTAGATCGGCTATTTTCAAACAGCCTACATATAAAATAGGGCTAAAGTGGTTAATGTGTGTTTCATAATATCATAATTAATATCTGAAAAGTAACCAGTTATTAAAGTGTTCAAATGATTGTAGTGGAGTAAAAGTACAATATTTGACTCTGAGATGTAGTGGAGTAGAAGTAAAAGTACTGAAAATGGGAAATCCAACTCCAGTAAAGTAAAAAATCCTCAAAAGTTTACTTAAGTAAATGTACTTAGTTACTTTACACCACTGACTGTTTTGCTATGCCGATAATTCCCCCTCACTCATGCATTTTGACGATTCTCCTAAATCTGTTCCATTACTATTATATCCGACAATATCAATAGACATATCCTCGATCCAACGGATCAAACACTGTGTTGTTTGATAATGGAGCTGTCTCTTATGCGTTGGCAGCTTTCTTGTCAATCACAGTTTGAGCTGAAACTATGGCTCCAGGGAGAAGCAACTAGACGTTTGATTTATCCATTTGTCTAGCGCTACATGGTTTTGATGCAGATTTGACCTTGGATGTATTAATTTTGACGTGTGTTCGTGACCCCTTCACAAAACTAGTTACTGGTGGCACACATCCATGGGGGGGTCCCCAGCGAAACGAGTTAATGTAGCATCCAAATCAGTTTAACCCACTCGAACCCTTATTTATACACCATCTGTTTCCAAAATAGCCAAGCTGTGAGCTTGAAGACTGGCTATTTGGAATTATCCCTGTGTCCCTGGCACACACTATTTCCTAGGGGTGGAAAATATAATCGATTCAGCAATTAATCGCGATTCGGACAATTATGAATCGATTCACAAAAGTCAAAAATCGATTATTAAAAAATCATCATGTCGCTAATTGCACAGAGCAGCACCCATATTTCTTGTTGGTTTTCTGCAATTGTTGATGTTGGCAAATATAACATTCCAGTCGACAGTAACACATCTCTTCCATTAGTTTTTATTATCAATAAAAGATAATGGAAGTAAATTAATCACTAATCACAATTTAATTGAATCGTAGCCCTCGGAATCGAATTGAATCGTCAGATACATACCAATTTCCGCCCCTATTAAATCCAGATTGAGGTCCAAATACCTATCAGTAGTATTTTCCTTGACAAGAAAATGTTTGAGAAGCACTGCTGTAAAGTAATGAGTAACTGTGATACTTTGTGTTCACAGGAGGACATGGACTGTAGCCCTGCCAGTCCGTTTAGCCCAGGATCACCAGTAGAAAAGCCCCAGACCTCAGACAACCCAGCCTGGGCGATAGCCCTGGCGGGGTTGTCCAGGCTGGGCACCACCCACGAAGGTACTGCAAACTTAACTTGCACACTTCATTTACCTACTAGTCTGTTTTGTTTTTAGGTCTTTAACCCATTAAGACCAGGAACGCATCTGTGACATTTTAAGATTTCTTTGGCTATACAGCTTGTAGATCTGCAATTTTTCTTTTTTTAAATCTAGGAAAAGTTGTGCAGATCTTTGAATATATAGAAATGTTTGAAAGCGATTTTTTAAAACTTCGATCTGTGCTTCTAGGGGTCCTTGGAACAACATATTTTGAGATGGGGGGGGGGGGGGGGGGGGGGGGTGTCCACGGCCAAATACATATCATTTTGGGGGTCCTTGACATGGAAAAGTTGGAGCACCACTGATATAGCAACATACTGTTAGGATTTAGAAAACATTTTTAGATATGTATTTGGCCCGCGGACCCCCGTCTCAAAATGTTTTGTTACAGGGACCCCCCATGAAGCAAAGATTTGAGTTACAAATGTTCGCTTTAAAAATATATATTCATAGATATGCGCACATTTTCACGATTTTTCAAAAAATAGCAGATCTACAAGCTCATAGCGCGGCACTCGGTGCCGTGCTATGAGCTTGTATATCTGCTATTTTTGAATAGCCAAAGAAATCTTAAAACGACACGGATGCGTTCCCGGATTGAATGGGTTAAATTAAAGTTTTGACGCCGCATCATAAGGTTGATCAGGTATAAAATAACTAAGAATATCTGACAGACTTTTTCCCTCTCCCTCCAGAACCGGTGCAGATGGTGCCTGAGCCCGTAGCGAGTGTGGACGGCCACGGCGCCGAGCCCAAGCCGGCGCCCGTGACGGAGGTGAAGAAGGTGGCTCCTCCTCCTCCCGTGGCCGACGTGAAGAAGGTCACTCCCGTGGCGGAGGTGAAGACGATCGCTCCCGTGCCGGAGGTGCTAGGGCTTATTTTTCTTGACCGAATAATGTTCATAATGTAATTTAGGGGGCGGTGGTTCTCAAACTTGTTCATGTCAAGGGACCCCTAAATTGACACTAATTAGCCTGCGGACCCCCATTTGAAAATATATGCCAGGGACCCCCATAAGAGAAGATTTTTATGACCCTAGCAGTGATTTTCTCAACCATTTTAATTTCAGGGACCCCCCAGTTTGACATGCATTAGGCTACGGACCCCCGTTTAATGGCATTTCTATCGCTGGGACCCCAATTTATATTGTAAGATCAATGTTAATGTAACTCAGAGAGTGTACAAATGGAACCAAATGGACCCGTTCGGGTCCATTTGGTTCCATTTGTACACTCTCAGAGTTACAGACCCATAAGGGTCCATTTGCTTCCTAACTATCCATTATTTAGCCCCAAAAATATCTATGATAATATAATGATTAAAAATAAATTTAAATGCGTTATTTAAACAAACGCTAGATTCTTTGTTTACCTCAAAAAAAAATATATATATTTATCCCATTTCAATATCATTTATTTCCATTCATAGTAGTATTTCGATAGTAGACTATTTTGTTTTTATATTATTAGTTTTAGACTGATGCTAGATTCTTGGTTTACCTGGGATTCTAGTTTCTTGAGACGCCACACTGTCTCTCAGCATTATTCTACGTACGTGACTGCCTTGCTTTATTGCAGGGGTCTTCAACGTTTTCAGGCCAAGGACCCCCTAGCCGAGAGAGAGATGAAACAGGGACCCCCTCTATATTGTATAACATTGTGTTTCAGACAAACTTTTTCTGCTCTTTTTTACCCCTCTACACCTATACCTCTTTGACAAAAATAGCCGATCTACAAGCTCACAACGCTTCGTGCTGCGAGGCGTTGTGAGCTTGTAGATCTGCTATTTTCGGCTAATGTTCCCCTCAGAAAAGGAATTCTAGGGTTCAAGTGGTTAATGTAAAAAAAAACGAAATCCTATCACACAAAGATTTGGCGGACCCCCTGTAGTAACTCTGAGGACCCCCTAGGGGTCCTGGACCCCCTGTTGAAGACCCCTGCTTTATTGTAAGTCGCTCTGGACAATAAGAGCATCTGCTAAACGCCTACATTTGTAATTGCAGGTGAAGAAGTTCGCTCCCGTAGCGGAAGTGAAGAAGGCAACTCCCGAGGCGGTGGAGGTGAAGAAGGCAGCTCCCGCCACCGCGGCGGCGGAGGTCAAGAAGGCAACAGCTCCCGCGTCCGTGGCGGAGGCGAAGAAGCCCGCATCGCCACCCCCACCCACCAGGATAATAAGCATGGTGGAGGAACCCCCCCAGCGGCCCTCCATCAGCCTGGACACCATCCTCAACCAGGAGGTGTACAGCCTCACCTCCGACATCCGGAACCTCATGCAGAACCAGCACATCTACTACACTTCCCAGCTGCCCCAGCGGCTCCCCCCGCAGCGCCACTCCTGGATCCCCAACCGCTCCTTCTCGGGCTTCGTGGTCCCGTACGTCACCTCGGTGCCCGTGCACGGGCACGTCAACGCGCTGTGCGAGAAGATGGGCAAACTGATACCGCCTCCTCCCACTCCTCCCCCTCCTCTTGCTGCCGCCGCCGCTGCTCCTGAGGTCACGCCTCCACCTTCCCACACGCCGGGCTCTGACCTCCATACGCCGCCAAACCCAACCGTCGCCGCCGGCACCGCAACGCCCAAGACCAAAGCAGAACCCTCTCATCAGTCCAAAAGCGCTTCCTCTTCATCGTCTCACGGTAGGCCTGTCACAATTAATACGTAATTGTCTAATCGCAATTAATTTATACAATCGTAATTATTTTTGTATAATTGTCATATTCAATTCCATGTTAAAAAATGTCTTTTTTTTTTTTTTTTAATAAAAAATAGTGGAAATAGCCGATCTATAAGCAGCTTATAGATCTGCTATTTCCACTATTTTTGATTTTTAATGTATACTTATTTTATTTTAAGTATAGATTAATTAAATATGTGTTTTTTTGTCATAGCTGCTCTGTGCAACTTTTGTATACGAAAGCTAAAAGCCAAACAGAAATGTAACTTTTTATTCATCATGTTCCATTCATTTTCAATGACAGAAACACAATTCAATCGTTAATTGCAATTATTTGAGTGATTAATTCTTTAAATTTGTAATCGTGACAGCCCTGTCTCACGGCCGTAAAACGGGCCGGTCCTCCTCCTCGGGGAAGGCGAAAGGAGGAGAGGCCGGAGGCCAGACGGGGGAGGCCGGCGTGTCGGAGATCTACTCACCGTCCCGCGTCACCCCCAACTCCCCGGAGCATCAGAGCGCCGGGGGCCTCGCCCCCCCCGCCCCGCCCGGCTCCACCCTGCTCGCCAACAGCCTGATCGGGCAGCTGAAGCCCGAGGTGTTCAGCAGCCTGGTGGAGATCTTCAAGGACGTCACCAAGAACACGGTCAAGTTCTACATCCACGCGGAGGAGGAGAGCAACGGCAGCAGCTCCATCTGCACAGAGATCCAGGTACGGGGGGGGGGGGGGGGGCGCCATTGTTATAATATGCAGGTCTCGAAACGTTGTAAAGGTGGAAGTTAAGTTATTGCCAGTATATGGGAACGTGTGACATTTAGAATTTAGTGCAGGGTAGCCACCACCTCGGAGTCTAGGAGTTTGAATCCAGTGCGTTCGTCTTGGCTGAGCGCCAGTGTTGATTTCGTCGACTAAAACTATGACGAAAACGTTTGTCGACTACCTTTTGTCACTGCCGAAAACTAAATAAAAACTAAGCTATGATGACTAAAACTATGACTAAATATAGACAATTTAATCAACAAATAAAAACTAGACTAAAATGTTAGTGAGGGACTAGTGGAGAAGAGATCCAGTAGAACTAAAAGACAAGTCATTTTATGTTTGGTTGCGCTCGGGTGTTGCGCTCTGAAAATAGCAAGATCTACAAATTCACAACGCGTCGCCGCGTTGTGAACTTGTAGATCGGCTATTTTCAGCATGCAACCAAGTGTAAAATCAGTCATCATGACGCCATCAAGGCACCACATACATTTTAGTGGACTACTGTAAATCAACTGTAGATTTAGTCGACTATAATCTTATGATATTTAGTCGACTAAAAAAATAGACTTTGTTTCAAAAGACTATGACTAAAACTAGATCAAAATTTACTGTCAAAATCAACACTGCTGAGCTGGGCGGGTGATTCAGACTCTACTGTAGAGTGTATTTTATGTTGTGTGAGTGTTTGAGAATCCCTCAGGTCAACAGTTCTTTTGTTAGAGGATCAGCATGTTGAGCAGCTTGAGTTTAATGAAATGTGTTGGAAATATGTTATTTAATCCTGATCCACTCTTAAATTACTCAGTATCTTTTAAAAGTCTGTTGTCATTTTGCCTCGTCGTAATATTTGTTTTAATGTGGAGTGAATGTAAAAGGGTATGAAATGTAGAAATTGGAATGTACAGTATAATATATATATAGTACTAAAAGCCCTTATTGGACAAGCTGGAGCACTATAATGTTCTTTATTGTCAGTGATCATGGCACGTTGTTTTTTACTCTCTGCAGTTCCTCTGTACTAGAGAGTGTAAAGAGTCTACGGTCGCAAATCTCATGTGCCGCCACTGTTTTATTGCAATCGGGACAGTCCTGCACAGTTGTCACAGATAATAAATTGTCCTACCCGTACTGCAGTAAAAATAAAAAAAGTTAACAAGGGCAGCGTGATCGACCGCCCTCCGCTTTTTACAGTATATCTTCCCACTGCTGAACTCTTCCAATGTGTAAACACTACTACAGTATGTTTAGAAAAGAGAGAGGGAGAAACGTTTATTTCTAAGGTTACTAAACCGCTTTGAACATGGCAGCCTTGTTTTGGGCACGTCGTTATAGCAGTGTTGATTTTGTCGACTAAAACTACGACTGATAAACTAAATAAAAACTAAGCTACGATGACTAAAACTAAGACTAAATATATTGACAATTTCGTCAACAAATAAAAACTAGACTAAAATGTTAGTGAGGGACTAGTGGAGAAGAGATCCAGTAGAACTAAAAGACAAGTCATTTTATGTTAGGTTGCGCTCGGAAAATAGCAGATCTACAAGCTCACAACGCGTCGCAGCGCGACGCGTTGTGGGCTTGTAGATCGGCTATTTTCAGCATGCAACAGAGTGTAAAATCAGCCATTACGACACCATCAAGGCACCGCCACAATACATTTTAGTCGACTAAATCAATTGTAGATTTAGTCGACTATAATCTTATGATATTTAGTCGACTGAAACTAGACAAAAACTAAAACATTTCACGTGACTAAAATATGACTAAAACTAAATAAAATGTGCTGTTTAATCAACACTGCGTTATAGATTTAACATTTTAAACAGTTTTGAGACTTTTGCGGTAATGGCATTTCTACAAGCTGTGTGCGACGCGTTGTGAGGCTGAGATACTCTGCTACGCTTGCAGAAAGAAAATAACATCCATATTTAATTTTTATATTAATAATAAATCCCACATAAGGCGTAGGAGGTAACTCCTGTCAAGTGTGGTGGCTGCGATGCTTTATCGCGTAAAGGCATATTTAATAAATACTTGATATTTCAAAAACGTAAGTGAATAGGACTTTAAATGGCTAAGCTTGTCCCTCTTTCATCCCCCATTTGCAGGAGTACCTGCAGAGTCTGGGCAACAGGGAGTGCGTGCCTCAGGCCTTCCTGGAGAACAGCGGCAGTTTGGATAAGCTCCTAATCATCATCCAGAACGAGGACATCGCGGCGCACGTCCACAAGGTACAGCCTAGTGTTGATTTTGACAGCAGATTTTGATTCAGTTTTAGTCATAGTCTTTGGAATAAAATTCCATTTAGTTTTAGTCATATTTCAGTCATCTGAAGTGTTTCAGTTTTTGTCTAGTTTTAGTCGACTACTGGTAAATATCATACGATTTTAGTCGACTGAATCTACAGTTGATTTAGTCGACTAAAATGTATTTTGGCGGTGCCTCGATGGCGTCATAATGGCTGATTTTACACTTTGTAGCATGCTGAAAATAGCCGATCTACAAGCTCACAACGCGTCGCAGCGCGTCGCGTTGTGAGCTTGTAGATCTGCTATTTTCTGCTATTTTCCAAACATAAAATAGACTTGTCTTTTAGTTCTACTGGATCTCTTCTCCACTCGTCCCTCACTAACATTTTAGTCTGGTTTTTATTTGTTGACGAAATTGTCAATATATTTAGTTTTAGTCATCGTAGCTTAGTTTTTATTTCGTTTTTATTCAGTTTTCGTCAGTAAAAAGAGGTAGTCGACGAAATCAACACTGGTACAGCCCTAGTCTGGGAGTCTTCGGCTTGGATCCTGGACAACAGGATCCACTGAGTTCTGATTCAAATCAACAGCCAATGAAGAAAAGGGGGCGGGATCCACATGCAGTGGGTGTTGCATCTAAATAGGATCGACGGGAAGCAATTTCCCCTTGAGAAATTTCGGCCGCCATTGTTGTGTACTGCTGTTTGCCTCTCGTCTGACTTTTTAGACGAGTTGCACAGCTCTCAGACCGGTGAGAGGCGTGTCCGCTCAGATTCTGAGCGTAAGTTACATCCCGCCCACAAATACCAGGGCTCTGGCCCAGAAGTTCCTCGCCAGAGCTGGCGAAAACTTCTGGGAACTCAGATTAGTACAGCCCTAATCATCATCAGCAGCATCAGCATCTGATTCACTAGCCGCCTCCTCCTCTTCCAACTGACCAACAACTGGTCATTGTCACACCTCCAGTCTCTAGAGCGCAGATGACTCGCATAATACAGTGCGGTGCACAGTGTTGTTGACAGCTGGGCCGTCAACATCACTGCATCCAGAGATCACACACAAATAATGGAATCTTAATGGGGTTTTCGTGTTGAACATGATTTGTTATGGTTTCAACCAGCTGTTGAATAAAAAGAAAATCGTTAGGTTCATTTATGAGGTTATTTATGTAATACATTAGCTGTGTGTGGCAGTTTGTTTGTGGCCTCTGGAATCAGATTTTGTGTGACATGCACTATTTGTAAAAATAAATACATGTTTATAATAACTAGACCAGGAGACCTGGTTCTGCCAGACCCAGAATAAGTACTTTATAAGATCAGAGCACTACGTCACGGCTAAGCCGGACTTCACATGACGTGTCAGCCTGTGTCCCTTCTATGCCCTTCTATGCCCATGTATGGGGACAAACTTTTTTGGCTGGGGCTGGAGGACAAAGGGACCATGCCCATGTATGGGGACAGACTTTGGGGACAGATGTTTTTGGGCTGGGGCCGGACCACAAAGTGACCATGCCCATGTATGGAGAAAACAGATACAAAGCCTCATGTAAGCCCGACCCCTTGGGTCTGGCAAATAATAATATCCTGCTATAATTCTACAAACCTCTGTAGTGGTGAGCCCAAAATCTGTTCTGCCCGGGTTCTCCTCAGTGGCTGGAGCAATTGATCTGAATTAGCACACAGACATCGACCATTACCATGTGCACGGAGCAGCGAAGCCCGTTTTTCGATTTCCCCAACTGTCAGCTATTTATTAGCGTTTTTTTTTGTAAAAGAATGTCACCATGTTTACTGCTGCCCAGCTGTGGGATGATGGCCCCGCGAGCTATGGGATTTAATGGCTCCCGGATTTCCAGATCATGTGTGCATATCCCCCCCCCACGGGTATGGACTAGTAATAATAATAATCAAATGTGTTTTCCTGTCAGATCCCAGCCCTGGTGTCTCTAAAGAAGTTGTCCTCTGTGAGTTTTGCGGGAGTGGACTCCCTGGACGACGTGAAGAACCACACCTACAACGAGCTGTTTGTGTCGGGTGGCTTCATCGTGTCCGATGAGTTCGTCCTCAACCCGGACCTCATCTCACAGGGTGAGCCGAGCCCCCTCCTCGTCTGTCCCATGCACCACAGCTCACTGAATACCTGATCGGAGAGGCCATTATTTGACTTTTATGGCGACATGGATATAATATCTGCAATTATGCAGCCGATGTGTCCCGAGTTTATTTTTTACCACTTTCAACCTGTTGTTCCTATTTTGGGCATATGTTTTCAAATGTTTTAAAATCGGTGGTCTAGGACTCTCCAAAATCGGGATCGGCATCAGACTCAAATCAGTTGAACTGTATACGGTACCTATAATAGATGCATCCTTAGTATGTGTCCCACCAATAATGGAATAGCTAACAGAGCATGCGTTTTGTTGTTTGTTGTTTTCAGAACGGTTACAGGGTCTGCTGAGGTTCTTGGAGGACCAGTGCACCCCGGAGCACCCCTGGCAGTGGAAGGTGCACTGCAAGTCCCAGAAGAAGCTCAAAGAGCTCGCCAGGTCAGTGCCCGACCCGTCGCTTGGCGTGCTTCCAGTAAGAGTTCACAGTAAAAATCCCGAGTGTCAATTTAACTCGGGGAGAGTGCTCAAATGCAACCAAATCCATTTGGTTCTCTGCGTTACAAATGATTAGCTCTGTGTTACAAATGATTAAAAGGTTCCGTTTGGAGTTTACAAATGGATAAATGAACCCTGATGATTTTACTGTGTGGTGGTTGAGGCCCAGAATAGCTCAGATTGTGGTGGTAAAGAGGAATTAAAGCTGTGATTCAAACATTTTCTGGTCAATCCACAGCCACATTAATCCACAGCCACATAAATGTAATATGTGACTGTGGATAGACCCTAATCTGAAAATATTTAGCCAGGAACTTCAAAAATGTGAAAATGTTCTCGAGAGAACGAGGTGTTGTGAGCCAATGTATATAGGGTTAAAGTGGTTAAACTGATTTTTATGCTGTATTCACTATTTCTGCTCGGGACCCCCTGGAACCCCTGAAGGACACCTGGGGGTCCCTGGATCCCACTTGGGAGAACTCCTTAACCCATTGAGACCTGAAGCCGATTCTACATGTCTCCTAAATTCCAACAGTTTTCTGAAAAACCTATGTTTCTATATCAGTGATGCTCAATCTCTTTCATGTCAAGGACCCCCAAAATTATATGTATTTGGCCCCGGACCCCCATCAAAATATGTTGTTCCAGGGACCCCCCAGAAGCAATGATTTGAGTTAAAAATGTTCGCTTTAAAAATATATATATATTCAAAGATTTGCACACATTTTCACGATTTTTCAAAAATAGCAGATCTACAAGCTCGTAAGCTTGTAGATCTGCTATTTTTGAATAGCCAAAGTGTAAAATAATGCTTTTTAGCTCAAATCTAAGTTCCCGGTCTTAATGGGTTAATTAGAGTACATGTTTGTAACTCCCTCGTGTCACGCCGCAGGTTGAATTCCAACGCCATGGGTCTGCTGAATCTCCTCACGGTCTACCAGAAGAAGCACCTGGTGGAGTTCCTGCCTTATCATGAGTGTGACACCCAGTCCCGCCAGGCCCCCGACCTCGACTGTCTGATCAAGCTCCAAGCACAGCACACCCAGCAGCGGCACCTCATCTTCCTCACAGGTATACTGTCTTCATCGTCAGTATCGTAAAGCAACTAAGCACATTTACTCACGTAGTGCAGTGGTTCTCAAACTTTTTCATGTCAAGGACCCCCAAATGGATGCTTATTAGCCCGCGGACCCCCATTTGAAAAGATACATTTTAAGGACCCCCAGTTTGACATGCATTAGGGCTACGGACCCCCATTTAATGGCATTTCTATCTCTGGGACCCCAATTCATGTTGTAAAATCAGTCCATTTGGTTCCATTTGTACACTCTCAGAGTTACAGACCCATAAGGGTCCATTTGGTTCCTATCCATCATTTAGCTGGGGACCCCCTGGAACCCCCTCAAGTACCCCTGGGGGTCCCCGGACCCCACTTTGAGAACCAATGACGTAGTGTACTTAAATACTGTTTTGAAGTCCTTTTACTCAACTCCATTTTCAATGCTTTTAGTTCTACATCCTAGAGGAAAATAGTCTACTTTTCACTGCACTACAATTACTTGAAAACTTAAGTTACTAGTTAATTTGCAGATTTATACTAAACATACATGAGCCAATCGAGCGCTATTTTATAAGCACTTCTCGATTATTTGAGAATTATAAATGGCTAAATCACTAAAATGATGGATAGTTGTAGGCCTAATAGTCACCGGTCTCTATTTGAGCGACGTGTTCAGAGACCAGCTTGCGATTCTGTTGTATGTCTGGACACATGTCCAGTGATGTTGCTAGGTTTTCAATGTAATGGGTCCTGGGATGCAAGGGTGGTCTTTTAGATGGGTCCCAGGGACATTTTATGGGTCCCCAATTACACGTCCCCCCCCCTATCGTTTTCTTTGATCTCCAATCTCCATATCTTCTATGCGTGTGTGACTGTGTACATTATATCCTGATGCAGTGGATCTCAACCTTTTCAGGCAGCGACCCCCCAAAATAATCATATTTTAACTGGGGACCCCCCCACCCTGAGGAATTAGGAGTTGAGGCACTTAATTTAGTTTGATTCAGTTCCACAGATACATATTGTGAAAATAGCAGATCTAGATCAGTGCGACCCGTTCCTGCTTTTCAAGACCGATACCGATATATATACATATATTAAAAAATCATAAATATATTTTTTCAAATGTATATGATTCTGTAGTATTAGCACACCTTATGGTAAGAAATACTAGTAGTGGGCAACAGGTGGATTTAACATACCTTTGACCAATAGAATACATTTAATCATAGAACCTTTTAATCATTATTATTATTTTATTTTGTATTATTTATGAATGTAGAATTTATTTTTTACTATTTATTGTGTAGACTGAAAACACTGGCTTACAGTGGAAGTATTGGCAAATAAAGAAATAGGAATTCAAGAAATAATGAAGACAAATACTGACAATGCCTATGAACATTGGCTTGCAGTTATTGCACATAGTCAACATGCAATAATACTATTAGGCTTGTCATTGAGAAAGGAAAATAAAGTTGTCTTTTTGAGGAGAAGTGGAACCTTAAGTCACTTTAAGTTTAGCATGAGGGAGAGGGTCTACCCTCTTCAGGGAATTAATTGTTATGATATCTCTAAGCTACAGAAAACATCCAGTTGCCTATTAAACATACACAAGACACAGACGATAGACAACCGGTTACTTACAGCTGCCATTAATTAGTGCTTTTGTTTGCCTTTGTGGTCAAATCAGGGTCAAATGCATAGGATCAACGAGCCATCGTTAACCTGCTAATGTTACACAGCTGATTGGCAACATGCGTTAATCCACCACTCACTCTGATCTCCAAGCAAGTGGGAGAACACTCTAAAATCGGGGATTTTACTTTGGCTGGTCAATTTAAGATGACAACAGCAACAAAGATTAGTAGTAGACCTGTATGTATGATGATCAGTTATTATTCCAGACAGTGGTCTATCCAAGACGTTTTAACACGTTTAAGAGCAGGTCCTCATGCCGTCTCTCTCTCTCTCTCTGTGTGTGTAGCGTAGACTAACAGCGAGGGGCTGTGCTGCTGCTTCTGCCACACAACGCCGTTTAACCGAGTTATACTTCTCCAGTACAACGGTGTCTAACCGGAGAGTTATACTTCTCCACCAACGGTGCCTAACCGAGAGAGTCCATGTAGATCACAGCTGACAAATATTATATATTATCGGAGCTAATCGGAGCTGCGTCCCATGGACGCACTAGAGTTGTCATGAATGCGTCCTTTCGCAATATGGTGCGTCAGCGACGCAGGACGCAGGCCTACGAGCATCTCTGCATGTCTTGCACATGTTTCCATCAGTGTAAAGCATGCATTGAGAAATTCTTTGACACTGCATTGATTGATGATTGAATACTTTATTAGTCAAACATGTAAACATCACACGGTACAGTCAGACATTAAGGTTAAAAGGATAACACAAAAAAAGTCCTGGGGACTCGTTTCCATTGTGGTCCTATGTATTCAATTCATCAACATAGCATACAAAATAACATAACAATACATTCCATCAACAAATATAAAACAATATCTGTACAAAGGAGAAAAGAGAAGAATGGTGGCAGTGAATGTCACCTCCTTTTCTATGGGAAGATTTAGTTGACCTCCCCTTGTGGTCTCCTGATAGATGGATTTTCATGTTTAATCCATGTTTGTTCTATAGATGGGTGGTACCAGATCGTTGTCGTTCCCTCTAGTATTGTGGGTGTGGGTGTCTCTTACTTTGGAAAAGTAGTTAGTCAGCTATGAGAGTATTGAGGGCATTGCCCTTTTGCCCCCTCTTCAAAACCAATCCCATTTTTAATTGCTTTACCCTGTCTTCTACCCTGAGCCATCCCAGGCTAGCAAAATGTGTTGGAATTAGGTGGGTCATGGGCTTTAGGCCGAGAAGTAGTCGAATCAGTTTGTTTTGGGAGGTCTAAAGCTTAGTTTTTGGAGAACCAAGAAGTGCAACCATAGTCAAAGTGGCATTGAATGAGGACTCCGGCAAGAGTCTTGAATCAAAGGCTTTACTTGTGTGTCGACTCTTGCCCTTGACTCAATTGCAGTATCTTGTGCTCATCTCTCTCTTCCTCCTCGCTTGCTTTTTTTTTTCCAGAGAGGCCATTTGAGATGTTCCTCCAGTACTCCAGAAATGGAATAGTGATAGCGAGCATCGATGACATCATGACCAGTTTCCACAGCCTGATTGGCTCCATCGATCAGAATGAGCTGCCGACTCCGCCCTCTACAGGTGGGTAATGGTAAACAGGAACCCACAGTAACTGGATTTGAACACTGAATGCGTTTGTTATTGAGGGTTATATAATCATTTAACTGAATACTTAAGACTTTCATTGCGTTCAGTTGATTTTACAAGGTAAAAAGGTTAGTGCTCCAAACTCAAGGCTTACCAAAGACACTGGCAACAAAGACATTTTTGGATTTACAAATATATATATATATATATTTTTTAATTTACAAAGTGAAAAAAGTGACACAAGGAGCAGACGTTTCGGTCCGCAGACCATCATTAACTCATTCAGTGCCAGACTTATTTCTGGCTGTGTTTGCCCAGTGCCAGAGATTTTCGTTTTTTATACCTTTTTCAACTGGTCACATAAAATGTATATCCGTTATGATCGCTTGTCTGACCTTGTGTAAACTCACCCCGGTATCAGTGTGCGACTGAGAGAGGAAAAAAAAATCCAACCGCGATGGCCCCTTCTCTTACAGCAGCATGAAAATATACCATCTTTAGCCAAAATGCACGCTTTTACTTACCTTTTCAACTGACCACAGATTTTTTTTAATCCATTTATTATCGCTCATCTGGCCGTTGGTAAACACACCCGGTATCCGTGTGCTTCGCCCAGAGAACAAACATTACAGCCACAACGTTCCCTTCTCTTCCAGCAGCACGTTTGAAAATAACATTTCTTGCAAAATCCAATTCAGGGCAACAAAAAAAGGCAACTCAAGATTGCCTTTCCATGTAAAACCTAAACAGGAAGTGGACGGAGGGGGAAATCTTTGGATGACGTTGTTTCCGGATCCTTGTGAGTTGAAAGTGAAAGTGATCACTCGGGTGACAGAGAACAGCACGATCTTTTTATAAAACCACTATAAGACAAAACACACGTCATTGGCGCGGAGGGCCTTTGGGGAAAAAAACTTGTGAAGCACGTCATTGGCACTGGATGAGTTAACACTGAGTAAAGGTGATTCACTTGGTTTAAACATCCAATGAACGAAGATGGCCTTTGTGCAATGAATTCCATCACAAATTAATTTGTATTTATTTGTAGACCACATCTTCAACCCATTAAGACCTGGAACGCATCTGTGTCACTTTTTGATTTGAGCTAAAAAGCATTATTTTACACTTTTGGCTATTCAAAAATAGCAGATCTACAAGCTCATAGCGCGGCACCGAGTGCCGCGCTACGAGCTTGTAGATCTGCTATTTTTGAAAAATCGTGAAAACGTGTGTAAATCTTTTAATATATATTGTTTAAAGCGAACATTTTTTTAACTCTATTCTTTGCTTCTGGGGGGTCCCTGGAACAAAAGATTTTGAGATGGGGGTCGGCGGCCAAATACATATAATTTTATGGGGGTCCTTGACATGAAAAAGTTTGAGCACCACTCAAGTTTTTTCAGAAAACTTGTTGGGATTTACAAGACATTTGTAGAATCGGCTTCAGGTCTTAATGGGTTTAACCTTGGTAAGAAAAGTACAGCAATATAAATATGGTTATTATTGCAGATTTTGTTTTTAGTTCTGGCTCTTTGAACGTGTTAAATGCATGTGTGATAAACGTGTCTCTCTCTCCCTCAGTAGTGAACGACGAGTGCGTGGAGGCGGAGGACATGTCACTGGACTCTGACGACGGCGGCGAGCCCTCGGCCCCCATAGCCGAGCCGTCCGAGCAGAACCCGCCGGCACCCGCCGCCGCCGCCGCAGCGGAGAAGCCCCCGCAGCCCCCGCCGCCGGAGACCGAGGAGTTCCGCCCCCCGCTCCCGGACCAGCAGCAGCAGCAGCAGACCACCCCCGGCAGCAGCACCCCGAGCCTGTCTACCGCCCTCAGCACGGCGCTCTCTCAGTTCAGCGCCACCAACCCGCTGGCCTCGGTGGCCTCCTCCTCCGACGTCGGTGGCAGCATGTCGCCGGGGGGCTTCGCCGTCAACCCCCACCAGAGCTTCCTGTGTCCCACGGCTTCGTGGGCGTCCTACACGGCCGCCACCGCTTTCACCGCCTCTCCGGCCTACCCCGCTTCGCCCTGCAGCGTCACCCAGGAACAGGAGTACCGGTTACCCCCGGCCTGCGCAACAACCATCCCCCCGGCTCCCACGCTCCTGACCGCGGCCCCCTCCTCTCTCCTGTCGTCGGTACTAACGCCGGCCCCCTCTCTCCTAACGCCGGCCCCCTCGCTTCTAACCGCCGCCCCCAGTCTCCTAAGCACCGCAGGACCCCTGGCCAACATGGCCTCTCTCCCCATGGAGGTCAAACCTCCCCCCCCGCCTCACCTCATGATGCTGGGTCACATGTACGGCTCCGACCCCTCGGGGGGAGTCGTCGGTGCTTTTTCCACGAACAGCGGCGGCGGCGGGACCCCCACCCAGCCGGGAGACAGGACGCACGGTGGACCCCCCGGGGAGGCTGCGTGGGGGGCGGCGGCGGGGGGGGCAGGCGCTTGTGACACTTCCACAATGCAGGGAGTGGTGGGGGCCCTTCTTAATCCTGGTGCAGTGGCCCATAGTGGGCTCATCCAGGCCGGGGGGGGGGAGAGGGAGTGGTCCGAAACCGTCGGCGGCAGCAACACCCCTGGTAGCCAGGGAGCCAGGACTCCAGTGGACTGTTCTGACAGCCTTGGAGCCTGTGTGGGTATCCCCACAGCAGCCACCAGGGGGGGCGGGGGCTCGTCGGGGGTCAGACCTAAGCTGCCCACGCACCCCGCGCTCCACGGCGGGCCCTACGGTTGTATAGGTGCTATTCCCGGACACATGGACCACGGGGCTCTGCGCGGGGCGATGGGTCCCGGTTCGTTAGGGGGCTACCGAGGAGGGAGAGGGGTCCCCCCGCCGCCCCCGGGAGCGCAACAGTGGCCCAGGCCAGGACTAGGGGAAGGGCCCGGGGGCGGACCCTGCTCCTGGGGCTATCCAATGGGAAGGGGACGGGGACAGGATTACTACACATACTCTCACAATTACACCCCCTGAAAAACAAGACAATCATGGTGACCTAAAAAAAAAGGGGGGGAACACGCCATACTCCAGAGACTTATTAGTGCTGGCTGAATGTATATAATTACTTGTCATAAAAACACATTGATTTAAAAAACAACAAAACAAACAAACAAAAGAAAGAAGGATCCTGGTTTTTCTACATTAATAAGAACTGATACAGGCAGTGCCGAGTGTCCTACTGTCGTGTATACTGTATTATTGTACGCTCTTTCCATGTGAGCCGTTTTAGACCCTGTCCAAACCACTATATTTATATTTGCCAAGAAACGCAATGGCCTTCCAGCTTCTCTCGGATTTGTCATGTAATTTCTGTTTGTCCCCGATTTTTGGAAAATGGTTTGTGAACAAGGGGCGAAGGCTGATATTTTTTTAAGGAATGACACTTTTGCTGTTGGGTTTTTTTTCTTTTTTTTTTTACATCCTTGGTTCAAAAAGTCTAATCAAAAATAAAACATGTTTCAGACCTTGTGTGTGTGCAATGGTTTTGATGACGGTGTCAAAAGAGCCATTAAAATAATAAACCACTCCTGTCTTTTATGTCCTCTCTCACTCATATCCCGGTTATTTTTTTTGCTGTCACCTTTTATTTAATGACACCTAAAGGTGAAACTGTGTCAGCCATTATAAATCTCAGAGCAAAGAGAAAATGACAGTTGATGAGTCAGGGAGAAGTGCGATGGAAGTTAGAAGAATGAGAGCATGGCGTTACTATTTGTGGCGTGGACTTATTAAAGGATTAAAGTGAGGCATGTGATATTGTTTTAATAACTTTTTTTATTTTGTGAAAGTTAAAAGAGTAGTTCAACCAAAAGAATACTTCATTTTCTATCAATTACACACACCATGAAGCCTGTTTTTGTCGCATTCCCAAGGCAGTAATTTGATGACAGGCAGAAAGATGCTAATGTCTCCGGTAGGAGACTTCACCGGTCATTAAATTGTTGGCTCAGGAATGCAACCAACAAAAAAAATCTCCAGGAATTTAAGGCTTCATGGCGTGTGTAATTGATAGGAAATAAGTCTTTTTTTTTTTTGTAAACTCTTTTTAATGCTCTTTTTATGATGGTAATTATTGCTACAGAGTGTTTATTCAGTAACAGGAGTCTCCCTGTCTCTCCCAACTCTATAGTAAACAGAACATCTATTTATCAGAGTACATTTCATAGTGTTGCAATTTTGTCTGCTCATTTCATGACCTCAAATTCCACTTTTTTTTTTATCCTGTATGAGTTGTATCCGAACTTAAAATGCATTTTCTGTTCACTAAAGAGCTAGGGAGATGTGGCGACTGTTGCTGAGCAAACACCATATAAAGCACTGATTACTATCAGAATATTAATAGAGCTATTAAACACTTTAAATAAAGGAAACTATAATTTGCTGCACCTTGAAACCAATCCATTTGAACTATTTTGCCACACAAGAAGGTTCTCAAAGTGGGGTCCGGGGACCCCCAGGGGTCTGTAACTCAGAGAGTGTACAAATGGAACCAAAAGGACCCATTTGTACACTCTCAGAGTTAAATTAACATTGATTTTACAATATAAATTGGGGTCCCAGAGATACAAATGACATTAAATGGGGGTCCGTAGCCCTAATGCATGTCAAACCCTAGGGGTCCTTGAAATAAAGATGGTTGAGAATCACTGCTGGTGCTGTAAAATTCTTCTCGTATGGGGGTCCCTGGCTTATCTTTTCAAATGGGGGTCCGCGAGCTAATAAGTGTCAATTTGGGGGTCCTTGACATGAAAAAGTTTGAGAACCACTGTTTCAAGGCATTTGATGCTGCTGCGGGGATAGAAAGTGAACGGCAGAGGCCGCTGTTTCATGTGGGATACTGGTTCAATGGTGGAAGGGGTATTGAGATGTTTTACTTAAAGAATCAATTCCACAGTGTAGAAATACTCTGTTACAACTACAAGTAAAAGTCTGGTAGTCAGAATGTAGCCTACTTGAGTAAAAATACAAAGGTATTGGCATCAAAACGTACTTAAAGTACAAAAAGTAAAAGTAGGCAGCTCATTATGCAAAATATCCCATTTCAAAACGTAAACAAATAAAACGCCGCTCACAACGTGACGCATCGCTATATTTTCATACAATGCATGATTTCTAATCTTCCAAATCTACGAAGTAATGAGTTACTAAAGTTCTAAAATAATTGTAGTGGAGTAAAATGTACAATATTTGCCCTGAGATGTAGTGGAGTAGAAGTAAAACATATTGAACATTGGAAATACTCAAGTAAAGTCAAGCAGTGGTTCTCACACTTTTTCATGTCAAGGACCCCCAAATTGACACTTATTTAGCCCACGGACCCCCATTTGAAAATATATATGCCAGGGACCCCCATATAAGGAAAGATTTTTACGACTCTATAGCAGGGATTTTCAACCATTTTAATTTCAAGGACATTGACATCAAATGACATATATATGGGACCCCACTTATATTGTAAAATCTATGTTGATTTAACTCTCAGAGTTACAGACCCATAAGGGTCCATTTGGCTCCTAACTATACATAATTTAGCTGGGGACCCCCTGGAACTCCCTCAAGGACCCCTGGGGGTCCCCGGACCCCACTTTGAGAACCAATGAAGTAAAGAATACCACAACATTTTTACTTGAGTACATATACTTTCCACCACTGGGAACAAGTATTGTGTAAGATGGGTTTAACAACAGCTTTTCCTTTTTATTTGCCAGGTTAGCTTGTTAAGAGAAGAATGTTATCCTCACCTCCCCAGGTGACAGATAAGTGTGGCGTGATTGTGTTATGCGAGAAAAGACTACAGAGTCGACGTGCGATGGCGTCACGAGTGTGCGACCGAGCGCGAGCGGGAGGCGGGAGCAACACTCTATGGAGCAACACAGCTGTAGCAGTCAGAGAGCGACAGACATGTGAAAGAGTTTAATGAAAGTTTACCACGTTATTATTATTAAGTACAGTTGGACTCGCGTGTTAGTTATTCAATAACACGACAATAAGAACTTTAATTGGCCCTTCCTGTTGCTCCACCACATGATTGACTGACTGCTCAATTATCAGTTCTTCATGTCCATGTTGTTTCTTGTTGTGTGTTCATGATAACGCAAAATGGTCATTATTATTTGCATACATACCTAATGTAAAGTGGCCAGGGTCAACATAAGCCCTTTAGGAAGCTGTGTTACAGTGTTGGTGAAATACTAACATGTTAAACATCTATAATATGAACTCAGAACTCAGGAGGCTCAAACAACCGGAGAGACAGAGCACAGGTAGGAGTTCAATGTTTAATCATACTGTCAGTGGTGTAAAGTTAAAGTTACATTTACTGTACTTAAGTGCAATTTTGAGGTATTTTTACTGGAGTATTTCCAATTTTCAGTACTTACTTTTACTACTCCACTATACATCTCAGAAGCAAATATTATACTTTTACTCCACTATTATTTGGAAACTTTAATTACTGGCTTTGTAGATCTTGATTATTGTTACAAAATATTAACCACTTTCAGTATTTTCAAACGATTTTCATTCATTTTGAGACATTTTGCATAATGAGTACTTTTACTTTTTGTAATTCAAGTACATTTTGATATCAATACTTTTGTACTTTTACTCAATTTTGAATTCCGGACTTTTACTTGTAACAGAGTATTTCTATATTGCAGTATTGATATTTTTGCTTAAAAAGTAGACCTGCTTTTTCCACCACTGCAAATAAACACGTTAATTGGCTCTTTCTATTGCTCTATGACTTGGTTGACTGACTGGTCAACAGCTGGTCATTAGTTCTTTATTTCCATGTCTCTTTCTGTGTGTTCATGAGACCGTAAAATGGTTTATATTATTGACATAAATAGTTAATGCTATTGTAGTGAAGTGGCCAGGGGCAATATGAGCCTTTAGGAACATGTTAAACATCTATAATATGAGCTCAGAGACTCAGGAGAGTCAGAACAGAAACCACCAGAGAGACAGAGCAGAGGTAGGAGTTGAATGTTTAATGATACTCTATGTACCATCCATACCATGACTTTAACACACTTAGACATTAGCCTGGCCCTATATGCTATATTGCATAAATGTTTAATATAAATATAATACAGATATATTCAGCGGTGGAAAAAGTACTACATTTCTTTTTACCCAAGTAAAAGCTATCAGTGCTACAATGTAGAAATACTCTGTTAAGTAAAAGTCCTGAATTAAAAATGTACTTGAGTAACTATGCAGAATGTCCCATTTCACAAGTTTTTAATATTTGCCTCTGAGATGTAGTGGAGTAGGTAAAAGTATTGAAAATTGTAAATACTGAAGAAAGTAAAAATACCTCAAAATTGTACTTAAGTACAGTACTTGAGTACATGTACTTAGTTACTTTACACCACTGGGTATACCATACATGACTTTAACACACTTGGACATTAGCTTATATCTATATTGTATACGGTATAAATGTTTAAAATCAATATAGTAATACCAATATATTTAATAAATGTGATCACTCAGTGTATTGGCCTACTTAAGTCCACCGTGGGACTGTTTGGATAAGACGAGTGGTGCTACGCGGGGTCCTTGAGGGGGTTCAGGGGGTCCCCAGCTAAATTATTGATGGTTAATCTTCACCATACATGTACCAGCACAACTAGAGTGTATATTCTACTGTTCCAAAGAATGACTATTAGACGTTCACTCACTGTTATCATTGAAAGTAAAGGAATTCTGGCGCAAATATCTAACAATAAAAATGACAAATTGATATCTTACGTCCCGGACCCCCTGTTGAAGACCCCCGATAAAGACAACTGGGGGTTCCTGAAACAAAGAAGGCTGAGAAAGAATCACTTGGTCACAATATTAGAATCACAATCAAACTGATATCTTTATTGTAGCCATCCACCCAGATGTTACACAGTGTTACAAAGACACATAGTCGCCTGCTGACCACTTTGGTAGAGGTGTGGGTTGTGTTGTTACCTTGCCATGATGTAAGTCCAAAGGTGGACAAGAAATCACAAATATTTGCTCCATTGATTAGAAATTGATGATTCAAAATATGCTTCTCATTGACTTACATTGTACACTGAAACAGCTCTCAAAGTCACTGTTTTAGCACAATAAACGAACACAAACAAAGCTGATTCAGACGATATGGAACATCATCAAACCCAGTACTGTTTTTTTTTTCCACTTTTTTTATAACAAAAATGATCTATATTGTCTGAATCAACTTTGTTTGCGTTTGTTTATGTGCTGAAAGAGTGACTCTGAGAGCTGTCTTAGCGTACAATGTAAGTCAATGAGGAGCATATTTTTAATCATCAATTTCTAATCACTGGAGCAATTCTTTTTTATTTCTTGTCCACCTTTGGAGTTAAATCATGGCAAGGTAAATACATAACCCTAACCTCTACCAAAGTGGTTTTGCCCTTTAAATAAGACTACCTGTGCCAGTTGAATGAGTAGCCTACATTATGTTCAACATTTTATTTGTGGTATCTCTCTCAACACAGTGACACAACACATCATCTGACGCTGGACAGTGGAGGGAGAGCTGAAGAAGGCCCTGCACACCATGATGGGGTAGCCTACTAAAGACACTAGTGGCCCAGAACAGACATGTCTACATGCCAGCCGACATAAAGGGCAGTAAAGTAAGTAAACTACACGGTCACTGCTTTTTTCTGTTCTGGCAACACAGTGGTGGAATGAACTCCCCACTGATGTCAGGACAGCGGAGTCACTGCCCATCTTTCGCCGCAGGCTGAAAACCCACATCTTCAGGAAACACTACCCTTCCTCTTTGCCTTGCCTACTTGTTGACTAGTTGTACGAGCTCTTGTCTTATTGGTTCTTGTTTATTCGATTTATTTGTTTTAGCTCTTGCTCATTTGATTTTCCTATCTCCTGTCTCATCTGTTTATGAAGGTAGGTAGCTGATATATTGCACTTTTACTTTAGCACTAGGTATACTCTTAGTTGCTTGTTTTAGAAGACAATGCACTTAAGACTTCTGGTGATTAGTAGTTTCCTTGCCTACCTATGTTGAATACACTTATTGTAAGTCGCTTTGGATAAAAGCGTCTGCTAAATGACTGTAATGTAATGTAAACGCACAGGCTTTAGATATATCTGTGTGCGTGTGTGTGCGTACTTGTATTACTATACTAGTGAGGACCAAATAGTCGTTATGAGGGCAATGTTCCTGGTCCTCACAGGAGAAATGGTACAGTAGTTTTATGGTAAATGGTTTTTAGAGTTAGTCTTACAATTAGGACAAGATTCGGGTTAGGGTTAGAAGGCATAATTAGAGGTTTATAGATTCAGAGGTTATAGGTAGATCAGCTATTTTCCGGCTTTAGGCTTGTGTTTAACAATGGCCAAAGAATAGATCTATATTAAAATTGGCTTAAGGGATGACTGGCCGGCGGGGGGGTGGACTACAGCTACGCCCAAATATGGAGTGTGTTGTTTAACCTCAATGTGTCGTCAAAGCATCAGGCGCAAACAGATCACTCGGCTCCATACGTGGGCACAAAAAGTGGCATGCCCATAAACGGGCATATACTGATGACATCAGGGATCTCCATATATGTGCGTTAAAGGAACAAGGACTGCCTATCAGGCAGCATGCCCATGTATGGGCACATCGGTCGGAATGGCGGTGCGACATAGGTGTCGAACTTCTAGTTCATAAAGTCTGCATTCTAAAACTTTTATGTCCTTCACAAGTAAAGTAATAAGAGTGTGCGTGTGCGTGCATGCGTGCGTGTGTGTTTAACCGGCCCTAGAGTTTTAATAGGCCTAACGTTTTTTTGAACCTTGAATACGTATTCTAAATAAGGTGTCTTGTTAGAATGAGATGGGGCTTTCACTTTGGAAGGTGACAGTGGACCGTGACAGTGACGGGGCCCTATATGTGTGTGTGTGTCATAATAATGTCTGAGTGGCTTCTTTTCTGGCTGCGGCTGCAAGCCTCCGCTCCTCCCCTGATGACTGTTTTGACAGTTCAATAATAGCCTCGGTTGCCATTGAGGGTCAACGTACCCCTTGAGCACTGAATGCAATTCCACATCGGTTATTCACAATAAAAATAAAAAAAAACTCCCCCCATTCGCGGTAATTAGATTCTTGAATCAAATCATTTTGTTGCCCCTTTGGATCCCAGCCCAAACACTAGAAAACAAAAAAAAACCAAAAGAGCTCGCTGTGTGTGCTTCTAATTGAAGCAGAGGACAGGGTGTTTCGGTTAATCCATATAGACCGGGAACGCAGCTGTGTCATTTTTTAGATTTCTTTTGGCTATTCAAAAATAGCAGATATACAAGCTTATAGGGTTATAGATTATAGATCTGGTTATAGATCTGCTATTGTTTTTTTTATTCTTTGAGTATATATGTTTTCAAATATATTCATCTTTGCTTCTGGGGGGTCCCTGGAACAACATATTTTGAGATGGGGTCCGAGGCCAAATACATATCCTTTTGGGTGTTCTTGACATGAAAATGTTTGAGCACCACTGATTATAGCAACGTTTTTTCAAAAAACTGTTATGATTTAGAAGACATTTGTAGAATCCCCTAGAAGAAAAGATTTGAGTTATAAATGTTCACTTTAAAAAATATATATTCAAAGACTTAGATCTATATATATATATATATATATATATATATATATATATATATATATAATAGATATAATAGATCTACAAGCTCATTGTGCGGTGCTTTGAGCTTGTAGATCTGCTATTTTTGAATAGCTAAAGAAATCTTAAAATGACACAGATGCGTTCCCGGTCTTAAAGGGTTAACAGAAGGGCACCGATGCCAGATGTGTTTTGGTGCGATGCCGATTTTTGAGAGAGTTCCTAAACCACAGGCTACCACCGTCTTGACCTATTGGCCTATTTTGTCAAAACGTTAGGTCTGCAAGCTCACAACAACACGTCACGATGCCACGCGTTTTGAGCTTGTAGATCGGCTATTTTCGGTAACTTTGAAAATCAATTATTCAATTAACCCATTAATAAAGTAATTGTTGCACACTCAGATACAAGTAACCGGTATAGCATTGCTACAGTGTCACCAGTGCTGTATGGCTGAACAGTACAGTGTATGCCTCCGTTTCATTTAATTCACGGCTGACATTAAGTTATTGCAGCCATATCATTTGTTTTAGATTAAAATGGCCTCCCAATGAGCATTAGGGTATACGGATCGCTAATCCTAATTTTTGAAATGCTGTTAACATGAAGAGGTTGATCCCTAAAGTCAACCGTTTGCTTACATAAGCGAGGCACACAGGGCACTCTGTGAGAGGACGTCCCCTTCCTGAACTCCATGATCACATACTGTCCTGTGCAGTGGTGGAAAGTAACTAATTACATTTACTCAAGTAAACGTAAGTGAAAACAAAAGGTACTTTTACTTTGACTTGAGTATTTCCAATTGTCAGTACTATTACTGCTACTCCACTACATCTCAGAGGCAAATATTGTACTTTTTACTCCACACATGTTTTTGGGGAAAACCTTAGTTAATAGTTACTTTGCAGATTTGAATTATCATTACAAAACATACATTAACCACTTAAGCCTTATTTAAACCTTGGCTATTTGAAAATAGCAGATCTACAAGCTCACAACGTGTCGCGATGTGACACGCTGTGAGCTTGTATATATGCTATTTTCAAAAGATTCTAATCCATTTTATACATGATGATGATACCTTGTGAAATGGGACATTCTGCATAATAAGTACTTTTACTTTTGGTACTATAAGTACATTTTGATGCCAACACTTTTGCACATTTTACAACATTTTGAATACCTGACTTTTACTTGTAACAGAGTATTTCTACATTGTAGTATTGATACTTTTACTTAACCCTTTAAGACCTGAAGCCGATTCTACATGTCTCCTAAATCCCAACAGTTTTCTGAAAAACGTATGTTTCTATATCAGTGGTTCTCACCTTTTCATGTCAAGGACCCCCAAAATTGTATGTATTTGGCCGCAGACCCCCATCAAAATATTTTGTCCCAGGGACCCCCCAGAAGCAAAGATTTGAGTTAAAAATGTTCGCTTTAAAATATATATATTCAAAAATTTGCACACATTTTCACGATTTTTGAATAGCCAAAGTGTAAAATAAAGCCTCTTAGCTCAAATCTAAAAATGACACAGTTCCAGGGGTTAAGTTAAAAAAAGATAATGATTTATTTTCCACCACTGTTCCTGTACAGCTGACTGTCCATGCCACATGCATCCCAGCCCAGCTGTCTGTGTGTGTGCTGTGTCACACAATAGGCTGAAACAGCTTAGAGAGATTAGAAAAAACAACAGCGAGAAATCGACAGAGCACCTGATTTTTATCCTCACGCTAATCTCCTAATACCTAACCTCATCCGGTCCCTCAGTGCATCGTCTGCAGTGTTACCACTGAAAATGAACAGACCCATGCAGCATGTTACTGCACATGGCCAATAGAGGTAATTCTTCAACTGAAAATGTAATAATTTTCATGAGGTTTGCTTACCAGGGTGGCCAGTGGCAATTTTTTAAAAATTACTGATGTATACTTACTTACTTATGCCTATCGCTCCTTTTCATAGAGCATAGGCCGTTGACTACAGTCCTCAGGGGCGTCACGGCCATTCACTGTGCGTACGACGCGACACCCTCACTCTCACAGATCCGTGATTTCATACCCCCCACTTTAAAAATAAATAAATATATATATATATATATTTTTTGATAATAAATCGGTAAAATCAGGCAAAAATAAGAATTAAATAACCTAACCCTAACCCTAAAACCGAAATAAAGTAACTAAAACACGAAAAAAACTAACAAAATCCGCCCAAAAAACGCAACATTTTGAAAATACAGAATTTGGTTACATTTGACAGTTACAAATGTTTTTCCACGCTTTTTCAAAAATAGCAGATCTACAAGCTCATAGCGCGGCACTCGGTGCCGCGCTATGAGCTTGTATATCTGCTATTTTTGAATAGCCAAAGTGTAAAGTAAGGGGTATAGTCCACCGAAAGTCCATCCCCCCCACCTTCTGAGAGCCTGTGACGTCCCTGATAGTCCTCCTTTTTATGGAGCATAGGCCGTTTACTACAGTCCTCCAGAGTCCTCTATCCTGGGCCTTCTTTTCCAGCTGTTTCCATGTCAGTCCACATTGCTTGATGTCAGTCTCAAGGTCCCTGCTCCAGGTGTTCTTTGGCCTTCCTCTATTTCTTGTGCCTTGCGGGTTCCATCTAAGCGCTTGTCTCGTGATGCTGGTATTGGACTTCCGGAGTGTGATTGATTGATTGATTGATGTACTTTATTTAGTAAGACATGAGAAACATGTACATGGAAGTACAATCACAATACAAGGTCTACTAAACTGGATAACTCATAAAGCACTAAGCTTGTTTAAAATGAGTTCCCACGCACACAAATCATGATGACATATAAGAGACAGACAGAAATATGTACAAGAAAAAAGTGGTCGGGGGTGGGGGGGGTGTTAAGTTAAGACTTTGACAGGGGCCAGTTTGGAATTGCAGCCTCCTGAAGGTGTATCTTTAGGGCAGTTGTGAAAGTGAGTAGGGTTTTACACTCCTTTACTCCTTTTGGTAGGGCATTCCACATTGTTGTTGCATAGCATGAGAACAACTTCATTCCCTTTGTTGTGCCAAATATGGGTTGAACATGATCCATGGAGCTGTGTTGTGATCGTTTGATCGTGGACTGTGTCGATCCATCTCCACCTTCTTCTCTTAATCTCCTCTTTTAAATCCTCCTTATTTATATATTAACCACATGAACCCCACTGTCCCTATTCTAGGGGCGAACATTCAGCAAAAATAGCCTATCTGCATGTAAGCGTGGCTATTTCTAGCGAAGAGGTTTGATGTAGGGAAAGCCACCTGTGTGTTCATGGCATCCTTCTTGCTTTCCTGTCTTTGAAGCGTGTTGGTTTGCTTCTCCCTGGAGCCCCATTGATATGGGATTGTACTCTTAAAGGCCGAACCATCCTTTCTTCTGCCAAGAAACCAAAGGGCACAGAAAATCTATAAAAGATCAAGTCTTCTCAGAAACCCGGTGCAAGTGAGCGGGAAAAGAGCTGTTGCCCAAAGTTGAAAGCCGACCCGAGAAAAAGACGATAAAGCCAGCCTTAAGTATGATAAGCTGGTCATCACGCCCAGGGCTGGACAAAGTCAATCATCGGCTTAAAGCACTTCACGGTTCAATTTAGCTTTTAGAAAAAGGATTTATGTCGGATCTGTAACGTTTCATGTTAATTTGTTTTGTGTGTCCAAATCCACGAAGTGACACGTTGTGAACTTATAAATCTGCTATTTTTGGCAATGTTCTACGATTGTGGTGATACTGAGGTCATGTTAGGATCATTTTTGACCCGAGTTCATACTGTACTGTAGCAGTATGTGAGTCATAATATAAAGTTGATCTTTGTCCTAATGGTAAACATAGATAGAGGCCGGATTTTAAGCAGAGATGAGGAAAGTTGAATTTCGAGAATATGACCCATGCATGGAATGTGTTCAATAAAGCTGTTATGTTTATACCAAACTCAATGAATTATAATGAAGTCTTACTTCTAATATCTTCACCAATATGATAGACAGACCCCAGGTGGTGTGACCTGGCACCAGCACGGCAGCACCTCTTCTTCTTCTTCTTATACTTGGCGCCTGATCTATACTTGGTTTCGAGCCAATGTCTCACACCGAAAACACATTTACAGGCTCACAACGTGATGCATTTTCAGCTTCAGTTTCCTTAGGGTTCAGGGCGCACGCACGCACGCACGCACGCACGCACGCACGCACGCACGCACGCACGCACGCACGCACGCACGCACGCACGCACGCACGCACGCACGCACGCACACACACACACACACACACACACACACACACACACACACACACACACACACACACACACACACACACACACACACACACACACACACACACACGCACGCACGCACGCACGCACGCACGCACGCACGCACGCACACACGCACACACACACACACGCCCCTTAACATTTACTGGCACCCACAGTCTTAAATTATTATACTGCATTTGTCACCTTTCTGCAATTACTGTAGTCACTCACGCTATGCAGTTATATTATGTAGAAGATTGTACAGTGTTCTCTTGATGTATTGTTGTTCTTAACTTATATGTATTTTATTGTCTTGTTTTATCTCCTTCCTCGTTGAGGAAAACTTGGAGTGAAAAGGTTTCACTGGCTGCAATGCTGCTGCTACCTAGTAGCATCATGTTTTCTATGCACATGTGACCCTTTGAATGCTTAAATGCTTTTGGATGTAATAATTTCTCTACCTCACTATTATCCTCACGCCGAATAGTTTTTAATAGTAATCATTTTTGTAGTTCTACAACCAGGAACTGAGTTAGCGACGACGGGTTCCCACCCCCAGAGTTCCAATGCTTATTTCCCTGTAGGGTTTTTGATCTATGAAGAAAATAATGTATGTGGTTAACGTACTGTTAAAGCCTAAGAGAGTTTTACTACCCCTTAATATTTAAACCATAACTCTTTGAAGGCAGGAGCTCCCAGCCAGCAAACTGGTGCTGTGGGATTAGTGTATGTGTACCGGCTAGCTAGCTCGATGCGTGGAGGTCTGAAATGACTGGAAACATCGTTGACGGGCTCTTTTGAGGTCCATCCTAGAGAGATGAGACATTTCCCCTCTTAGGATGGCAAATCAATGTCGGTTTGTGTCCGTACTTCTACCACTTTGGTTCCAATAAGCAACATAACTCAAAAACGGCTGGCCGGACTGCAGTGGAATTTGCTGAGCACCTTTCTGTCCCTTAGAGCAGTGGTACAGGAAGGGGTCCCCCCAATTTAAGGACTTTTAAGACCTTAAAAAAGTAACCAACACAAACTATATACTATTAAAAACTGGTCAAACATTGGCCAAATTGTCAAATAATATAAGAAAGAGGCAACATTCGTGAAAACAGACAATTTACAAGCTCACAACGCCTACAAAAAGACATCATCACTATAACACTCCATATAGATTCACGTCTCACAGAGATCTCCGTCTTTGTAGGATTGAAAGCAATTGTTTTGATTAAGGATTAGACCGTAATCACCCCCCCCCACACCCCCCGTAAGAACTAAGACGTGTGGTTACTGATACTGATGACATCTCCTTTAACAGTTATATGATGGATTACATACAATAATCCTCTCCAATCTCAATGCAGTCGTATATGATGGGGATGGGGAATCCCAATAGAAACTGCAGGCTTTCTATTCCTGGAAAGTTGCAATGCAATAAAAGAAGCCATTGTTCTCGTGTTAATAAAAATCGAAATAAAAAATGTGAAATCTTGTTGGAGAAAAAAATCATGCCTAACGATGATGTCACTGGTAGACGGGTTCCTGGACTGTCCACAGCCCTCCTATGAGACACAGACCAAGTAGAAAAAAATGGTACCATTTTATCATGGGTATTAGTGAGGACCAATTATATGAAGATAGGTTGAAAATCGGTGAAGTCGTCGTTTAATGGGTTAACTACAAGCCTACTGCCTCTGTGGAGACTTGAGACAGTGTGTTGCTTTGCTCTCTTGGGTCTTGTATCTCTGTGTGTAGAGTCAGTCATGGTGCTGGGTCACACAGCATGATGCATGGGCCTGTCGCTGTCCATCAGCAGTGGTGCTGAACCACTAACCAATCAATGCATGTAGACTGATGTGCTGTCCATTATGTCACAACTGGTAACCTTTCTTTTTTCTTTCTTGAAGCTTGCTTGCTTTGAAGAGCCTCTCGAGAGTCGAGACTGACCCCCCCCCACCCCACCCCCACCCCCTTTTCTGTGTATGTGTGTGTTAAGTGGTGTGGCAACTCTCACAGAAATACTCTTGTTTTTGTTTTGTTCACAGCATTGAGTAAACATTTGGCTACGCTGCCAACAAAAGGCTATTGAGTTAAATGTAGTTAAATATAATTGTAGTTAAATATAATTGTTGTAATGCGATGCATTTGTAGTGACTTTGTTATGGTCCAAAGGTATTGCAGGAGATAAAGTTGATCCTAAGGTATTTTCATAGGTTATTTTCAAATATGGCCCCCTTTTTGAGGAAAGTTCGGACGCCCTTGACATAAACCCTAGCGTACCTGTTCTGGGCCTGTCATAATTGGGGAAAATTCTACAGGAAATTCTGTGAAAATATCCGATCTGCAGGCGACGTGTTGTAAGCTTGTAGATTTTGTCGTTGAAGAGATTTGGGGTAAAAAGTGGGGGGAAAAAATATGGGGGACCAAGAACAGACCCCTGGGGGACCCCGGCCAATGAAGTATAAAGGGTTGATGTGGTTAAGTGAGCTACCAATCCCTTACTTGGTTTTCATATTTGGACACGTACAACCAACATGACAAAATCCTTTTTTGAACCTTGAAGCTTTAAGCTGATGATTGACTTTGCCCAGCCCTGGGCGTGATGACCAGCTTATCATACTTAAGGCTGGCTTTATCACCTTTCTCAGGCGGCTTTCAACCTGGGCAACAGCTCTTTTCTCACTTGGACCCGTTTCTGAGAAGACTTGCTGATCTTTTATAGATTTCTGTGCCCTTTAGCTTCTTGGCAGAAGAAATGATGGGTCTTTAAAGTCAAAGCGCAATGTCATGAACCCTGGTTACTGTAGCTGGAGAGCGTTTTGTCGATCCTCTCCAGTTCATCTGCATCTAAAGGCTGCAACTATAAGAATAATGGAGAAGCAGATTTTTTTGTGAATTTATTTTTTACGTCCAAAATAAAAAATCTAAACGATTTTTTTAATCGATTAGTCTGATCGTTTATTGTTTATTGAATGGATCCCCATTAGCTGACGCCGAGGCGACAGCTAGTCTTCCTGGGGTCCACTTCATATAAGATGCATACAAATATAAAACATGACAAATACATAATTACATTGCATTACATTATACAAAAATGAAACGCAACACAAGATTAAGATTCCGGTCATGTGGTCTGCTGCAACAAGTGTGTCTTTAACTCTATTTTGAAGGATAATTTATTTTGTATAAGATAAATGTGAGATGGTAAGAAGTCCCAGAAGGATATAGCTCTATAAATAACTGTGTGTTTGAGGAGATATAGGGCCACGGCTGGCATTCCTGGTGAAATAATTGTGTGTGTTGTTTGATTTTAATAACTGTTTGCAAAACTAATCTGGTGTTTGATTTAAAATAATGGTCCTGAAGAACATAAGGAGACTACAGATCAGTTTTTGTTCGACAGATAACCAGGACAGGCGTGTTTGCATATATTAGTGCGTGATGAACAAAATTATTGACCACTAGACTAGAGAATCACACAAAGATAATGTATCCGCTTGTGTTCCAGTTCCACATTTTGTTTATCCTTTATCCCGTGTGAGTTCTCTCTCCTGATTGGATAAAATTGCTGTCCTCTTCTTTGTTTCTGTTTACTAAAAAGCTGGAGAGACAGAGAAACCCCTGTTATTGAACAAACATTCTGTCACTTACAGTATCTATTAAGCCTTTAAGGCCGGAAAGGGAACGCATGTGTGTCATTTTAAGATTTCTTTGGCTATTCAAAAATAGCAGATCTACAAGCTCATAGCGCGGCACCGAGTGCCGCCCTATGAAATTGTAGATCTGCTATTTTTTAGAAAAAATCGTGTCCCTGGAACAAAATATTTTTAGATGGGAGGGGGTCCGCGGACAAATACGTATTATTTTGGGGGTCCTTGACACAAAAAGTTTGAAAACCATTGATAATAATAATGAGCAACATAAGTAAAACAAAATATTTAAAAAAAACTTTAGAAAAGAAAAAAATGTTAGGATTTACAAGACATTTGTAAAATTTTGAGTTTTTTTTTTGAGTGAATTTGTAAAAAGATTTGAGTTAAAAACTTTCGCTTTAAAAAAGTATATATATATTCAACCTAAAGATTTGCACACATTTTCATAATTTAAAAATAAAATAGCAGATCTACAAGCTCGTAGCGCGGCACTCGGTGCCGCGCTACGAGCTTGTATATCTGCTATTTTTATATAGCCAAAGAAATCTTAAAATGACACAGATGCGTTCCCGGTCATAAAGGGTTAATTCAGTGTGACCAGAAGCAGGGATAAAACACATAGCCACCGGCGATATAAATGAAAACTCCCACCCCCCCGCATATCCAACCCTGATGTACCAGGGTGTGTAGGTCAAGAGATGTTGATATATCCAGGCTGCCATTGTATGCCAGGAGCCTTGTTGTGTTTGAGATCAAATCCAGATCCAAATCATCTTGGTTCAGTGAACGGCTGTATTTAAGACTTCCAGACAGGATTACATAGATTATTGATAGATGTACACAAAGCCAGATTGGTCTCTCATGATGTCATTGACCTAATGTTCTCATCACACTGCCATGTGACCTCACATGGCAGTCCTTACTTTGATTATTCTTTGTCCATTCATTGCTGATGCCACATTCTCACCATGTGCAACGTACTCTGTGATCTTCGACGCACCAAAACAAAGCGTGTCACAACTAGAGCACAACCCGACCCATATATCAGCAATTATTTGCCTTTTCTTTTATCTGTATCAGTGATTCTGCAGTTGATCTGTCTATTTTTTTACCTTTAAAAAGTGGTTAAATACATTAAAGTTTAGTTTATGCATATTTTATATTAAGTTTGCTTGTTCATTGTATAGGGTGTTGTCCCCCTGGGACGGCCACTGGTCGCGGTCTGTCTTTGACTTCACCAGTCTCACAGAACTTGGTCCTAAGTTTGGAAATGGTGACTCTACCCAAATATTATGCTGACATACCGACATTAACGGAACACCAGCTTCCACTTGCCCTATAGACCAAGTATTCATTTACTAACACTGAGATGGATGCACAGGTTTCATGCAATCAATTCTCATTTCAATTCTCAACCGTTGTTTCGGGGTGCGCTTGTTTCAGCGCACCCCGACCCCACTCTTGCATGTTGGCTAGTGAGGCGCGCCCTAGCGAGACCTGATATGGGTTTCATTTGGAGCCAGTGTGACGTTGTCTGTTAAGGGGTCTATTGCACAGGCCTTATATCCTGAAGGGACACACGTGGCATCTTTCCATGGGGGCAGTGTTGCTGCTTGGAGCATACACAAACTCAACAAAGTTGCAGGACCCATGCTCAGGTACCATGCTCGGGTACAGGTCGCTCATAACAAGTTGTCCACAGGCATTTTGGGGATTTTGGCAAAATGAATTGTGGCGCTATCCACACGTTTAGCTGTTTCCCAATTGCACAAATACAAGTTATACCTCATTGTAAAGGTGGTCTGTGGTCCACAGGCTCTCCAAAATCGGGGTCAGCATTGGGCCCAAAAATATGTCTCCGTTCGGACTCCAATCATAACACATCCTCCGGCCATTGAGGCGTTTGTCACTTCAGTTCACTTTGTGTACGTTTGTATTCCCCAAAATGATCAGCTGTTCCACTATATGCTTTATCAAAGAGATTGTGTCTTGTAGAAAGCAGAACAATATGTGTTTGCTTTTGGCTCCTCTACTAGACTTGTGCAGTCTGCTATTTCCTAGATAAGCATTACATCTGATCGAGGCATTGTTTGTTACCCAGATTAATGCGTCAGGTTTGTATTAGATTATAGTAAATAGACTACCTCGGGAGGGTGTTCCTGTTCTCTGCCAGATAAGCTGTTTAAACTTGTGTTGAATGCCCATAGGCTTTAGGCCAGAATCATTTATTTCTTTTGTAGCTGCAGTGACTAAATAGTCGTATTGGATATTTGAATTCATTTCTTGGGTGGTGAAAAGGAAAAACTAGCAACGATCAAATAAAGAAACGTTTATTAAGAAATCGGGGAGTGAGTGGGACATTCAAAGGAGTTAGACGGAGCTGTCAGAACCTCATGTCAAAAACACATTTCACAGAGAATGAGGGACAAATTAAAGCTGCACTATGTATCTTTCCTCTTCTACCCTGTGATTTGAACGCGTTTTCCTGCGCAAGTGCTGACATTTTCTTACCATTGAGCTAATGGAGCCTGCCTGCTTGCTCAGGGGATAAATTAAATCTTTTCTATCAGGTCAAGATTTGTGTCAGATCCTGTGTCTATGTTAGACATGACCTTTGACACAATCTAAATGTCTCAATAGATGAGCAGGGCAAATACAGATTGGACAAAATTACATTTTATTCATAAAAGAAAAGTTGCATAGTGCTTTAACTGAAGATATACCTTTGCCAGGTGCCTATCTCTACGACATGGGTTCCCAAACCGTTTCAGGCCGCGACCCCCCAAAATAATCATAATTATTTGAACTGGGGACCCCCCCCCACCCTGACAAGCACTTGGAATAGTAGGCATTAGCGGATCTACAAGCTCACAACGCCTCACGTTATGAGCTTGTACATCAGCTATTTTCACAATATTTGCCTCTTTCTTACGTAATATTTGATAATTTGGTGTTAAAAAGGTCTTTAAAAGTCATTAAATTGTAACTTTAGAAATGTGCAGATACCCAGTATTATACACATACTGTATGTTGGTTTGTTTACTGTTGAGTGAGAAAAACAATGTTGGACGTTAAGCTAATCATCTGGGGACCCCCAACAATAATTTGGGGACCCCGCGGGGTGTCATGAACCCCCAGTTTGGGAACCACTGCTCTACAACACTAATCACAGTCCAGAAGGAGGGACACACTGGAGCGGCTCTTCTGGTGCTGTTGTGTTCCACTAATTAAGATACTAATTAAGGCTCTGATCCATTTAGTGTAACACGGTGGACCCCCATAACTCTGAGAGTGTACAAATGGAACCCGGGTCCATTTGGTTCACACAAAACCAAACACTTTCATTAGCACAAAACCAAACACTTTCATTAGCACAAAACCAAACACTTTCATGAGGAGGAGAAGCTATCGAAGGTTTATTTCAGAAGTATTATGCGACGCATTCCTCCGTTCAAGCAATGAAGTCCAGTGGTCTGTTGAATCCACCTTTTCTATTCATATACTGCCTGTATTTTCTCTTCTGGGATACGTTGATAGCATGTGCATTGACTGATCCATCAGTCTTCCTATACTTTGTGGTGTTAAAGCCGCCAAATCCCATTATTTTCATCATCTCGATCTCTTATTCCGTTTTACCTTCCATATCTTCCTCTGAGATCTGAATTGGCTTCGCTGCCTTGTCTTTCCCTTCTTTCCCGTCTTTTGTCCAGTGAGCCAACATGCACAATATCAGCACCCTGACTCTGTTTGACCTGAAAGGAACAGGGCCTTCATTACTAGGGCCTCCTGTGCCCAATTTCTTTCCAATATGGCTGCTGTGCATAGAGCCTATCACAGTCCACTCACTTAGTACACACTGTACACAAACTGACCTTATCTATTATACAGCAGCTTATGCCTGATGTGTATGTGCTTGCACGCCCTGTATACGAGCGAATTAGTATGCGACGAGTCGTGAGCTCGTTCGATCTGCTCTTTTCCTATACGCGACACTGGACGTGCAACTATAAGTATAAATCAGGCTTTATAGTCACATCGGTGAAGAAGAGAGAGGATATCCGTATTCATTTACAATCGTTAGAACGATTGGTTAAAACAAAACGTTTTTTGTTAAAAGGTTAAAGCATTATATTCTGATAATAATCATTGCTACAGAGTGTTTGTTCAGTAACCGGAGTCTCCCTGTCTCTCCAGTTCTTTAATAAACAGAAAATACATTTTCAGGTAGGTACCCACTTATCAGCTTCATTTTTATAGTGTTCCAGTTCCAATGTTGTATCAGCTCATTTCTTTGTGTCATCACTTCCAATTTAACTTGTTTAATCTGTATCCTGACTGAGTTCTCTATCCTGATTGATTGGAAAAAATTGGTATCCTGACCTGAAAATGCTTTTTCTGTTTAATAAAGAGCTGGAGAGACATGGAGACTCCTGTTACTGAACAAACACTCTATAGCAATGAGTACTATCAGAATATAGAGCTATTTAACACTTATTTAACCAATTACATTTTTAATGTAGCATCAAAATCACTTTAACCACTAATATATAACTCCATATACACATTGGCTATTTGACAATAGACGATCTACAATTGGCTATTTTCAAAACAATATTGAAAAAAAAATATATATTTTAACAACACCGATCTTTTATGGGGGTCCCTGGCACAACATCCTTTCTGATGGGGGTCCACAGCAAAATGATATACATTTGGGGGTCCCTAACATGAAGAACCCCTGGGTTAGACACACTAGAGCAGGGGTTTTCAACCAGTGGTCCGGGGACCACCAGTGGTCCTTGAGTGGGTTCCAGGGGGTACCCAGCAAAATGTGTAAATATAGCATCAGAATAATTTTAACCTTTTATACTTTGTCTATTCAAAAATAGCAGATCTACAAGCTCATAGCGCGGCACCGAGTGCCGCGCTATGAGCTTGTAGATCTGCTATTTTTGAAAAATCTTGAAAATGTGTGCAAATCTTTGAATATATGTTTTTTTAAAGCGAACATTTGTAACTCAAATCTTCGCTTCTGGTGGTCCCTGGAACAAAATATTTTTAGATGGGGGTCCGCGGCCAAATACATATCATTTTGGGGGTCCTTGACATGAAAAAGTTTGAGAACCACTGCACTAGAGCACGTTTTCATATCTCAATGATGGATGGCGGCTGTGAAGGGCGTTATAGTCAGTCCTCCCGCGGTCTCCCACTCCCACTGAGACGACGGCGGGTAGTCGGCGGCGGCCTTCAGGCGTCCGTTCTGCTCCTCCTCCGGCCTCGGCTCGATGAACGCCACGTGTCGGTGGTTCCCTTCCGGCTTGGGCCTCGTCGTCGTGACGGAGGCCGAGAACATGGAGCAAAGGGCGTTGGTGGGTTCATAGGCGGCGGGCGGGAGGATCGAGGGATCGAGCGGGAGCTGAGGCTGTTTGCAGCAGCCGCAGCGACACGGCGTGAGGTAGAGGTAGACGAGGATGAGAACCATGGTCACCGCGCAGCCTATCAGCGTGGTGTAGCCCTCGCTGAAAGCCTCGGCCGCGTGCGGGGCCACGCCCACGGTCACGCTCACCTCGCGGGTGGCGTTCGTCCGCCCGGCCCGCTTCGACGAGTCCACGGCCGTGCACACGTACAGACCCGAGTCGTTGAGCGTGGCCGAGGACACCTCCAAGGTTCCGTTAGCAAACAGGCTCATGACGACGGTGTCGTTGACGCTGATGACGCTCTCCGTGACGTAGCCCTGGCCGGGCGTCAGCCACGTGAACGAGAGGTCCGCGGAGGACGACTTCGTGCCAGCGCTCAGGGACGTCTGGCAGTCCAGGTGTAAGCGTTCTCCCTCAAACACCGACAGGCTGGAGAGGAGGACGGTCACCGGTGGCAGCGCCGCGGTTCTAAGACCCACGGTGCAGTTTTCGAAGAAGCGGTCGTGTCGGAGGAAGCGGATGGCGGCGCGCGTCGGGTCCCCGTAGGCGGGCGTGCAGGTGTACTCGTCCGCGAAGTCCCGCAGAGACTCGTGGCCCCTCGTCTCCTCCCAGTGCCGGAAGACGCTGTACATGGGGCAGTCGCACGTCAGAGAGTTGTTGTGGAGGTACAGGCCCTTCTGCACCAGCCCCGGCAGGGCCTTCACGTCGTCCCATGGCAACGCGGCGATGCGGTTGGACGAGAGGTCCAGCATGGCCAGGAAGGGGTGGCTGTGGTCTCGGATGGAGAAGAAGGGGAAGTCGGTGATCCGGTTGATGCTGAAGTAGGCCTTCTTCAGGCTGCTCAGGCCGCTCAGCGTGCTCCCCTCCACCTGGGCGATCCTGTTGTCGAACAGGAGCAGCTCCTCCAGCCTCCACAGGCCCTGGAAGTATAGGGATGGATGGGACGATAATCGTTATTGTCGTTCATCATACGCTAGGATGAATTAGCTTTTTGTTGAGCTGCAAATTCAGCACAACTTCCAAAAATAGCAGATCTAGTTGTGAGCTTGTAGATCGGCTATTTTTGGTGAACATTCCCCTCAAGTGCTTAACAAAAGTGGCATTTTAAGTTTTAAAGGAGGGGTTCACCCAAACAATGACTTATTTTCTATCAATTGCACACCCTATGAAGCCTTGAATCCATGGATTCTTTTTTGTTTTTGTCGCATTCCTAAGCTAATAATTTGATTCCCGTCTTGCCGGCCAATGTATCCGGTAGGAGACACAAAGTAGATTATTTGTGTCTCCTACCGGAAATACACACGGTCATCAAATTATTGTTTTAGGAATGCCACAAAAACAAAAATAAATCTATGAAATCTAGGCATTGATAGAAAATAAGCAATTTTTTGGGTGAACTCCTCTAAGCATAATTTGATAATCGTGATAATATCGTTAATCGCAAATTATTTTTGCCACAATAATTGTGACATGTCATTTTCGTATATCGTCCCATCCCCATACCTGGAAGTAATGCCGCTCCACCACGCGGAGCTGGTTGGAGGACAGGTCCAGGTGTCTGAGGCTGGAGACGTTGTGGAAGACGCCCTGGCCCAGGCCGGCGATCTGGTTGTGGGCCACCCGCAGGGCCTCCAGCCTGGACGCGCCGTCGAAGCTGCCGGGGCCCAGCCACGACAGGTGGTTGTAGCTGAGGTCCAGGGTGACGGAGGAGGCGGGCAGCCACAGAGGGGGTCGGGTCAGACCGCTGGAGCCGCAGGTCACCGTGTCGGAGGTGCAGAGGCAAGCGGAAGGGCACGACCCCGCCGAGCCTCGGAGGAGGGAGCAGAGCAGCGCCGCCAGAACATGGCCTGGATGCAGTCCAGAGGGCATTTTTTTTTAACACTTCCGTTCCTTTAAAAGATTCCGTATGTTTCTGGTATAGTTTTAAAACGAGGATCAAAAAAGGGGTAAATGAATACAAAACATATATGATTATGATATTCTTGGCTTAATTCACTTTGTGCTCTGTTCTTTGTGATGGGCACATGCTCGGCATATTAGTCGATTGGTGAATGAAATTCCTGGGAACACGGAACAGATTTGTTGAAGATAAAAATGCAAGGTATCCGCCTCTAAATCCCTCGCTAATCCTCTTAACCCTGCAAATTCATTTAATAAAAACCTCATATCTTTCGGTAGTTAAAAAAAAACCCCAACAACAACACAAGATTTGTTACATCAAAGGGTTGGAAAAAGGTAAGCCACCTCTCACAGTAGTTGTAGTGAAGTGCAGTGTAGTATTATACAGTGAGGGCACATTCTTCTTAGGGTGCAGTCACTTAATCTTCTGCTAGGTTGGCAAACGCATGAAAAACTGCATCTTGAGGACTCAATGTGATGCCGTTGTTGACAAAAGGAGAAAATTCCTCACCATAAGATGATCTTTCGTCTACATCAAACATGCAGCTAAAACTTTACCAGTAGTACAGATGATTCATACAAATATAATACTGAGGCATAAATCCTGAATTGGCGTGAGGTGAGGGGGAAACAACAAAAACACACGTCCGGACAGGTAGATGGATTATATTAGATATTCTCCGATCTCATTCCACAAAGTCCAGAGTGAACAGCAGAACAGAACAGCATGCAGTCAGTCAGTCCTCCCACTTTGAACTTGGCCTCGTTGAGTCTGTTCAAAGTTGTGCTCCTCCAGTGTCAAACTCAAACCTTTTCTGTCTGATTCTTGTCTGCTCGTCAGATCCTCCTCCAAGGCATTCGAGGGACATCGGATAGCCTCTCTCTCCTCGGGCCAAGTGAGTACCTATACGCCTACTGGCTTCCTACTACCTCCGCTCAGATGGAGCGTGCAGCATGACACACATCATGCAGTCAGTCTGTGTGACAAATGCCGGCCAAGCTCAGAGCTCACTTAATCTCCCACAATCCCCTCCTCCTTCTGTCTGTGATTTAGAGACTATAGCTTTGTGCCCCCCCCTCATGATTAAGTAATGAGAGCAGTCCTCTCTCTCTCTGTCTCTCTCTGTCTCTCTGTCTGTCTCTCTGTCTCTCTGTGTCTCTGTCTGTCTCTCTCTGTCTCTCTCTGTCTCTCTCTGTGTCTCTCTGTCTCTCTGTGTCTCTCTCTCTCTCTCTCTGTCTCCTTTCATCTGCCTATCTCTTACTATATCGCTGTTAACTTTGTCCATGATTCTTCAACTAATATAAATCAGTTGGCTGAGGC